>NC_056729.1:1904726208-1904746208 GCF_019279795.1 Protopterus annectens
ACGCATGAGCACAAACTCACACACACGCACACAAGCACACACAAGCACACACACAGACACGCAGGTGCACAAACTCACACACACACACACACAAGCACGGACGCACACACACACAGACACACACACACACACACACACACACACACACACACTCACACAAACAACACGCATGTGCACAAACTCACACACACACACACACACACACACACACACACACACACACACACACACACACACACGCATGTGCACAAACTCACACACACACACACACACACATGCACTCACACATGCACATGTGCACACACATGCACATACACACTCACACCAGCAGCACCTGTCCACTAAACTCTCCAGCATTTACCTCTATTGCAATGTCACCAATGAAAGGAATGGGTGCACAAGCTTTTGGTCCCATTAACACATCTGTTGGTGGTGATTTAAGCATCTGAGCCATTTTATAAGTCTTTTACCATTAGCATTTCCGTGGGAGAGCACATGACTTATTATTATATGCCTCTCCCCAGAATGCCTAATTTACATTAACTGTAGGCCATCCAGCCAGCCCACAATGGCACTATTGCAGCTTGAGTAAAAGCACTTTTTAGGAATGTCTCTGAATTGGAAAGAGCTACCATTAGCAATAAATAGCACTTACTTCTGGCAGTAATGTTTCTGAATCCTGGAGCTAGTCTTGATGATTGATGAGGCAGCTATTTACTTATCGATCGTAAAGACTAGCTCCAGGACTCAGAAACATTACTGCCAGACACTGTCGCCTGATCTCTATGTCAAGATCTCCCTTTGTGGCTATTCTTTTCAATGATATGTTTGCCTGGGTTAGGAAAAGTCTGGAACTGCATCCTATTAATTACAGAGGGATGGATCAACTCCTTGCAGATATGAAAGTTATGTACATTGCCAAATTAAAATGAAAAAAAAAATCAAATTACATGCCCTTCACTAACCTGAAGCCCCTCAAGATGAACAATTCCATAAGAGAATGTTACTTCAGTCAAGAATCTTAATTCAGTAGATCTCACTGTAAGAGAAAACTTTCTATCCTGTCTGGCAGATTTCTGTCTATTTCACCAACTCAGGCACCTTCCAGATACATAAAGCTATATTTTATTTTTAGACTTTAAAATGACTGAATATATTCTTATTTTGCCTTCCAAATGGTTGAAACCTAACCCAACCCCTACCCTTCATGTTGCAAATCTCAAAACCACAAATATCTCAATGTAGATTCTTTCAGCTAGTGCTTGGCAGCATTTCATGGGTGGAATGGTCACTGAATGGTCACGAAAAACTCACCAGCAGACATAAACCAAAGGCCTGGCTTCAGAACGAGCTTGCAGTAATCCTTTTCTGAGTAGGGGCTCTTACATCTTGGACTTTCAAGTGAGTCTTTTCTCATGGTTCATCTTTAGTTGCTTATTCCATATCTCTTTACTACTGGTGTCCTTGGAAGGAGCAGATCACATAGTCCTGAGATTCATTGCGGCACAAAGCCCCTCCACCACAACAAATAAATGATTTTTAGGGGGCTAAAAAAGCTTAAATTTTACAACAAATCTAGAGTTGGTTCACCTCCTGCTGTGTCTTTGAAATATGGCTGCAGTTAAAGGAGTGTGGGGAACATTAACTTCATTTAACCTAGAATATATTTCATTGTAACCCAGTCTGCAGACAAAGGATTGTGATGTGTATCTATTACTGCAGGAAATTTAGATTCTACCTAGTATTTAGCTGACTGCTTTGAGTAATCAAAGCAGACATGATTGTTGGCAATGCTTTGCTACATGGCTGGTTTGAATACCCACTCAGAACATTTAAATGCTTTCCTGTATTTGTTTGTCTGACACATTATTTCACTGCACTTTTAATTGATGTAATCCACCCACAGTGTTTATTAAGCCTAAACTATGACATTACATCTATTATCTTTTGTGCTAAAGGCCCAGATTCACAGATTCTAGCTTATCTTTATTCTGGCCTGAAGTTCTTCAAGCAATACAGACTTCTCAATATTATACATGTATTTTCTGTTACCAATCCAACAATCTAGTTTGTTCTTAAAAGTTTTGAAGTTCATGGATACCGTAATGCCCCTTGTTATTTTATTCCACAACTTTGAAATAGTTAGAGTAATCTCTTTGTTAGTTTTAGTTAAAGGAAACATACTTAGAGTTTCCCTGCTTCATTTCCAGCTGATTAGAATATAATCCCATAGAGTGATAAATAAGTATTTATTTTATAACAGATCCATGGATAGTTCATCTATGGTTGTGTGATAGCAATATGGCAGTAGTAAATATAGTATGCAAAACTTAAACAACCCCCCCCCCCAGTTTGCAAACATCTGCAAACTATATTAGCCAGAGGCATTGTCTGTATTCTTGGGATCTAAGAAGTATATTCCAAACAGGAAATGTTCTGACACTGAGCCCAGAAGTATACCAATAGTCACGTTCATATTTTCTGGTGATGCAAATGCAAGTGACTCTAAATGGATTCTGTTTTACAACAATTTTGCTATCCATCTTATCACAAGGGGTTAATTTTAATGTATTTAGCTTTTCTATGATGCCAGCATAGGAAATGTGTTATGCCTTGGCCAGAACAACATGCACCACCATCATTTGCAGCCTCTCTAACACTTGTGAGAGGTCTGTCATATTAAATAGATAGGATCTACCCCTCACAAGGCCAAACTGTTATAGGTCAAATATAATGCATTCTTGATATCATAGTTTGTGAGGTCAATCATAATTCATTCCAGTGCTTTGGAGATGATGCTTGCAATCCCACCATTATGGAGAGGCATCACCCCTGCAGTATTCCACTCAACAGGGGCAAAGCTACTAGCTAAACTTAGTTTAAATATTTTAAGAAGCATAATTGCAAGAACATGTGTAACACTATTAATTAACAACCAGTTGTATTGTCAGGTCCCATGGAGGAAGTATATTTAGTTTTGGTTAGTGCTTTCAGTAAATGATCTATCTGGCACTTTGAATAAAATTCTTGGGGTAAAGTGGCACTAGATTTGTTTGCAGGTATATTGAAAATGTCTAGATCTGGAAAAGAGATGTCAGTGAACATGTTCAATGAGATGTAGTTTTTTTTTTCTTTTTTTAGTTTTATAACATAGCTAAAAAGGATATATTTGGCTTCACAGGCTAGTGCTTTTCATTTTTTGTGTTGCATTTGATATCATTGAGAAGAGTGGTTTTGGATCTGCTAAACAATTTGAAGAGTTTCTTTAATGTAGTATAGTTTATTTATTGTGATTTTTTTTTAATTTCCTGAGATAATTGGGTCCAGTATGGAATGGTAGCTCTATGCATTTCTCTGAATGGGTGTAGAATTCCTTAGTGAAGCCTGATGCTGTATGAAAGGTTAGGGGAGGTGCAGTTATAAGTGAATTTTGATATTTTATTACAGAGTAGGTTGAGGTTAATATGTTTCTAGTCCTTAAATTCAGTAAGGATTGCTGAAGGAGCTTTTGGGATTTTAAATGAGAAAGTTTGAAGTTTATGGTCAGACTATACTGAGGAAGAAGACCCAGAGGAGTAGTGCAAGAGAAAGCCTTATTCGTAAGGATCAGGAAAGAATGCTGTGTCTGCTAGTAGGGTTATTTACCAACTGCTCAAGATACATTTTGTTTATTAAGTCTAGGATATGTCCATGAATTAGAACTTTGGAGGTACAGGTGTCCCATTTTATTAAAAGGTAGTTAAAGTCACTCAAAATGATTGAGTCTGTGCTAACAGAGACATCATTTAGTACACTGAGGAAAATTACAAGATCATCATAGACAGTGTTTTGTAACATGCTATTAGTTGATAATTAATCCTATCTAGAATGATCTTTAGTACAGTGAGTTCAATTTGTTACTACCAGGGATTTGCTTGACGGTAATATGTTCCTTGAAAATATGGATATTCAACACTGTTACCACAGGATCTGAAGACAGAATACTCTCTTTAAATTTAAACCAGGTAATTTTCATGAGTGACTTTAACTACCTCTCTACAGACTGAAAATTGTACACTGTCTCAAAGTCACAGACACAATGCTTTCTGAACGTTATTATCACAAACACCCTGAAACAGATAGTGCATGTTTCTACCAGAGGATCAAATCACCAATGTGGGAGAATGTTGTACCTTTCCTTTTGTCATGTCCTCACTAGTGAAGTATATCACAAAGTTGTCTCATTTGAAGCAAAAATCAACCCAGACAATCCAGCTACACCAGTAACAGTTAGGAGCTATTCAAAGGCAAACTGCATCCTACTAAGTGGCAGTTTGTCAAAATTCAAGGCTACCCTTCCCCAACCAAGAGACCACCACTACCTATGTAGAATTATTCACAGAGTCACCATACAAAAATGTGTATGGATGAATAGAGGCTACCGTACCACAAATAAACCCAAAACAAAAACTAAAAACAAACCTCCCTAATAGAGTCCTCAACTAAACAGGGTATATCATAAAAGAAAAAAGTCATGGCCAAAATCAGAAAAGGCAACTCCCCTTAAGACAAATGTTCTCTTATAAAACTAAGCAAGAACCTAAGAGGTCTAATTAAGTCCAACATGGCCAACTATAAGGTCAGGATAGCTACACAAGCTAAGGACAATCACAAGACCTTCTTCAGCTATAACCAGAACCTTAAAGGTGACACACAACAGTGGGCAAAATTGGTGGTGAATGGTACGACCTTCACTGAGCAGGGTGACAGCAAATCTACTGGCTGACAAATTCCAAACAAACTTCACCCTACACTCCCCCCCAATTCCACACCAGGAGAAATCATCTGCAACATATCTCCCCCAGCTATCAGCAGTGACCAGGCTGTGTCAGCACTCGATAAAGCCATGAACACCACCTCCATAGGTCCTGACAAAATCCCTAGCTGCCAGCTTAACAGTGTAAAACATGGCCTATCAACAGTCTAAAACATGACCTATCAGGACCCCTAGCCTTGAAACAACTTTCTTTATCTGTGAATAAACAGCAGTTTATACACTCTCTTAAGTAACGTAGTGGTAAAAGGGTGGTAACAGAGGTTTAATTAGCAGTCTGACCTATCTCATCCATTGTTTGCCCAGTGCAAGATAGGATGATATGAAAGGCATGGCATCTTAAGCTTTGGCAGTCAAAGGGAAGGAAGCAAGGTTTTAATGCTTAGTGACAACAAGCAATAAAATGGAATAGGGGAGGCATCATGTGGTCAAATTATCATAAGGAACAGACAGCAAGAGAGGCACTGGGTTTAAGAACACACCAAGAACATAACAAAATTCATAGGCACTTAGCTCAAATAGGGTGGGTGTGTGAAAAAATTCAGAGATGGTTAGCTCTGTTGCTGAGTAGACAGGAACCGCCTTAACAGAAACCACCACTCCTGGACTAGCTTGACTCTCATAAGAAAGAAATTAGAGTTTAATACCAATAGTTATATCACTTTTGTGGCAAAATACAGTGCAGATATTTACTAAAACAGAAACAGACTATTAAAATGATCTAAAAAACAAAGAGCTGAACATGTTCACTTAACTCTGTTGTTGAATGCCTTGGAATGAATGCTTCTTTCTCCCTTTCTCCAGGACAAATGTATTCAGCCACTTATTTATATTTTGCTACAGTAATTTCACAGTTGTCTGAGCATGAATAAAAGGGTAATGCCTTAAAGACAATATAATCAATGTTTTTTCAGCATTCCTCTGTTCTTTACTGCTTGTGCAGTGTACCTAAGTTATTAATTTACTTGTTTAGTTTTTTTAAGGTTGCTAATTTTAACATGCTAAACAGTTGTAGGGTCCGTTTATCAGTTACTACTTCTTTGATTAATGGCTATCACCAGCTATTTCTACACATTAAAAAACAGTTAAACATAGAAAATAAAACTTAGACTGATAATTCCTGAAATTGGTAATCTATATGAGCATCGTACACTTGCTCTCTGTTCTGATTCAGTAATGCATTGTGCCTGAAAATAGATCCCTGAGATATACTGCTTCTTCAATTAATAAATAAATACTATAACTTAATAAATAAACAATCAGTCATAATTTCAGGAGAGTAGTGCCTCCCTCACTATGCGCTTATATACAAAGACAGACACAACACGTACATCCATACATGTCCTATGCATTTGACTGCACATACGTTTGCTCAACAAACACAAAGGTGTAATTTAATGTCAAAAGTATGGATGACCGAAAAATGGATATATCAATGTTATGGAATGTCGATGCAGGTAAGTGGAGCTGGGGGGCTGAGAGCATGTGTGTGTGTGTGTGTGTGTGTGTGTGTGTGTGTGTGTGTGTGTGTGTGTGTGTGTGTGTGTGTGTGTGTGTGTGTATGTTTATGGAGACAGGGTGAGGGATGAGTGAAAGATGTGCGATGAGCGTTTGTGTGCGAGTTTGTGTATTTTAAGGTAAAGGCAAGACTTAGGCTAGTGGATAGATATAGTATTGTTTGTGTGTGTTTATGAATGTCTGTGTGTCTGAATCTGTCTTGTGTGGTGACAGTGTTACAGGATGATTTTTATGAAGGTAAGGTGTAGGGTTAGGGTTGAGTGAAGGGGCAGCATTAGGGTTAGAGTTAGCACCCATTCACTAAGGTGGGGGGACAGAGCCCCCCTGCCTTCTTTAGTAATGGGTGCTAAATGTAATGCTGTCCCTTACCCAGCAGTAACCCTACACCTTCACGTCATTAAAACATTCACATAACACTGCCACTATTCAGCCAAATTTGAGTCTAGTGTTACAAGGGGTACTAGATTTTATATCGGGAGAGGAACTTGTATTCTTTTCTCAAAACTATTGTGTTCGTTTTTTATTTATTTTTGTGATTTCACTATTGTGGATGATCCAACTTATTTTTTCAGTGTTATGCATTCAACATTTGGGTGATTTAGTCGTACACAATACACCCATACATACATACATGCTCAGGTACTCTGCATGCATAATGTAAATATGTAGTGATATGCATAATCCCCTTTTTCAGAAATACATATTTTTTTAAGATTGTAGTATGAAGAACTTTTATAATAGCATGCTGACAAACAGCTGAACATAGGTGTTCCAAATTCATCATATAGTCTTCCCTTATTTTCTGCCGCATTTTTTAAAGCCTTCATGTAACCATAATTGCTGGATCTATATCACTTGATCAAAAGACCTATTTGTCGAATAACTATTCATCGAACCCAAATTGTCGAATCCTCTCTTCATCGAATGGCCTTTTCATTGAACTTTTTCACAGGGAAAAGCAATGGTTGGCCATCATCAGGAATTTGCCTTTTTCCACACTGTAGTGCGATCTCCAAGTTGGTATATTTAGTTAGGGAGGTTGGGGGGCGGGGCAAAGTCCCACACTTGGGCAGGTTTTACATTTTTAGAGATTAGTGACAGATGCTAGGTTGGATGGCCATTTCTTTTCCCTGTGAAAAAGTCAATGAAATTGCTGTTTGATGAAGAGAGGTTTCAACAGTTTGGGTTTGGCGAATAGTTATTCGACAAATAGTTTTCTTGCTGAATTGATATAGACCCATAATTGCCTCATAGCTATATTCAAATGCCCTTCAAATCTAAAAATGTAGACACTTTGCCACATGCTTAAAGTTTAAGATTAATAAAAGGGCAATATGAATGATAAATGACATGCTCGTTGTGTCTGAATTTATAATAATTTATTGTGCAGGGAAACGAATGTGGATTGATGTCAAAGTTCATTAGATATATATGAGTCCAGGTACAGTTAAATGCTCTTTTGACAGTATAGGTTCATAGGTTGGTACTAGGCTATTGGCCCTAGGGCCAAGCCTAGCCATAACAATTCCCTGTATATTTCTTCCCACAATATTTACTTCCCTGGACCCCTGTCTAGAATGGCAACTGGCATGATCCCCAGGGTGAATTTCCTATCTCCTATCCAATCATCAAGGTTCCTTTTGAAGAGGGTCAAGGATGCGCTCTGCTTGACATGTATGGGCAGTCTATTGCAGAGTATGGGGAGTCTCTGAGTCAGGAACCTATCCCTCCAGCATGTTTTGTTTATTGTGAAGACAAGGTTTAGATCCCTGGAGCGTGTGGCTCTGAGGGATTGGGATTTCTTTAATGGCACATGTCCAGCACCTCAGGGTTTGACAAGGCCTTGTATTTTAAACAGAGATCACCTCTGAGTAGATGATATGCCAGAAAGTATAGCTGGAGTTTTTTTAGATGGTCAGCATAGGGCATCTGCTTTAGGCCTGTGATTCTTTTAGTGAGGTATTTCTGCAGCCTTTCCAGCTGTTGCAGATGTCTTGTGAGGTACATACCAAACAAGGCTTTGTACTCTATAATGGGTCTAATGAGGTATGAGTACAGTGGGACAATGACCTCTTTTTTCTGGATGAAAAGCCCTTAGTGATGAAGTGTGTCACATAGAAAGATTTTCTGACTGTTGTGGCAATGTGGTTATCGAAGGTGAGACCACTATCCACCTGTGTCCCTAAGTCTCTCAACACACTTTCAGTGTTTAGTGTACTGCAACCTATGTGGTTATTCATGGGTATATGGTTTTTCCCAAAGGGGATGACTATACATTTTTTGGCATTAAGCTTGAGCCCATGGCTCTGGCACCAAGCATCTGTTTCTGTAAGTCCCTTTTGTAGAATATCCACATCACTTGGGGATTCATTAATGGCTCCCAGTTTGCAGTCATCTGCAAACTTTGTTAGCCAGAGTCCCTTAGTGTTGGCCTGTACTTCAGAGAAGTAGATGCCAAACAAGAGTGGTCCCAGGACTGAACCTAAGGTACTACACTTATCATTTGTCTGGAGCTGGATTTGGAGTTGGCTACTTTTACAGTCTGGGTTCTGTCAGTAAGCCAACACTCCAAGTGTTATACCTTTATTATTCACATTAAACACTCTTTTCTACAGGCTCTCTCCTTTATTTGATATTGCAGTGCATACGGAAGACCTATTCAGGACATATTTATACCTTTATTGATAGGTTACAAAACTCTTTTTCAGGCTCACTCACTTATTTTATATAACAGTACATACAGAGGTAGTAGCCCAGACTTATTTTACCTTTATTAATGGGTTACTGCACTCTATTCCTGGCTCTCTGACTTATGTTATATAACAGTACATGCAGAGAATTTATTCTGGGAATGAAAGTTATATGCTTCACAGCTACTGGCACTTCCTTCATCCACTTCATATGGGACTGCACAACTGTGGGTTGACAGCACTTAATACAACAGTACTATTTATTTAATGCAAGGGTACAACAACATTTCAAAGTAAGTGACACAGACACATTCCAAGTATTATACTTTATTAATTACGTTGAACACTCTTTTCTACAGGCTCTCTCCTTTATTTGATATTACAGTGCATATGGAAGACCTATTCAGGACATATTATACCTTTATTGCTACGTTACAACACTCTTTTTCAGGCTCGCTCACTTATTTTATATGACAGGACATGCAGAGATAGTATTCCAAACTTATTTTACCTTTATTAATGGGTTACTACACTCTATTTCTGGCTCTCTGACTTATGTTATATAACAGTACATGCAGAGAATTTATTCAGGGCATTTTATAGCTGTATTATTGGGCTACAACACTTTTTTCATGCTTTCTCACATATATTATATAACAATACATGCAGAATAATTACTAACCTACCTGGTGGTGCAGCCTTAGCACCCTATCTGCATAGGCTTGCTGATTCGCAGCATGGACACCTGCAGCTGTGAAGTAAATGAAGGGATATTGAGGCATACCTATCCATTATTTAGACTATATAAGCATGTCTTACATACTGCATTCCATGGCTACCTACCTAGTAGTGGGCATGTTGCATATGATGGGCCTCCTGGATCCATTGGTTCAAGAGGTCCTGCTTCTGTCTCTTCAGGTCTGCATGGTGATGACGGACCTGCTCACCAGTCCGAGGGACACCTGTGGAACTGGTGAGTTTATGAGCCAACCAGTTCCAAGCCTCTGCCTTATACTACGTCCTTGGAACTGGCCCTGCAGGAGTCGAGACTCATGACGATGGACTAGGAGCCAAACCATGTATTTTGACTCCTCAATGCCCCAGCGTTGCACTCTAAAGCGAGTACCCTCTCCAGCACCAGACATTCTAACTGCAGATGGGAGCTACAATCAGTTATGGCGAGTATTCCTGCCTATGGAACTTAAATATGCCACATTTCCCGCACTTTTTTGTGATTGGCCGTTTTTGAAAATTCTTGGCTGACTGCAGACCTGCTTAGCAATGGTTAATTATAAGTATATATATGTTAACAGTGGATACTTATCCTAAGCTGTTGTGGCTTAGTAGTTCACTACTTTGATTATGGTGCACAGTGTCCTGGGTTTGAACCATGTCCTTGCTTTTTTATTTTACTACTGTCCAGACAAGTTAGGAGGTGTGACTATGTTTAAGCAACTTTGCTCTACGTTGCTCCACGTTGCCCGACGGTGCGCTGGTTGGTGCGGTGCACACCTCCGCGCAAACCGATTGCACTGGGTAAAGCCCTATTTAGCTATGGGCAACTACATTGCACTGGATAAAGCGCTACTTAACTATGGGCAACTATATTGCACTGGGCAAAGCATTGCTTAACTGCGGGCAATTATATTGCGCTGGGTAAAGCGTTGCTTAACTACGGACAATTATATGTCAGGTTCCTTTATAAATATACATTTTGTTCACTGATACATAGGCCATTTCAACGCTTTTTAGTAAAAGTTTAATGATATATGTCAGGAATTATTTCATATACTCATTTTGAACATAAAATAGGAAGGGGAGAGGTGGGACTCGAACCGTGAATGCCTCCTCTTTGTGAGAATGCTCTACCACTACGCTATTACTAATTGGCATAATTTGCATAAACATTCCTTATTATGCTCTTCCATGTTGAGATTGCTAACTGCAGCTAAGCAATGGGCACACCTGTGCACACACGCACAAATACGGGCAGCTATATCGGGAATTAGAAAAAAAAATGTTTTACTTTTTATAACTGTGCTGGAGGTTTACAATGTCAGGGAGTGTGGTGTTGGGTACATCGACATTTGAGTGAACTCGCTCTTGTGTGTTGACATTTTGCATTTCACACACTTGCAGGGGCGTGGACCTTTAGACTGCTCATCAGTCGGACACACCCTCTGCTTTCCTGCACGGTCCGTGTTAGACTTGGGGTAGAGTCAGCATGCCCTCATGAATATTCATGGCACACTGACGACATACCGTTCAACTGCAGCCTCCGAGTAAGACTTATTTAGTCTTACACAGAGGATTCGTGAATCCGGGGGATATTTTTATAGCCTAACAGCAATATTTGCCATGCATTGAAGTGGATTTTTTTATTAAGGTAGGGGATAAATAAATGTCAACAGCAATGAAAGCAATTCATTTTATGACTTTATGATATGTGTCAGTTGTTAGGGTGTGACAGACAATGTTGGATGGGCAGAAATTAACCTTCAGATTGCTTTCAACCTCACATTCAGATGACTCCAGTTTAAATTTTACAACTATATTCTTATTTTGTCTAGTTTAGGGCAATCGATGCACCTCTGAGTATGGCTTGGCATTGCTGCATAGTGGTGTAGAATTTGCAATATCTGTAGTAATCCATATCTTATTGACATATGCTCATGTGCTTTTGGATATGTGTTCACAATTGGCATAATGATGAAATATGCTGATATACTCCATGACACATTTGCGTAAGACTATGATTCATAAACATGCATACAAATTAGCCCAATTTGCACAACACACATGTAAATCACAATGAATTTACACCAACAGTTTGAGCACTGATATATTTATATGCAAATAGCCAAGATAGGTGGGAAATGTCTCAGGATTCCACAGACATCTCAAAGCAAGGAAAACTTTATAAAATATTTATTATTTAGTAATAGGCACTTTAATAATTCCTTTAATATTGATTTAAAGGTCACCTGCAATACATTTTTATGTCTACTGTGCATGCATTCACTCCATTGTATAACTGGCAATTTTGTTCATTTTTGAAGATGCCTCCACAATATGTGCAGTACATTAATAACTTTGAGAAATGATCATAAAAGAAGTGCAGTGTAGTGTAGTGGCTGTGCATAAAGGGAAAATGCTTATTGCGCTTGAAAATTTTCAGTGTGCAAAGGACAGGGATAGAACTGTGATAAATGCAATGTTCTGCTCCTGAAAATGAGAATACATGACAATGGCAAATAGGAGTGCAACCTGTTTTTTTGTGCAAGTACTGTCATTGAATAAGCTATAGTCGTTTAGTTTAGATAACACTGATGTCTGCATATTTACTGAGATAATACCTCACTGTAGGTGGCAGCAAAAGTGGGCCAGTGTTTTCTAATTAAAGACATGATGTCATTCAAACAGTAGTGTCACAGGTGTCGGAATGTTGTCCTTTTACCCCCCTCCCTTTTTTATTCTCTACTACTGACAAGAGATCAAAGGCAAGACGCAATAAATTTAGCCATGAGAAAAATTATGTTCTTATGGCAGCACTTAGGGTATATGAGAGCTTACTTCTTGGTAAAGGGAGACCCAAACAAGCTGAGAGGCACAAAGCCTGGATCCAAATATTATTGAAATCAATGTAGTTGGAGGCAGAAACAGATCATTGGCACTGTGCAAAAGGAGGGCAAATCTTATGGTAGCACATGATAGAAGCAAGACCAGGCAGAATGCAATTTTCAGGACCACTACTGGGGGGTCTCTGAATCTTATTAAGTTAACACCATATGATTAATACCTTCTGTCCATCCTTGGGGTTCTGGTGGCAGCCACATAAAACATCACAATAGTAATGAGTAAACAATTTCAGGCCCAATAAAGAAATGACACATTAAGATAGGCATCTTGCCATGTAAACTTAACTGCTGCTACTACACCCTCCTCACTGCACAAATAAAACATTACAGTGAGTATCCTGCAATGTCAACTTATACTGCTGCCACTACACTCTCCCCACTGCCCAAATGACACATTGCAGTGAGTATCTTGCCATGTAAACTTACACTGCTGCCACTACACTCTCTCCACTACTCAAATGACACATTACAAGTACCTTCCCATGTAAACTTACAATGCTGTCACTACATTCTCCCTATTGCACAAATGAAAATTACGAGTAACCTACCATGTAAACATACACTGCTATCAGTACACCCTTCCTACTGCACAAATGACACATTACAAAGAGACTCCTGCCATGTAAACATACACTGCTGTGACTGCAACCCTCCCCATTGCACAAGTGGCAAACTACAGTGAGTCTCCTGCCATGTAAATTTACACTGCTGCAACTACACCCTCCCAACTGCACAAATGACACATTCAAATTAGTATCCTGCCATGTAAACATAAACTGTTGCCACTACACCCCCTTACTGCACAAATGACACATTACATTGAGTATTGTGTCATGTAAACTTACACTGCTCACACTTCACCCTCCCCACTGCACAAATGACACATTACATTGAGTATCATGCCATGTAAACTTACACTGCTGCCACTATACCCTCCCAACAGAAAAAATGATGACAGTTTCTGAAGATAGAATTTATTGTGCATGACACAAAAACAATCTGATGTGCAGTACAACAGTATACAGTAAACATAAATGGCATATATAACTTAATATTTCATTCTTTCCAGTACTTTTTCTACTGCATAGCATATAAATAATTAAAGCAAAAGCAATTCAGTACAGTTTATACAGCTGTTGATTTATTTATTGATCTGATAACAGTTAGGCAAACATTTAACAATACAAAACTATTTAGGATGAAAGAGAATGTCAGGTGAACAGTTACAGCAGAGATGCACCACACAGCATAGCCCACAGATATCACTGCATGCATCAGTTATACTCTGAGCCTGTCACATGGGATCCCTAACAAATGCTGCCGGCTGGTCATCATTAGTCAAAGTGGGACTACAACTGGGAGCAGTAATGACAGCATGGGTCACTTCACCAGCATATTGGCACATGATCATATTATGCAGAATGCAACAGTCAGTAAACATCCTGCACTTAGTAGCTGAATTATATTTAAAGGCACCTTCAGACACTTCCAGGCCCCCCTAATGGCTCATAAGGAGGCAAAGCACTCTCTGAATGACAATAAGTGTCTGGGACAAAGATATGTTATATTCTCCTCTGCAGCTTCTGAAGTATTCCTCACTGATGTCTTGAGCCATGGCTCCAATGGATATGTAGCATCCCCTTAAAAAAGAAAAAAAAGAGAGAAAGAGAGAAAGAAGGGGGTGATAAAACAGGAAAATAAACATTATTACAAAGCAATAATATTTAATGTGAATAGCTGCATAAAGAACATTGCAAAATTTTCAACTTACCAATAAGATGACCACTGGCCATCCTACCATACAAGAAGAGGTGGTACAGTGAGCTATTGTAATAGATATGGGAATCAGGTGCATTGCCAGTGCATTTTAGCTTGGTCCTTAGGTGACACAGGGAAATAGATGTTCTGATCCAAATATGCCAAGAGTACATCCAGAAACTGCTTCAATATCCTCAAGTCAGAAGTCTGTGAGATCCCCAGCATGTCCACAGTCTGTCTCTAGAAAGTCCTCGTAGCAAGTATAGTGAATTTATACATGCTTTTATGTCCACAGGAATATGAAGTCCACACATTCCTCCAGTGCCCCTATGGGGTCAAACATGTCCACTAAGACCCTTAAAATATCCCTATCCACTCTAGACCTATCAAGGATCTCCTGATTATCAAAGTTATAATGAGTAATTATTTGCTTGTTTGTTTGCCTTCTTGGTGAGTAAAAGCCACTGAGTGCAAGTGGCTTTAAACCAGCCAAGACAAAAAACTCCCACCTAGAAATAGCAAAGCTCACCATAAAAGATAGCATTTTCACTGACTTAAACTTGCTAGATATGGCAATACTTATATTTTTATAGTGCCTCTGTGGCCATCTTGAAAAAGACAAAAATAAAATTGACTATGAATTGCAAATGGTGTAAAATACACTTCAATAGCACACAAAGATTTACATCAATCCTTATTTCTATCTCATTATTTGCCAATTTGCATAAGTACATTCAAGTTCATAGCACTTTGGCATAAATGGTCTCTATGAACTACAGCTCAATTGTGTTCATTCATGCATGCCCCAACAGCATTTGCGCATATGACTATGAATACTGAACATAGTCTTGCCCCATGGGCATTGGTTGTTGCTGGAAAGTGTCTCAGACCAGATCACCTACCTGCATAACAACATGTAAATAAATAAATAAATAAATTAGACACAAAATCCCAATGGGGAAGGTAGCTGGAATAAACGGCAGGACAACAGTAAAATAAAATCTTCTAATTTAATGAATAAACAAAGGTGAGCGCTTTCGCAATGGGGACCATTGCTTCATCAGACAATTCATTCACTGACTAATAGCACATAAATACTTTACTCAGATTCAAATTAGCCAATCCTATCACAAATAAATTAATTACCTTGGTTACACATAACACTTAAATATAACTTTTAAATAACACTAATAAAATATATATAAATATATATATATACAAATATATAAAAAATACATCAATAATTCATCAATGCTTGTGTATACATATTTAATATTATTCTATACAATGCTGTGACCAATGTTTATAAACTATCTTCATTTTCTGGATTTTAAGGCAGGTTTCAGAAGAACACTGTCATTTAGACCCAGTCCTCTGTGTGCTCCAAGCCTCAGGATCCATTGTAATTCCATGGTTTCTGTTGCATTTACACTATCCCCCATCCTGATGTTTACATTCTGGACATGTAAAACCTGAAATAAAAATACATGTTCTTCACCCTTGGCCAAGGTGTGCTTTGCCAAAGCACTATACTCCTGCCCCTTCCTAGTGCAGTACAGGTGGTCTCTAATCCATTCCCTAAGATGGCGATTGGTCTTACCTACATAGAAGTGAAAACTTGTTTTACAGTGGGCTACACATATGACATTGCTGGTGTTACAATCTGCTGAGTTTCTAAGTTCCCGTAGATGCCCTGTCCCTGGATGTTCAAAAAATCTAGACTCATCTATTTGGATACAGTATGCACAGTTTCCATACTTATGCATACATTTCACTTCATTCTCTCTCATCCTATTTATCCTTGGATAGCATAGCTGTTGTTTTAAATTTTCTTGTTTCTAAATACAAAATGCGATTGTTTGCCCACTATATTGGTTGTATCTTTTTCCATTAGCAAGATGTGCCAGTTTTGATGAATAATGTTTTTAAACTTACTTATATCCATTGTATATGGTAGAACCATAGGGGTATAGGGTAGTACTTTATTCTTATTCAGTACACTTTCCTTTACTACTCTATCCGAGTAATATGGCTTAGCTTTACCTTCTCTTTCTTATACACCTCCTGATATGCTTTATTAATTTCTTGATCATTGTATCCCCTATTTATAAACCTGTTCTTAAATTATTAAGTTCATTTACATATACTTTTCCTGTGGACTTAGAGTTCTTAATATGCCGATCTATGGGAATGCTTATCCCAATTTGCTAGCACAATGGCAGCAAGTAAATCTAAATACTAGCAAAGCCTACATTCAGTTGCTTTAGATTTCTTTAAACCAATAAAGCAAGAGCTAAATGAAAAAGTTTGTAAACAAAAGCATGACTTATCGGTAATGCATGGGGAAGATGCAACCAAAATCTTCATGCATAAACTTATAGATAAAATACTTTGTTATGAAGCAAGGTTATTGGAGCAAAAGAAAAGAAATTGGTCAGGGATTGAATGGACTTCTCTAACCAACATGTATTTACCTGGCTGAAGTCCACAGAAAAAACGGAACACTTAGCAACCAATCGTTATCCACGACCATTGGGAACTACCAATGGGCTGTTGGAAACAATGCAGGTGACCAATCAGCAAAGGAAAGGGCGAGTCCATTAACCTGAGTGACAGGAGAGGATGAGGGAGGAGCATCAGCCACGGTATGAAGAGACAACTAATGTACTTGCCAAAAAATGGGAAGCAACAAATTAACAGCAAGGAGGGAGTATCCCCTCACAAAATCAAGTAGTCTTGGTTTATTCAATACTGATGGAAGTTCCTTCCAGTTTAACAATAAATGAAGCTCTGCAAAGTAATTTAACAACAGCGACTGTCGTTAGATGAAAAATAAACATGGAAGCAGGGCAGCAGCAGGATTTTCCCATTTTACCTCTACCCTTTCGAGCAGGGAGGAAGAAATCCATGGAAAAGGACACATACAGAGGAGGGCAGAAATGGAAAGAAGCACCAGGTCACTTCTAAACACATACCTTAAAGAAAATGTGGGGGTATGTTCAGGAGTCCTAGTATGGAACATATCAAGGCATGAATTGACTGTAGCTGAAACATCTTTATTATATAAAGGTTTGAGCTTAATTCCTACTAGTAAAATGGACATTAGTAAAATGTAATTAAGCTTACGAATGTTTACGCGAAATATTGCACTAAAACTACAATTCATAAATGTCAGTGAAATGAAAAATGCTCAATTTAAGAAAAATAGTACCTTTGTGCCAATATTTGCTGCATAATCTGGAAACTTTTTTAAAAGCTTGTGAGAATGCAGTATATAGCAATGAATATAATTATTTATTGAATGAACAAGGTTATAATTTATCAATAAGTGAATGTAATGCAATGTGTGATTTACAAAAGAATGAAAATATAGTCATACACCCCTCTGATAAAGGGAGACCAGTTCAGATACTAAATTCTGATTTTTACTATGATGCTATGGAAGAAATGTTATCAGATTTAAATGTTTATAAAATAGTATCAACAGCAATAGTTTTTGACATGAGTAATTATATAGCAAGTACCTTACATGGATGTATGTATATGGGGTTACTGAGTAAGGAACTTTTTCAGTTTTTTGTTTTGTTGAAAACCTATTAATTCCTCAGATGCATGTTCTCCCAAAGAACCATAAGGACCCAGTAAACCCTAAATTTAGACCAATAGTGGCATGGGCAGGGTGGTTAATGGAACCCATCTCTATTTACTTGGATAATGAATTAAAACAGCGTTAAATAAATGAATTTACATATGTTTTGAAGGATACTGAACAATTGTAGTAGACCTATATGGGACAGTAAAAGACATGGAAATGACAAATAGAGGTATGCTAACTACACCTGATGTAGTTTCATAGTATACCCAATGACAAAGGGATGAATACGGTAAAATCAGTGCTAGTGACACAAAATACATTTCCTACTCATAAAGTAGATTTCCTTTGTATGCTGTTGGAAATAGTACTTGAACATAACATTTTTATGTTCAAAGAAATATGTTATAGGCAATTGTCAGGAGTCACCATGGGCACTAGTTGTGCTAATACATATGCAAATTTAGTCATGGTAAATTGGGAGTATGAACGTCTGTTGACCAGTCCCCAGATAGCCTTCTATAGGTGCTTTGTAGATGATCTTTTTATTTTTTGGAAGGGAAGTGAGGAACAATTGAAGTCCTTTCATTTACATCTTAACACCACTAGTGACTTCTTGAAGTTTACCAGGAATCACTCTACAGAAAACACAGACTTCCTGGATGTTACCATCTATAGAGTGGGTATGATGTGGCCCACCAAGTTACATAGGAAGCAATGTTACCGTCCAACATTTCTGCATAGGAACAGTATGCATAACCAACATATTTTCTCTAATATTATTAAGGGACAGGCAATGAGAGTATCACGCTTATGTTGCCAAGAAGTATAAGTAAATGAACTTAGTAATTTAAGAACAGGTTTTTGAATAGGGGATACAGTGAACAAGAAATTAATAAAGCATATCAGGAGGTGTATAAGAAAGAGAAGGTAAAGCTAAGCCATATTACTCGGATAGAGTAGTAAAGGAAAGTGTACTGAATAAGAATAAAGTACTATCCTATACCCCTATGGTTCTACCATATACAATGGATATAAGTAAGTTTAAAAACATTATTCATCAGAACTGGCACATCTTGCTAGTGGATGAAGATACAACCAATATAGTGGGCACACAACCGCATTTTGTATTTAGAAACAAGAAAATTAAAAAACAACAGCTATGCTATCCAAGGATAAATAGGATGAGAGAGAATGTAGTGAAAGGTATGCATAAGTGTGGAAACTGTGCTTACTGTATCCTTATAGATGAGTCTAGATTTTTTAAATATCCAGGGACATTTTTAAATGTCCATGGGAACTTAGAAACTCAACAGATTTTAACACCAGCAATGTGGTATATGTAGCCCACTGTAAAATATGTTTTCACTTCTATGTAGGTAAGACCAATCATCATCTTAGGGAATGGATTAGAGACCACCTGTACTGCACTAGGAAGGGAGAGGAGTATAGTGCTTTGGCTAAGCACACCTTGGCCAAGGGTGATGAATATGTATTTTTATTTCAGGTTTTACACATCCAGAATGTAAACATCAGGATGGGAGATATTGTAAATACAACAGAAAACATGGAAGTACAATGGAAAATGAGGCTTGGAGCACACAGAGGACTGGGTCTAAATGAAAGTATTCCTCTGAAACCTGCCTTAAAATCCAGTATATTAAGATAGTTTATAAACATTGGTCACAGCATAGCATAGAATAATATTAAATATGTATACACAAGCATTCATAAATTATTAATGTATTTTTTATATATTCGTATATATATATATATATATATATATATATATATATATATATATATTAATTCAACACAATGCAAGGTGTTCAGAATAACTTGATACTCTTTCCTAATTAAAGTCATTAGACTTTTAATAGCTGTGGGAAAAAATAAGAGGTTACAAAAGGCATCCTTGCTTAGTTAATTTGAATTGTGTAACTGCTTTTTAGAAGCAGGTGCCTATTTTAATAGAGATAGTCATGTTTGTT
>NC_056729.1:1905067489-1905169989 GCF_019279795.1 Protopterus annectens
CCAAACTTGGAACGAACCACAAAAGGAAGGGGAGTATTGATATTCATCAAAGATACCCAAACCTCCAGGTTGGTGGCAAAGCACCAAGCATCAGAGACTATCCATGTGCAACTAACAATGGGTGAAACTGCCTTACAGGTTATAGCCTACTACAGACCACCCTCCCAAACCCACGAACTGCACTCTGCCTTCCTGAGAACAGTGGAAAACATAAAGGTCTCCACAAACACCATTATATTGGGCAAGGTCAACTACCCAAACATAGACTGGGAGCATGACTCTAGCTCCAACACCCAGGGCCAAAGATTCCTAGAATAAATGAGCTCAAATGCTATGGAACAACTTGTTACCACTCCCACAAGAAGGGGAAACATACTGGACCTGATCATCACCAACATGGGGACTCTATGCTCCAGACCAGAAGTGTATCCCTCACTGGTAAGATCAGACCATAAACTAATCTCACTGGATATTCACATCCCAACCCCACCCCCTGCCCAGAACACCACAGTGAACAACTTGTCTAAAGCAAATTCACACTCCTCAAAACTGAGGTGGAAACCTTCAAAGCCCCCGGGTCTGTGGAAGCTACAGACCAGACTGCAGATTCATCTATAAACGCATTCTATGGACACCTTCAGGAATGCATGGATCATGTGATCCAAAATAAAACCAAGTCCCAATCCTCCAAAGGCAGACGTCCTGTCTGGTGGACCCCAGCCATAAACAAACTACACAATAGAAGGAGGAAGCTACTAAATGATACAGCAAAATCCCAAAAAGGGAAGGCATCACTGATCAGTATTAGCAAATAACTACAGGCACTCATAAGATTGTCTAAGGCCAGCTTCAAGAGAAATTGCACAGGACACTAAGGATAATCACAAGGCTTTCTTTAGTTATGTAAAGAGCCTGGGCGGTAATTCCCAGATATGCTCAGAGGTAGTCCAAAATGTCAATAGAAACACCAAACCCACAGACATTGCCAACATTCTAGCTGACAGGTTCAGCGCAAACTTCTCCCCCCCTCCACACTGAAAGGGCAAATATGTATCCCAGCAGAGTGCTGCCCCCCTGACATCTCAGATGCTCAGGTAAGAGCCGCCCTCTCCAAAGCAATAAACACTTCATCAATGGGACCAGACAGTGTCCCGGGCTGTGTCCTACATGAACTCCAAGAAGAGCTACAACCAAACATAAAACTACTGTTCAATCCCAGCCTTACTACAGGATATGTGGCCAAAGAGTGGCGTACAGCAACAGTGGTCCCTCTACAGAAAGGTAGTGTCTCAACGGATCCTGGACACTATCGCCCCATAAGCCACACTAGCTCGGTCTGCAGAGCTATGGAAAGGATCATCATGGACCTCATAAATAAAGATATTGGGAACCTAAAGACACTGGATCATACCCAGTTTGGCTTTGTTAAGGGCACATCCTGCCTTTCAAACCTGGTTGATTTCTTTGAAACAGTCACCAAGGCCATTGACGAGGGGAAGGTGGTCCACACAGCCTACCTGGACCTCGCAAAAGCCTTCGATACAATACCACACTCGGGCATTCTAGAGAAGCTCACCAGCTTAAATATAAGCCCCTATGTCACTAGATGGATTGCACACTGGCTCAAGGACAAAACCCACATGGCTAGAATTGCTGGAGCCATGCCAGACTCCAAACCAGTTACAAGTGGTGTCCCACAAGGCTCAGTCCTGGGACCTCTCTTGTTTGTAATATATTTATCGGAGGTACAGGCCAACACGGAAGGACTGTGGCTGACCAAATTTGCAGATGACTGCAAACTGGCTGCCATAATCGACTCTCCAGCTGACACAAGCATCCTCCAAAAGGGCCTCATAGAAACAGACAACTTGTGCCAGAGCTATGGCCTCAAGCTGAATGCAAAAAAAGTGTATAGTCATCCCCTTTGGCAAAAACAAAGTGCCCACAAAGTACCACATAGGTGGTAATCCATTAAGTACAGAAGAAGTAATTAGGGACCTGGGGACCCAAGTTGATAGCAATCTCTCATTTGACAACCACGTGGCCAAAGTGGTTAGAAAGACATTTTATATAGCCCACCCCATCATGAAAGGATTCACATCTAGATCAGGGGAGGACATCGTGCCTCTTTACTCATCCCTCATCAGGCCCATAATTGAGTACAATGCCCCTGTTGGGATGTACCTTACCAGACACCTGCAGCAACTGGAAAGACCCCAAAAGTACCTCACCAAGAGGATCAAAGGGCTCAAACAGATGCCATATGCTGACCGGTTAAAGAAACCCCAGCTCTACTCAGTGGCATACCGCCTGTTCAGAGGTGATTTGTGCCTGATGTATAAAGCCATGTCAAACCCGGAATTAATGGGCATGCTGCACCTGAGAATATCCAAATCCCATCGAGCTACACGCTTGAGAGACTTGAACCTCAGCACTGAAATAAATAGGACATGCTGGTGGGACAGATTCATAACGCAGAGGCTCACTTCACTCTGAAATAAAATCCCAGTCCAGGTTAGGCAGAGTCCCTCATTGACTCTCTTCAAGAGGAATCTTGATGAGTGGATGGGACATTGTAGGTTTACCCCGGGTATCACTTCTGTGTCTCTGTTAGACAGAGGCACAGTATACTAACCTCGAAAAAGGGCATGGCAAGATATATTTACAATGGATGGCAACAGCCAAACACATTCTGGCTAGGTTTATAAATGCCCTAGGGCAGATAGCCTAGTATGAACCTATGAACCTATGTACTTTGTCCCCCATTGGCCCTATGTGCTGTTAATCACCATGGCAATCACAATACTATGGTAGCATGTGCAAAGGTCAGTTGTCATTCACCTCTATGGTACAGTTGTGGAATATGTGGGTCATGTGGCAATGTCACAGCTGCCACATGTACACAGTCAACCCTCTCCCCTACACATGGATGTACAACACATGTATGAGATGGAACCACATAGCCAAACTGGGGACTAAGCACTCTGAATCCAGTAATGGCATAACCTGTCAGGTGGCATGAAATACTACAGTGACTACAATACCAGTTTGATGTAGACCTACACTGACAGCAATACAAGCATGTGAACACACTGGGCCATTCTTGGAGCCTAAGAATAGCATCCTGCCTGAGCGGCAGACACCTCTGCAGCTGGCACACAGGCATATGTTATGCCAGAACACATCACGCATAACACATAGCACACAAATCCTGTGTGCCAAACAGTCACAGCCTGTACGGCTAGACAACACATCTGCCACAGTTGTGTTAGGTACCTTTATTGCCCGGTACAGTGAGGTCACGCTCACCAGACTGGACAAATGTGAAGGTCACAGTGATATGCCTGTGGGGCACTATGGTCCACCACATAACACAAGCATACAGGTCAGTCAGCAGTATGGACACATATGACACAGTCATTGTCCATGCCATATACCTTCTCCTGCTGTACTTATAGGGTGCTCACATCATCAGTGTTTAGAAAGGGGAATGCGCATCTTGTAGTGTGTTCTTCTAGTTGCCAGGAAGGACATTTCTCTCACACAGAATTGCACACACACTAACCCCCTTCATCCAAACACACACTTATCATTTGCAGGATTCAAACCCCTACCTAATTATGTTATGACACTCAAGACGGACACATTAGCAGAGCATGCTATTTGCATTACTGGGAGGTTTTCCTTCTCCTGCTGTACTTATAGGGTGCTGACATCATCAGTGTTTAGAAAGGGGAATGTGCATCCTGTAGTGTGTTCTCCTAGTTGCCAAAAGGGACATTTCTTTCATACAAACTTGCACACACACACTGACCCCCTCCACACATACTGAGCATTTGCAGGATTAAAACCCCTACCTAACTACGTTATGACACTTGAGACGGACGCATTAGTAGAGCGCACTATTCGCATTACTGGGAGGTTTCCCTTCTCCTGCTTTACTTATAGGGTGCTGACATCATCAGTGTTTAGAAAGGGGAATGTGCATCCTGTAGTGTGTTCTCCTAGTTGTAGTTGCCAAAAGGGACATTCCTTTCATACAAACTTGCACACACACTTACCCCCTCCATACATACTGAGTATTTGCAGGATTCAAACCCCAACCTAGCTACGTTATGACACTCAAGATGGACGCATTAGCGGAGTACACTATTCGCATTATTGGGAGGTTTCCCTTCTCCTGCTTTACTTATAGGGTGCTGACATCATCAGTGTTTAGAAAGGGGAATGTGCATCCTGCAGTGTGTTCTCCTAGTTGCCAAAAGGGACATTTCTTTCCTACAGACTTGCACACACACTGAGCATTTACAGGATTCAAACCCCTATCAAACTATGTTATGACACTCGAGACAGACGCATTAGTAGAGCGCGCTATTCGCATTATTGGGAGGTTTCCCTTCTCCTGCTGTACTTATAGGGTGCTGACATCATCAGTGTTTAGAAAGGGGAATGTGCATCCTGTAGTGTGTTTTCCCAGTTGCCAAAAGGGACATTTTCCTCACACAGACTTGCACACACATCAACCCCACTCACACACACTGAGCATTTGCAGGATTCAAACCCCTACCTAACTATATTATGACACTTGAGAGAGACGCATTAGCAGAATGCACTATCAGGATTACTGGGCATCTGTTCTGCACCTGCATTATTTATAGGGTGCTGACATCATTATTTCTACAGAGGTATGCACATCTAGTACTACTTGTAAGGTGGGGGATAGCATATATATGCATTTGCAGCCACCTACGTCAGGGTCAAATATGCACATCGCACTGGCAGGTTATGTTTTATACCATGCTTCGTGACCACAGGACCTGTAACACACAACACAACCAGTCCTGACCACCCCTCCCACATCCAGGACACACACTTTGCTTCCCTGGGCACCGTGCCAAGATATGCAGGTGTTCACATACACCATTCCAGTTGTTAACGTCAGGTACAGGCATATTGTGTGTGGGAACTACTCAGGCCTCTACAACATTACCCTACAGCCACTACAATTTGTGAGTCCATGTGCTATGGCAGAACCACTCACCACAGCCACAAGGGGGAATACATATTGCACCTGACCATCTACAACATGGGTACTCACTGTTCCACACCAGAAGTAGACCACCATTGTTGATATCTGACCATACCCACCTTTCCATGGCCATCCATATCCCATCCCCACCCCCAGGCATGGTTGTCACTGCAAACAAACTGTATTTATCAAAAGCAGACTTTACACTTGTGAAGACTGGGATGGAAGACTTCAAAGGACCCATGCTGGGGGAGTATACAGGCCACTCTGCATAATCCTTGACAATTGCATTCTATGATCATGTGGAAGGTTTGCATTGATCATGCTATCCCAAATATACCCATGACTGCTCCACAACAGGACACCTGTCAGATGTACACCAGCCATATATGAGCTGTCCAACAGAGTGAGCTAATACATTGCAGAGCAGTAGCCCACAGAGGGAGGACATCTCTGAACAGTACCGGCACGACACTTCAATACCTCATAATCATCAGGACACAGTGTTGACAGTAAAATTGTCCAGACAATGCAGATATGGCTCCCCTCAGCCTGTTATTGACGCCCACTTACTGTTAGAGGTCCTCAGCAACCCTCTTCCAGCACACACCAACAACATGGCTGTGGCTTAGCAAATTCAAACCCTAGGATCTCCACTGTGTCCCTGCTTGACAGAGGCACAGCACACTAGCCTCACACGGTGCCTTAGGGTCCGGTGTCAGTAGGTCCCCAATATCTTTATGTCTGCGGTACATGCTGATCCTTTCCATAGCTGTGCAGACCAAACTTCTCAGGATTCTGGGGTGGTAGTTTTCAGTATCCATTCAGGCAACACCTTTGTTGAGAATGACCACTGTTGTTGTACACTGCTCTTTGGGTACATATCCTGTGGTAAGGCTGACATTGAGCAGTAGTGTGATTTGGCATTCTATTCTTCTTGGAGTCCATGTTGGACTCAGCCCAGGACACCATCTCATAACATTGCTGCTGTGTGTTTTGCTTTGTAGCTGCTGGCTGTTACCTCAGCATCTGCAATGTCAGGGGGCCAGCAGTCTGCTGGGATAGATATTTTGAATTCTGGGGGGGGGGGGGGTTGCACTGCACCTGTCAGGATGTATGTTGGCAATATGTGTGTGTGTTTGGTATGTTATTTGTAATATTTGTATGATTCAGAACATATCTGTGAATTCCCAACACGGTTCCTACCATCAGTTGTGGAAGCCTTGGGATTATCCTTAGTGTCCTGTACAATTTGTATCTTCATAGGTTCATAGGTTCATACTAGGCTATCCACCCTAGGGCATTTGTAAGCCTAGCCAGAGTGTGTGTGGCTTTCGCCACCCCTTGCTATGTGAATACTATGGCCATTTATGATTTGCTTTGCTGTGCCTCTGTCTGGACGTGACACAGTGAAGACCCCCAGTGTAAATCTACGATCATCCATCCACTTGGCAAGATTCCTGTTGAAGAGTGTCAGTGAGGGGCTCTGCCTAACATGGAGTGGGATTCTGTTCCAGGGTGTGGGGAGCCTCTGGGTTATGTATCTGTCCCTCCAGCACATCCTATTTCATTATGTGTTGAGATTGACATCTCTCACTCTCACAGCTCCGATGGCTTTGAGTTTTCTGGGGTGGAGCATGTCCATTACTCCTGTGTTGGACATGGCCTTGTACAACAGACATACAATGCCTCTGTGTAGGCAGTATGTCACTGCATTCAGCTGGGGTGTCTACAGCCAGGCAGCATATGACATATATTTGAGACCCTTTATCCTCTTGGTGAGGTACCTTTGAGGTCTTTCTAACTGCTGCAGGTGTCAGGTAAGGTACATCCCAAATGAGGAATTGTACTAGATTATGGGTCTGATAAGAGAACAGTATAGGGGCACAATGACCTCTGTTGACATAGATGTGAATCCTTTCATGATACGGTGTCCAATATAGACAGTCTTCCTAGCCACATTGGCAATGTGAGTGTCACATAACAGGTTAATGTCCACTTGTGTCCCTAGGTCCCTGATTACTCCTTCCATACATAATGGTTTATCACCTATGTGGTAATTTGTGAGTACCTTGTTTGGTATTTGGTGGGACATTCATACTGTCCATTGTCTTCAGGATGGCTGGGTGGGGTTCCTGTGTGTGAGAGTGTGGTCTGTAGCATGCTACAGACTGTACAGCAGTCTTGCCTATGGTTAGTTGCACATGGGTGGACTCCAGTGCCTTGTGCGCATTGTCAGTTACCTGGACGTATGGGTGTCTGTGCTGAATATGGATACTCACCCACCTTTTATGTTTTGTTCCAGGTTTTGGGACCATAACACATGATATGTGGTATAACCTGGTAGTGCTGGTGTGCTGTCAGGAGGCTTGCAGCAGGTTTCTGTCACTGCACAGACATCAATGTTCTCCATACTGGGGAGGGCCTCGGGAGCATGCATATTGAGGTTTACACATCTGGCATTGTTCAGCGTTACCCTTATGTTTCTTTCCACTTATGTTTTGTAGGGTGGTGGGTTAGTCTTTTCAGCCTTGCCTACGAAAGGCTCTATGGAGGTGGCAAAAGCCTTATCCAATATCCAGATGCCCAGGGGTAACAGGTGCAAGCCATCCCTGGAACAGCTATGTGGCTTGTCAAGCATGACATCCCAAGCAGACAGACATTGAATCCCCTTGGAATGACACCAGTAATGTTGCCACTTGTTATAACTGATCATTCCGTGTTTGCACTGTGGCATCATTCTTGGTGAGGGTAGGATGCTGCAAATGGTCAGTGTCATACCAGCCTGGACTACATAATCGGAGAGCTCATCTATGTCTCTTTTCATGTAGTCCAGGGAGGTACATCTCAGGTCATTCACACCAGCATGGACTATGACTGCATCATATTTCTACTTGCTTTGGGGTGACCTGCAAACTTGTGTTATGTGGCGTATTGTAGCAGCCTACAGGCAGCTTACTTTACCCTTTCCCTTGTTCAGTCTGGTGTGCGGGACAGCAACGTGTCTCACTATCGATTCACCTATTACAACTGTATCAGGCATGTTGTTTCTCCTTCTGGCCTGTGACTGTTTGGCACACCAGCTTTGTGTACTATGTGTTGCATGTGCTATGTTTGGAGGTTGTTTGATTGGGTGTCTGCTTTGGACGCCTCTGTTGGTGTGGTGTGTTTGTAATTCGGGCCTCTGGGAATGTTTTTCTGTGTTTATGTCTTTGGTTTGCAGTTGTGAAAGGTCTATGTGGGACTGGGTTTGTGGTGTGTGTGGTTACCTTCTCTTCCTGACTAGTTTTGGGAGTACTGAGTTGAGGGAGCTCAGCCTCCAGTTTGGATAGATGGTTGCATCTCTCACATATATTTGTATTTCTTGGGGGGAGTTGAGGGTTGTCTGTGTACTTGGGGCAGGTGTAACATTGCCTCAAGATTCACAGATTCAACTTGTTGTAGCTGGCCTTGGTGGATTGTATGTGTGGACATATTTTATTGCCATACTACTGATCAGTGATTACTTCTTTTTTTATGTTTGCTCTATCATGTAGTAGCTTCCTCATTCTCTTGCATGGTTTGGTTATGGCTGGTGTCCACCATGCCAGATGCCTGCGTGTATGGCATTGTGTCTTGTTTTACTTTAGGATTGCATAATCCAAGCATTCCTGGCAGTGTTCATGGAATGCCTGTATAACAGGTTCTGAGGTGTGGCCCATATTTTGCACCTGCACAGGACCTTTAATGTATTCCACATCAGTTTGGAGGAGTGCAAATTTTGCTAGGTACTGTGGTCAGGATGTGTATATCCAGTGTGATTACTCTATGGTCTGGTCTTACCAGTGAGCAATACACTTCTCATCTTGCCATCCAGTACCCATGTTGCTGATTATCACATCCAGTATGCTTACCCCTCTTGTGGGAGTGGTACGTTGTTCCTGGGCATTTTGGTTTATGGATTCTGTGAACTTTTGTCCTACAGTGTTGGAGCTAGTATAATACTCCCAGTCTATGTCTGGGTATTTTCAGTCACCCAATATAATGTGGTTTGGAGGACTTGATATATTCATGTATTCCAACATAGGCCAGGTGCAGTTCCTGGTGTTGGGACGGTAGTCTGTAGCAGGTTATAAACTGGGGGGCAGTTTTAGCCACTGTTACTTGACCATGGCTAGTCCATGCTGCTTCTTGTTGTGGTACCAACATGGGGGTGTGGTTATCCTTGACAATTATTGCTAGTCACCCTCCTTTTGTAACTTGTTTCATGTTTTGAGGCTGTACAGCACAGTATGAGGTGTAACCTGGTAGTGTTAGGGTGCTGTTGTGAGCCTTGACCCAGTTTTCTGTTACAGCACAGATATCAACATTCTCCATAGTGGGTGAGTTTAGACTGCATGCATCTTGCTGTTTAGACTTCTGGCATTGGGTAGCATTACATATAGGTTCTTATCCCTTCTGATACCTATGGAGGTAGGTTTGTGTTTTGAGCCTTACCTATTCAGGGTATGCTGTGGGTAACAACAGCCTTTGCCAGTATCCATATGGCCTGCACTGATAGGTGCACGCCAGTCCTAGCAGGTGGAGCATCATGTCATGCTCAGCATGTCATCCCAGGCTGGCACACATTGGATCCCCTTTGACTAACTGCAATACTTCAGCCAATTATTGCACTTGATCATCTCATTGTCATATTGTAGCATGATGCTTTGTGTGGGTAGGATGTTAGTCATGGTCCTCAGGTGTGCATATAGTACATGGTGTTACATTACTTAACACATGGCATTCATGCCTCAGGTGGTGCTGCAGGGCAGCCTCTGTCGGATGCACATATTACACTCCCTGTACATGTTTGTGAGCAGGTCATGTCATTTTAGGCATCCCTGTTATTATTTGAGTAAGTCAGAGGGGGTATCATTCCCAGGGTTCCTACTGAGCCAGTGTATGTGCTATGCATTGCCTCTTTGCCAAGGCCAGGGCATACTGGGCACGCCTCCTTCTGTCTACTGGGGCAGGCTCAGGTTGTTCCTCCTCTGAGTCACGCTCTGCCTGTGATGGCCTTGGCAATGGTGGGGGGCTGTTTGGCCCAGCCCTATGCTGGTCCTGCTGTAGCTGTTTTCGCAAGATTTTATTATGTAGCATAGCACATACCATGACAATTTGGGTACATGTAGTTGGTGTGTAAAGCAAGGCTCCACCAGATGTGTCCAGACACCGGAACCATGACTTGAGCAGCCCAAACACACACTCTATTACATTACGTGTTTGTGCGTGTGCCTCATTATGGCGTTCCTGTTCAGGTGTGTGTGCATTTCTGATGGGTGTCATCAGCCACGGCTCCAGTGCATAACCTGCATCCCCCACTAGGTGTTCATGTGGGATGTCCCCATTGGCAAATATCTGGTACAGCTGCGTCAAATGCCAGATGTGGGAATCATGGTAGCTCCCAGGGCAGCCAGCACATACATTCATTATTATGCCCTGGGCATCACACACGACCTGGTAGTTGATGGAGGGGAAGCCCTTGCGGTTAATGTAGGCCCTACCCTGCTCACCGGCTGGTGCTTTGATGCATATGTGCGTGCAGTCTATTGCACCCACTACCTCGGGGTATTCCGCTATTTGCTGGAAGAAATGCATATTGCTGGCCAATACCTCACAGGCATTGGGGAAATATACATGATCACCGACATGTGCTGACATGGCATCCAGGAACTGGTGCAGTACCCTGGAGGCTGATGCCTGTGATATCCCCATCATATCACCAGTTGGTCTCTGGAAGGTACCTGTTGCTAGTATTCTTAGGCCAACACATACCTTGGTTTCCACTGGGATGGGTTCCCCTCTGTTGGTTCTGTGTGTGAGGCATGGCCTGCACAGCTCCACTATTTGCTGCAGGAGCTCTCTGTCCACTCTATAGCACTCTACTATCTCCAGCTCATGTAACCCATGGTAGGTGACCCTGGGCCTGTACACTCTTCTCTGTCTCCTCACTGTGGGTTGTCTGGCACCATCTGCATTGTCACCACCCTCAGCAAGTCGCCTATGTCTCATTATGACAGCTATGGCAGCCCCTAACATTTCTGCTCTGAGTTCAGCTTTTTCAGTTTTCACTTCTAATAGCTTACTCCAGTCTTGCAGTGTCTCTTGAGACAAACATCTTGCACTGCTGTTTGCAGAGTTTTGGGCTGAGCTACTGTTTTCCCTGTGTAATTGCCTGCTTCTAATTGTTTTCACCTGCTAGCTCCAGCAGTATTCCCTGCTAGCTTCCTACTAATTCTGTTGCTTCCTTTTTCCTTTCTGTTTCCTCAGGGGGGAGCCGCGTGCATACTAGCAGAAACACGCTCACAGTGGCTTACACATGCGCACACATGCTTACACGGTTCAGAATCTGCTTATTTGGGTTAAAACACACGCACACCCACGCAAACAGTGTTAAACATCTACCAACATGCTCCCACATGCTCAGTCTGCGTTACACGCGCGCACACTGTCTTACTCGCGCTTCATGGCGTGCACACGTGCGCATGCACGCCCTGCAAGAAACTTTGGTGTAGGCAACAGTGTACACCTTCCATTTCTTGACTTTCCCATGCTTATGTTGTGGCACTCCTCTTTCCATGATATGTGTCTGACATCTATCATGTAACTCTGACCTCCAATGAACTACATTTCTTTCTGCCATTCCCCCTGTGATGTCACCTATCTCCTACTCTGTTCCTCCCCCTTATGTAACTCTTACACTACTCAGAATGTGCTCATTTGCTATGTGACAGTGGAATTCAGTATCCTAATACTCATTTGCATCAGATTGCCTACTAATGCTTAGTTACATGTCTTAGACTCAGCTTCCCCCACTAGCAACCACTAAACGGTGGCCATGTTGTTTTTGGTCTGCTGGTCCCTGCATTGTAAATCCATGTATTGCATAAAACCCACATTTGTGGGTTTATAACCTTCATTTTTATGTTTTTATATAGCGCAGCCCATTTGCGCGGGGTGCGCTGTGTTTAAATTCCGCCGATCGCCGGAAAAAAAATATTTATTTCTCATATTTGCATCGGGGTACCTTGCCAATGGCCACATATTTGGCCATTGGCATGCTGCCTGACCCATATGCACCCTTTATTTGGAGATGACATGGCTCCATTGTGTTTTTTGCAGAAACGTACTCAGTTGTCAACTGAGTACATTTCTGCAGCTAAAACGGCTCTTACACGGGCTGCTTTGGGCTTCCTGGATCGCTAATCTACCTCATTTGCATGCTATTTGGCTGCAAGTGTGGTGATTAGCTTATCCACGCCCACTCCGTGTAAGAGACATTTTAGCTGGTCTCTTACACGGACTTTGGGCTGTTCCTGGATCGCGAAGGCTGCATGGAGTCTTACACTACTCTTAGACTCCATGCAAGCCTTCATGAATCCTGCCCAGTAACTATTACACTTGTAATACTTTGAAAACAATTTACAATATATCAGCTACCACTCAAGTTATACACATACTGTCAGCAACATTTTATTCATCTAGCTGAGAGCTTTTATAAGAGGCTAAGAAGGTCTGTCTGTGTTATTTGGTGGTTAGGATACTTAGAAAATGTAAAAATTATATCTACATAAATGAATATAATAAAAAACAACAGTTAATATATCTTTACCTGCACTAGGCAGAGGCCAAATACTAATGCAGTTGAGTTTGCCATTGTGTAAGCTTTAAGATGAAATATTTTAAAACCTTGTACATAGCATGGTTTTGGAATTACTGATGCAAATATGAACAGGCAATATTTGACACGTAGAAGCATCAGTAGGAGTTAACAGGGAGATGCACCTGGAGGCGTCACTCGGATATAATGAGTTGATATATATTGTGAGCCTGTCACCTGAATATCTAGCTAGTGTACTACTAGGTGCAAGACTTCTACCTTTTTCATTCTGGCTATGCAAGAGATGATATATGGTGTGACACCTTCTGTCATGTAAAGTTCATATTCCATATGTGAAACCTACTGGCTCTTAATCAGCTCCCTATTTCTGTACCCATTGGGTGCATGAAATGAACTAAAACAACAACTAACTACAACAGGATGCCTCCTAACTTTAATGGGGGCATACCTATCAACAGAATTTTGCAAATTCATTAACATTTCAAATCAAATACTTTGATCTGTTGGTCTCAATAAGGAATTCAAGTCATGAGATATGATGGGGACTAACAAAAATATCTTATTAAGGGAGCTGAACCAAACTGTTATTTATTTCTTTGACCCAGGCACAGCTCTTAGAAGCCTGAACTAATGTTTATACTTGGATAGATGGCAGCTTAGAAGTATATGCTGCCGTGGTTCTGCTTAGAAGACAAAGGTGAAGGAATTCATGGCATAAGGAAAACAAAGTATGGTGCTGGAAGGCTTCGGGATCTTTGTGAAAAAAAATGTCATTTACTTATGTTCTAATAATTAATACGAATAGGAGCTTTCCTGGAATCAGCCAAACCCATTCATTTTTTACAGCAAACATCGCTATTTAGTACATGCATTCCCTGATAACAATTGTGTAGAATGCAGAGAAAGATAAGTTAGCAATGCTATGTAGCTAAATGCAGTAACTGTGGTAAACAGGGTCATTTTAGTATGGACTGTCAGATGACTAAAATGCTGAATGCTGATAAAATGAGAATGAACAACTACTGGAAGATGATAAAGATGAACGTTAAAATGTATTAGAAAGAAGTGAAAGAAAAGGAGAAACAATTTCAGCAGCTGGAAACGAATGAACCATTGAAAACATTTGAAGCAGAAGATGTGAATGCTACAAATAAGTATGACATCATTAGAGGAAACTGAGGGCAGTAGTACAGAACAGGCAGGAGGAGAGAGAGTACAATTACAAAACAGTGTGGCAGGGCAGAAAAAAGGGAATAATTACTATAGAACACCTTGCAGTATTACTCTGATTCTTTTACTTCTCGCTCTTATATCATCCTCACCAAAAATATGTTTTGCAAAATGTACCCCACTACTGCCACCCCACATAACACAACCCTTTCTGAACAGTTTTTTCCAACATTGCTGTCAGCCTTCTTCATCTAACCCCCGCTTGTAACCTACCTCATCTAACTCCCTGTAAATCAAAACTATTTAACAAATCTCACCCTAAGAAAAAAATAAAGCTAATACCTAACACTAGTTCAACTTCATTTGTTAACACACTCTATCTCTCCCACATTCACCTGTGTGGTGACATATACTCAAACCAAGGACCAATCCCATCCCCTAACCTGTCAAACTCTGCTAAACCCATTAACCTGGTCACAGTACACTTTCAAAGTTTATGTAACAAAATCCCCTATTTCCATTCCTGGATAATCCATTATAAGCCTGGCATCCTTGCAGCAACAGAGACATGGCATAAACATAGTATCAGTGATGCCGAAATTCTTCCACCAGTCTATAGTATAATAAGACATGACAGAACCCAAAAGAAAGCAGGTGGTGTACCTTTTTCTTTCCCAATAACCACAGCATAACCCCCTATTCAAAACCATACCGGCATTCAGTAATGCTGAAATTCTTATCACCTTCCTAAACCTTAACAACTCAAAAAGTACTTGCATCATTGTACAGTACATCCCACCAGGACAAAATATTCCCATCCTTAAAGAAATACTGTCACTGATTTCTCGGGCTATAAACAAAGAAACAGTAATTCTAGGTGATGTTAACATCTACTGGCATAACTTATCCTCTGACTTTCTAGAAACTAGCCTAAACCTAATCAGGATCACTCAATTAATTAACTACCAACCAGAATTAATGGACAGAACAACCATGGCTCCATACCCAAATGGATAATGATCTTCAACCCTGAAAAGTATTATGCATCTGAAATACTCCCAGACACTTTAAGTGATCACTTACCAGCTTATCTTTATAGGATTACACCACAAATAATTAATGGACATAAATACAAAACTGCCCTCATCCTAACAAAATTCAATCAACAAACATTTATTGATGCACTAAAAGTAATAGACTGGTCAATATTAAAAACATCCCCCCCAGACAATGCAGAAACCCTTTTTAATATAATATTCCTCAACACCCTGAATGCTCTAGCCCAACAACAAACCAAAATAATAAAAAAAACCTTGTACCCTAGCTCCGCATAAGCAAAAATTTTATAAAAGAAAGTGATAAGGCATGGTATGAATACCAAATGTCAAAATCAAAGAGAAACATCCAACACTTTAGGGAACTCCATAACCAGGCCAAAAAACAAGTAATCTGAGGCAGAAAAGAGAACTATATTCACCTACAATCCAACAACAAATATGACCCCAAAAAGTTTTGCTTTCAACTCACTACTCAACCCAGTTGCTAAGAAAACCCCAAGCCCCTGCCCAGATCCCCCCTTTCAAACTGCAACTAAAACTAGCTCCTACTTTGTCATCTCCGTCCTGGCTAATTACTATGTTGATAATACGCACCTAAGAGTCGACTGAGAGGACAGGGATTTGGGTATGGACATAGACAGCAGCCTCACCTTCAACCACCACATGGTCACAGTGGTGAGGAAATCCTTTTATGTGGTGCACCATATAAGTAAGGGCATTGTCCAAAGAGGTCATTATCCCACTGTACTCTACCCTTATCAGACAATCATACAGTACAAGGCTCCCTTTGGTATTTACCCGAGCAGGGATATGCAGCAACTATAGCAACCTCAGAGTTTCCTTACCAAAAGAATACAAGGTGTAACAAGCCTGTGTTATGCAGAGTACCTTAAATCCCTTACCCTCTACTCAGTCTCATATAGATTGCTGAGAGGTGACCTATGCATAGCTTACAAGGAATTTGCAAATGCCACACTTATAAATCTCCTACATATTCATAAGTCAAGGAGTACTAGAAATACAAGGTCTAGGGAACTGAATTTTGTTTGTGACTTAAAAGGGACATGCTGGGGAGGCAGACATTTGTCCCAGAAACTGCCCCTCCTATGTAACAAGCTTCCCATTCATGTGAAGCTGAGGTTGTCTATTACCCAGTTTATGTGAAACCTAGACCAGTAAATGGAGAATAGGAAATTTACACCAGTCCTGGCACCCTTATCCCTTATGGATAGAGATAGCTTATAAATGCCTGGCTCTCAATGTCATAATAATTCTTTTGGGGAAACTTGGCTAGGCTTAGAAAGACCACCCCCTGGGTCATTAACCTACTAGCAGTCTATGAATCTATGTTCACCATAAATAGATTCACCAATTACCTGTGTCCCTCCCTCATCCAAAACTACCCTAGAACTACTACAGAGTCTCAGAACTGTCCACTCCAAAAGGCTTCTGTGCTAGTCCCCTCTTCTTACAATTCAGTCATTCCTCCCACTTTCTCCCTATAACCAATCCCCACCTCCACTATAAAAAAATTCTTAGTAAAACTTAAATTGTGCTCCTCTTCAGTTGACAACCTCCCCCCAGAATACCTAAAAGTTGCTTCTGAGGCCATAGACTATCCTATTATTGTTCTTTTCAATAGCTCTATCTGTGACTGCCACATACCCAATCTATGGAAAATGTCCCACATAACACTTCTGCATAAAAGAGGTACTTCCACTGAATTCTCAAATGTTCACCCTACAGCCATACAGTCTCCCTTCTTAAAGCTCCTAGAAAGGTGTGTTCATAAACAGCTCCTAAACTATATCCTTCAAAACAACTTGCTAACTAATAATCAGCATGGCTTCTAGCCAGGCCATGGCACTACACTGCCCTTATATCCTTCCTAGATAGTATAAATAAAGCTAGATATTCAGATAAATCAACCTCTGCCATATTTCTAGACCTCTTTAAGGTTTCTGACATGGTGTCACATAACAAACTCCTTCTTCAAGTTTCTTCTCCAGGACTATCACCTTATTCTCTTCAATGGCTCCCCAGCTACCTGTCAAACAGGCAGCAAGCTGTAGAATGCAAGGATCATTTCTCCTTACCTACCCTCCAACACTGGAGTCGCATGAGGATCCATCCTTGGTGCACTGCTCTTTAATGTCTTCATAAATAATCTGCACACCTGCTCCCAACAATGTAAACTAATCCAGTATGCTGATGATTCTACAATCATCTGCACAGTCTAATAAAGCTTCATTGAATCAACCAAGAATCTTTCTCCTCTATTGAAACATATCTTACAAATACCCAACTTTTATTACCCCCCCCCAAAATAAAATTTGTCTCTGGAAAAGACCAATTAAAAATTCACTCATTAAGCAATAGAAGTAGTTCCCCACACAGAGATTTTAGGGGTTACAATAAACAATAATCTGAAATTTGACTTACACATACAGAATAATATAAAGAAAAGCACACAAGAAATGTGGCATGTTCTACAGGAATAATCACTTCCTGAGCACATCTACCAAAACTACTTCCTATCCTCACTCCTATATGGGGCTTCAGTTCTAACTAACCTATAAGCATTTCTAAAAACAAAACTCCAAGCATGTTACAACAAAATTGCCAAGTTTGCTACTGGAGTAAAACACTACTCCAATCATTGCATATCCCTGCAATCTCAAAGCTTGCTCAAACTACCTCGCCATCTGTCCTACCTTCAACTCATAACTGCCCACAGCATCATCTACAAACCAACCACATGTCCCGCACTGAGCCCTGTACTAAGTATGTACTTGCCCAATAGATCTCTTCATTCTAAAGAAAAATCTCACATCTCAGTCTATAAATCCACTAGATCTCCAAACCATACAATATGCTCCTACTTTGTAGCTAAAACATGAAACTGTCTTCCTGTGTATCAGAAATGGCCCAAATCTCCCTACATTTAAATATTCTCTGAAGCAGTTTCCGTCTAAGCCGTGGATCTGCTCTTCCTCTAACACAGGTTCTGTATACAAATCCCCTTTCTTCCCCTTACCATAGTACTATATTATGTATATCTACTACTTGTTAGGGCATTTCTCCCCACATCCATGGTTACTTAGCCAAACCCCTTTCCTTGATCTCTGCTTCTCCCATCCATATACACCCACCTTGTTTCTAACCCTTCTACTACCTTTCTATCATCCCTCCAACATTACTAATACCACTCAGTTCCACACTTTACCGCTCAACTTCTTTAGATATCCCTCTTCTCTTACAAACCTCCTCACTAATCTTTTTCATTTTAATACTACATTTAGATATAGTTCTTCATTTCTTTGCAAAATTGTAATAATCCCAAACAAAATGCCCAAACAATGCATACCTCAGCACATAACAGTCCTGTCTTCTTACTTGTGTAACACCAGTTGCATTTTGCACGTAGCTATATTGCATGTAACCTTAGACATGTTTCTTGTTGACTCCATATTGTATGTGTATTGTATGTAAACTTGCTTGTATAAAATGTCTCATTTTCTTTTTTGTACTACCTGTTAAATGAAGCTTTTTCCCCAGGCTTCCACTGAAGATCGACACTATTGTCCTAGTCAAACCATCCCAGTAAATAAATGCCAATGAATAAGTAAGTAAATAAATAGATAAATAAATAAATAAATAAAAGAATATTTGAATACGATCAGCCTAAATCTAAACAGTATAGAAAGTGATATTAAATGTATGTTAGTATATAAAAAGTGCGTGTAAACTTGAAATGTGATTTGATTTGCTTTCAGATACCATACTTATATCTGAGAGTAATGTATATCAGCTTCAAGTTATCTGAAGGAAAAATGATTTGGTCATTGAGAACACATACAAACTTTAGAATAGTTGCAATGTTAAAAATTAATCATTTAAAGATAATAGATGTTTCTGTTGTTAAACCTCAAAAAGAACCATAGTCATTGATCTGAAGGGAAAATCAATCCAACTTAGTTAATCATTTTTTATGCAAATGCAAATGTAAAACAAATAAAAACACTGAAGAAATGAAGAAATACGTTACAACTGAAATGCCAAATATTAAGTGGAGATATGTGTTGCAATTTAAGAAAGCTTAAACAAAAACTTGTTAGGGTGTCAAAATGTGCAGAAAAGTAATACTGTAAGTAAGGGGAGACTACAGTTAAAGAGAAATAAGGGAAAATATACAAAAGATGAAGTATAAGGATTGCATTTAATTATTTTCTGAAGTATTACATTAAATATTACATTAAATAGAGTGAGAGAAAATAAAGGTTATTTTTAGACTATTTAGCAATTTGCAACATAGTCTGTATTATAGAAGAAACAATTCAGTATGATAACACTATACAAAGATTATTTAGGATGAAAATGACATGTTGAAAGGGATGAGGTAGTGCAATAATTTAGGAGAAAAACAACTAGATATGAGGAAATGTTATTGGAAATTACTGGTGATTCATATTTAAACAAAGTACAAATAAGATTATATGAACTTAGGGGAACAGCATATGCAGCAAATGAAAAAATAGATATATCATGATAAGAAAAAATATCAGAAATCTGTAGAAAGACAAATGTTACATGTTTTAGGGAGAAAAAAAATGCATAAAACAATATAAAGAGAAAGTAAGGAAAGTGTGTAAAGGCAAAACTCTTATTTAAGAGAAAGAAGGCAGATTTTTTTTTTAATTACAAAGGTAAAACTTGATGAATTTAGCATGGAAAGAGTAAGAGATAATAACTGAAATATTAAACAGAAACCAGAAGAAATTAAACAATTTCTAATATAGTATGTGAAAATAAATTAGTAAAGTAGTATACACAACTGTATCAGGATGGAATAAAATTCAATTTCTGAGGGACATATATGCCCGTGTTACAAGAAAAATATCTATAGATAAATGATAGATAATATTAAGTTAAACATACATAAGATCTGTCCCAGGTGGGGCTGGAATAACTTAAACGTAGAATATAAATGGCTAAGAAATGGATCAACAGATGTAAAGATAAGGCAGATACGAATTAATCCATATGGAAGAGAAAGGGAAAGAGAATATGAATACATACAGGATAACTGCGTTATGTAACATTGGTTTTAAGTTACTAATGGTGACTGCTCAGGAGATGTACTCTTTGATATTAACATTGATAATTGGATGGGGTATATATGGTCTCAACAGCAGGGAAGCAGGAGAGATGCTGTTAGAAACAAAAATGGGGTGGATGCAATTCAATAGGAGAGAACAGGTAGTGCTTTGCAGTGCAAAAACTTTTCATATCTTTAGTCATGACTAGTTATAGGTGTTATTGATAGACAGCAATGTGGAAGAAAGAGCATGAGAGAATTTAAAAAAGAGCAAATGTAAATGAACATTTATACTAGCATACATAAAAAAAAGTTTGATGGAAAGATGCCTAAAGAACAGAATATTATTGTTAGAGAAATATGTATTAATATGTGTGTTTAGTGCTTATTAGAAGCTAAAAGAGTTAACACATTTCATTCTATTTTATGTACAGCTTAATTCTGCATAAAATTATAAGATGATTTTTCAAACCACAGTATGCTTTCTGAAACTGCAAGATGCACCCTGACCTAATATTTGCTAGCACAGCAAAATTCATGTTTATGCCTTTTGGAAATGTACTGAGAAGCAGGTGATTATCTGCTAGGTCAGGAAAATGTATGAATAGAACAATACAGTTTTCTATAATATGACTGAATATGAACAATCAGTTCTGTTCGTGTTATGAGAACATGCACAGCTGCGGAAAAGAAGAGATACATGAAACAAAAGACTGCTTGAAGAATCTGTACTTGCTTTGTGCTCGAATTAGTTATAGTACCTTGAATGGTAACATAACATAGTGGGAAGCTGTATCTAACCGGTGGTCACCAAGGCCATGTTGTTTTTCTTAGGAAGTTTTTCATAAAATTGATAGTGCAAGCAGAAAATCATAGACAAACAGCTGCTATGTAATGATGATGTTAAAACTTGTGATCTGTTACGTCAGCTTGGTAGGCAATGTCTTGTTAGAAAGTGTATAAAGATGAACTTACTTCCTGATTTTAGTTAGACAAACTCTGTATTAGCACATTTTTGTCTCTTTGCTGCAAGGTTAAAGTGCCTTAACCTGAACCTGCCATGTATTGAGCATTTTTGAAGTTTATTTTTCCTTTGACAATTATAATGACTGCAGTGCTGATATGGGCAAAAACAAGTTTGGAAGAACCAAGAAGGTATTTAGTGCTCAGAGTAAAAATACCCTGTACTGATGATTAATATGTAATAATATAATGGCATTGATAATAAGAAATTGAGGTGGTGATAAAAAAATATTTAAATGGAAACAAAAGAAAATGTGACATGTGTAGTATAACGATGGTATTTATAATCATTAATATAAATGCGTTAAGGAATTTGGGAGGGGGCACAGACAGACAAAGCTGATCCGTGATTAATATAGGCAGTTTACACCAATTCATGGTGTCCTTGAATGCAGGCATGCAAATGAGCAGATAATGACATGGTAATGAGAAGTGATGTAAATGTTCTTATACTAATTAAAGATATTTTACTACATCTGGAATATATACTCAGATTTTACCACTTTCTCGCTTTTGCCACAGATGTGATATAAACAGTGAAGACTTGCTAAATATATCAGAGTTGAAGCTGGTAAAAATGCTGTCTCTTGCAGTCACCTTTGCTATTCTTAGGTCAGAGAGTTGCTTGACTTGGCCGGTCCAGAACCACTTCCAACCAGTGGCCCATGACCACCAAGAAATATAGGCAAAGGACTAGTCATTATAGCTTCGATAATCAAGAAATCCTTGATAGGTTTAGAGTGGATAGGGACATTATAAGGGTCTTAGTGGGCACATTTGACCACCATAGGGACACTGAAGGAATGAATGTGTGGACTTCCAGTTCATGTAGACATGAAAGTATCTATAATTCTCACTATACTTGCTATGGCAACCTTAGAGAGAAAGTCTGGGGTCACTTTGGGGATCTGAAAATCTTCTGCTTTGAGGATACTGAAGGAGGCCCTTGATGTTGCCTTGACACATGTGAATTAGTACATCTATTTCCCATTGTCACCTCTGGACCTTACTTGGATTATGTGTGCCTTTTATGGGATGGCACATTTCCTTGAGGTACTTGGTCCAAAAGATTGCATCCCATGTTGCAATTAGGACCTTTCTCATTCAGTGTGCAGAGTACCCAAGTAGGAAGGGCTTCCATTCCATCAATTGCCAGGTAGTGTGTGATGCATGGGGGTGCATCACCAATGCCTCTGCCCAGCATCCAGGCAGTGCACATGATTCCTATATCTAGCACACTAGCTCACGTTTCCACCTCTTCCTTTAAGGTAGGATGTCCAGGGGTCACCTTGTTAGTAAGATTACTTTATTCTTTTTTCTTTCTTTTTTTAAATAAGTAGTTATTCATGTATTCATGTTAAAGGTAATTGCTGCATATTAATCTACATTTTCTTATTTTGTCTGCCCTCTCTCTCTCTCTCTCTCTCTCTTTTTTTTTTTTTTTGGTGGGGGGGTGTTGAATATCCACTGGAACCATGGCTTATGACTCCGGTAAGAAATCCATCTAAAGCTGTGGAGGAGAAATATAACACATGCCAGTCCCAAACCTGTAGTGTGACTGAGAGGGGGATTGGCCTCTGAAGATCCATTTCAGGTGACAGGATGAGTAGGGGAGTTCCCTTCAGTGTGACCCATCTACTGCATGCAGGATGCTCACTGCCTGTTGCATTCTGCTGCTTCCCTGCTGTTGATACTGGTCTGGTGGTGAAGTGACCCATGCTGTCACTGCAGTTCCCAGTTCTAGTAACACTACGACTAATGATGACCAGCAGGCAGCATTAGTAAGGGACCCCATGTGGCAGGCTCGTGCTCAGCATGTGGCTGCATAGGTTAAGAGGTGGCATTCATTTACTGAGAAGGTCCAGAACTATGGATCAGGTCATTCAGGTTAGTGTTTCCTTAAAAAAAACAAGTAGAGCATAACTGATGCATGGAGTGATACATATGGATTATGCAGTGTGGTGCATGGCCTATTGTCTCTGTTGAGCTGACATTCTTTCTCATCTTAAAATATTTTTTTTACTAGCTGTTTTGCTGAGTGCTCACTGATCCCTGTGCAGTGATGCTGAAAGGCAGCAAATCAATAAATAAGTCAACAGTTGCATATGTTGTATTTTTTAACTGTTTTGTGTAATTATTCATTTAGTGTTCAATAGAAAATGTAACTTTCATTTGCAATTTCTCTGTGAAGAATTATATTGTACTTCACAACAGAATTCTTTCTTACTGTCATTTAAAATATTTATATGGTCAGAATCTTTCTTCATTTGATCAGTGATAAGATTTTACTGGCAGCAGTTACATATATATGGCAGGAGGATTATTTCTTTTTTTTTTTTTTCAATAATCCGTCTTTTATTATTTTTCAATTACATACTACACACTACTATGTATATACAATATGTACAAGATTGCTTCCAAAAGTTACACAAACAATGTATATTAACAGATATTGTTAGGAAGGACACATAACATGAAAGAGCCATCAATCTGTATTATTATTACAACCTAGATCTAATCTAAGATTGAATCTGTCTTATAAATATATATCCTAAGTAATAGTGGATAAGAACCTCTAGGCCAGCACAATATTAAAAATTTGCTCCCATATTTTAACATTATGTATGCTTTTCTTATGGTCATTAATTAACAATTTGTGCGCTAATATATGTCTTATTGCTAGTGATCTGAAATTTTCCCAAGATGTCTGGGTCGGGTTCAACCAGTTTGAAGCTATGTATAGTTTCATTAATAAACAAATATTCATGATTATGATCCTTTTTGATTTATCTAAATTATCTGGGGGAATATGTAGGATCATAAATTCCCAAGAGAGTGTTGAGTGTTGGTAGCCCATTTTCTGTAACTGAAATTTTAACAAATTCCAAAGTTTAAAAATGCATTTGCAACTCCAGAACATGTGAAACAGGTCAGCTGTCTGGTCTATGCAGTATGGACAAATAGGAGAATTTTTTGAGTTAAATTTATGAAGAGTAAGACGGGTATAGTAGGCATTGTTAAATATCATCAATTGTGTGAATAGTAATTTTTGGAGGGATACTGACTTTAATGTTAGCTTAAATGCTTCCAAGATCTTGCTGTCCTCAACTAATATTAATTTTTCCTTCCAGTAATTCGATAAGAGAATATGCTTATTATGTTTCATCTCTTTTATCAGTTTATATGAGGTAGTTATATATTTTTTCTCTTGTAACAGAGCTTCCCACAGATTGCGACATATATTTAATTCCTCTTCTTTAAATTCAAAGTTATTAAAATAATTAATAGCTAGATCTTTTAATTGTCTCATGATAATTAGATATGAAATAGGAAGACTCTTCTCTCTTAAAATATTGTGAACTGATATCCCAAGCAAGGGGTAGAAATCCAATATGATTAGATCCTTTATTAGAGGGAATTTCTGTAAGTCTATCAATTTATTCCCTATAACTAAATTTGGGTTCTTGTGGAGTGGTTGAAACACCATCATATACTTTATTAGATTTAATGAAGTAAAAAGATTTTGAATTGAAATTACATAGGTTTTAATATGTTCCATTAAGTCATATTTACTGAGTGTTCCCCTATTTAAAAAGGGTAAAGCTTTACAGTTAATTCCCACTCCAGTTACATGTCTATAAGTTAAGACCAACCATTTGGGCGCCTATTTCAGACTGCCTCTATCAAAGTGAATCATCCTTAAAATTCTGTTAGCATTAATTACCAAATAATAAGTTTCGAAATCCGGTAAGTCTAGACCTCCCCTATTCTTTGGAGCCATTAATTTCTCATATGTTATCCTTGTTTTCCTAGGTCCCCAAATAAATCTCCCTAGTCCTATATGAAGCTGTTTAAAAAATTTCCTCGTGATTCTAAGTTGTGTAGCTCTAAGTATATATAGTATTCTGGGAAGAACATTCATTTTGATAATTGCAGTTCTTGCCATCATTGGTAATTTCAGTTTACTCCATCTTTTCAAGTCCAATGTTATCCGATCCCAAGTTGACTTAACATTATTTATAAAAAAAAATCTCTATTATCAGTTGAAAATATAATGCCCAGATATTTTGTTCTTTCTTCCTTCATTACCTGTCCTATCAATGGTAACAATGAAAAGGGTGTAGGTGTCTTTAATGGGAATATTTTGGATTTCTTAAAATTAAGTTTATAATTAGAGATTTTCTCAAAGTCTTCTACTGCTTTTAATATTTTCTCGGTATCTGACACAGGTGTGGTACAGTATATATTTAAATCATCTGCGAAAGCAGCCATGTTTATCTTCATACCATATAATATTGGAGGATTGTAAAAAACATTTTGTTTAAGGTGTAGAAATAATGGTTCCAAATAAAGATTAAATAAAATAGGAGATAATGGGCACTCTTGTTGGGTACCATTTTTAATTTGTATTCTTTTAGAGCATTCTTGATTGATAAATACGTTTGTATATGCATTATTATATATTTTCCTTAATGTTAAAATGAAATCCTGAGATATATTAAAGTATGATAACATGTCAAATAGATATACCAAGTTAACTCTGTCAAATGCTTTCTGTGCATCAATTATAAGTGCATAAATATTGAGATTTTTGTGTTTGGCATAGGAAATTAATGTGTGAAGCGTTAATGTATTATCAGTGGTCTGTCTCCCATCCATAAACCCCGCCTGTTCCTCTGATACTATTACATTTGTGACCCTTTTCAGTCTATTTGCCAGGATGGATGTCATAATTTTCATATCTATGTTTAAGAGTGAAATGGGTCTGTAATTATCTGGGTTTTTAGAATCACCTTTTTCTTTCGGTATCAAAATTGTCTTTGAAGCATTAAAGTGGGGATCATTAATTTTATTTTGGATTATGTAATTGAATGTTTGTGAAAGTATTCTACTCAGAATCTCATTAAAAGTTTTGTAGAATTCAGTGGTCAATCCATCCGGCCCTGGGGATTTATGTGGTTTCAACTTCTTAATTATCTCTGTTACCTCCTCCACTGAAATCGGTTTAATTAAATCCCTATGGGACTCAATATCAATACTCGGGAATGTGATCTTCTGTAAGAAATCTTTCCTAACTTTTTCTGGTAAAAGTGTCTGCTGATCACCATAAATCTGATTAAATATTATTTCAAAAGTATTCATGATGTCTGCCTTATTAGTATATGTTCTATTATTATAATATATTTCTGATATTAATAATGTTGATTTTGTTTGGTTAATAATGCGTGCTAGTGCTTTTGAGGGAGTCTGGATATGATTTGCGTATTTTACTAGATTTCTCTGTTCATAAAATGATAGTTTACTATTATGTAATAAAAACAATTCTTTTTGACACTTTAATAAGTCTATATCTGTTTGTTTATTGTAATTCCTCATTAACTCCTGGTCTAGTGATTTAATTTTGGTTTCCAGTTCCTGTAGTTCCTTATTTTGCATTTTTTTATAGTAATTAGCTTTCTGAAGAAAAATCCCTCTTATTTGGGCTTTAGTTGTAGCCCATTCTATATCAACAGGGTGTCTGTTTTTAAGAAGGTTATGGAGTAACTGTTTAAGTGTCTCTTTAACTTCTTTCAATATGTCATCTTTCCTCAGTAAATATGGATTTAAAGACCAATTGTATCCTCGAAGTCTCCTATTACTCATATTATTATTATTTAGTGTTAATGTGATCTTTGAATGGTCCGATAATTGTCGAGCTTGGGTAGTAACACATGGGTCAGCAGAAATCAATACTTCTGAGATCAAGAAAAAATCAATTCTCGACCACATTTTGTGGCAATTTGAGTAAAAGGTAAAATTCTCTGCTTTCCCATGTGTGTGTATGTTTAAATGGGTCATATAGTTTAAAATCAGTTTTTAATTCCTTCAATGCTATCATTGCCTGTTTATTAAAAGCTTTAGATGAACCAAATTTATCTAACTTGGTATCTTGATCCGAATTCCAATCACCTCCCATTAATATATAACAGTTGTTGTATTGTTGTAAAATGGAGTAAAGTGAAGTTATAAAATGGTGCTGATTGGTGGAAGGGGCGTATATATTCAAAAGTAATATGGGTTTATCATAAAACTTGGATATCAGAACCACTAAACACCACCGTCCCCCTTTATCTACTTTGACATCCAAGATTTTCTCTTGGTATCGGTTTTTAATTATAATTGCCACCCCTGCACTGTTTGTTGTCCCTTCCGCCGCCACTATCTCCCTAATCCATTTCTTATCCTCCAGTATATCCCACTGATCATTAGTCATATGGGTTTCTTGTAATGAAATAAAGTCTGCTTTTGATTGGAAAAACAGGTGTAAAAATAGCTTCCTTTTTTTCACGTTCTGGAGTCCTTTAACATTCCAAGATTCAATTATCCACATATGAAGCTTTTCAAAAATGTATTCCTATTCCTACTATTAAGAGACAGCCTTAGATTACAGTATATTAACATATCATAGATTATTTGGAAGCAAATTTGACATCCCATCCCTACCTAGTGCTTATCCACTATTCCTCTGGACCAGGATGTACATAGGTTTTTCACAATCCTTGAATATCTCTGGTTATCTAAATTTCTAACTCTACAAACTAATACAAAAACCTCATGCAAAAAACCTACAACCACTATTTCTAAATCTACAAAGCTTAATCCAAACATTCCCTAATAAACACTACTAACAACCTAACTACAGCTCTGGACATATTTTATATAATCAAACATATTTACTAATTAATGCATGAAAATCCAGTTTAGCTAATACCTCACAATAGTGGTAATCAGCAGTAACAATAATAGATTTTAACTTCTTATCCTATACAGTATTAGTTGTTAATTCCTAGAGAAAGCAAACAGTTGTTAAACATTGCTAGACAATCATAACCTTATTTTTATTTAAATGTTCTAACTGCTTTAGATAATTGTCTTCCTTCAAAGGTAACAGTCTGCCAAAACTTGTAAAATACTTTAAGTAACACTAAAAACTGTATTACAGAGAGCATTTGGCTAAATAATTGTGTCCATATAAAGTACACTTACAAATACTATAGAGAAGAAAAAACTAAATGTGTCATTTTAAACATTTCAAGTTCACAGTTTTTCATAACATTTGTTATTTGTTATACTAATACCATCCTGTTATTCTATTGAAAAAAGCATACACATACATTTCCCTAATTAAAAGTGAAAAGAAAAAAAACCTATCTAAAAGAGAAAAAAGAAAGAAAAAGAAATAGAGACATAATTACTATATTCTATCATTACACAATGTAATATCCTTCTATTTTAATCAGTCCATTCACACTAGCATTTCCTACCTGTACAGCTGTACATTTCCACATACCACACTGAAGTCATTTACCCTCCAAACAAGTCTAGGAAGCTTCATTTTTTGATTCAAACAGTTTCTACAACTTCCCTGTAGTCCTTCCTGCTTGCTGAGCTTGTTTTCTTCATTTCGAATTTGCGACAGTGGAACCAATTCGTGGACGGACCTCCTGGCTGCGCAACATTGAAATCAGTCCCCCTGCATCCCCCAAAGGACTTCCTGCTACTTCGTGGCTTGTTTACACTCGTTGAAGCCATAAATCCTCTGAAAAGCCTCGTGGACATGCTGAAACTTTGAGATAAGAGGTAATCAAGTGTTTCCTAGGGCCTGGTAAAAAGAAAATATCAAACAAAGAGTTATAAACCCTCGGATCATCGTAATTATGGAGTCCCAGTCTGTCTGATGCTGAAAAACAAGCCTGGATGCATTGATCAAACTTCTGAAGGTGGCAGTGCCTTGAATAGCTTCAAAAAGGTAGGTTTTGATTCTTTTTTAGTGTTTATTGAGTATTTAATACCATCCACTGTGAAAATTAAAGTATTAGGAAACTTCATTTGAAATCTGATGTTTTTTTCAATCAAAAACTTGCAGTATAGAGCTAGCATTTGCCTGGATTGCCTTATTTGTATTGGTAAGTCCTGTGTCATGGAAATTTTATAATTTTGCCACATGATAAATCCACCATTCTTTTTGATAGTTAGAAGTATTTTGCTTGCATCTTGGTAATTCAGTATTTTGGCATAGACTGGTCTAGGTGCATTTGAAGCAAATGATTCTCTGATTGCTCTATGTGCTCTTTCTATAACAATCTGTTTAACACTATCAGAGTCCTTGAACAGTGTTTCAAGTATTTGTATTATGGTAGCATTAAGATCATTGTATTGAATTGCTTCTGGGATTCCTCTAATTATTATATTATTTCTTCTGGATCTTGCTTCCAGGTCTAATATTTTATTTTGCATGGTTTGAATGTCTGTGTCATGAGAGTCTGCTTTTTTCGTAAGCAGTATTATTTTATCTTCATTTTCAGCTATTCTGGTTTCAGATTTATCCATCCTTTTCAAAATCTGATTACATGTGGCACTAAACGTAAGCATTTGAGTTGATAAATCTTTTAAGGCTTCTTGAATAGGTAATAATGCTGCTTTAATTTCCTCCATGCTGACCAGTTGATCTGGTTTATTTGTTATTCCTGTTTTTGCAGTCTCCCTTTGTGTAACTGTTTTCTGTCTTTTAAAGAAAGCTTCTTTTTCCGGAGATTGCAAGGCTGATAGTTTAGTTTTAGAAGTTGTGGTTTCCATATTTTTGTCTTCCTTTGACATTTTGATAGACTGTAAGTGTTTTTATTCCAGAAGTAAGGTTTCAGCTGAGAGATATATAATTCCTTTGCTTGTTGCTCTGTTCAGAGTCAGACTGACCATCGGTTCCAATCCTGTTGTTACAAACTATTTTTTCTCTATTTTTTCCTCTCAGAAGCGAAGATAGATCGTAGTACTTTAGTTATTGTTGCCAATTAACGTATTAAATCTTGTGATAACTCCACAGGGTTTATTTTTATTTCTGGTATCTGAAGAGCTGTAGTTTTGCAGTGTTTAAAGGATGGCGGCCATCTTTGAATCTAGGAGGATTATTTCAATGTGTCATTTTTCTATGACGTATTGAACTTGGGAATGTTGGTTCATTACTGTTCTGGTTTCTTAACTAAATGTAATTATATAGAATGGTAGTGGGTATATCATTGCAATTTGGGCCAGTGTAACTTACATGTTCAATTGATATAAATAGACTTCCCTCTTCCTCGCAGCACAATTGCAGTAAACACAAATTTGCAAGATTGCAATATAGTTAAAGTAATAGTTGTAAAGGGAATAACTTGGTATATATGACCACTCAAGCCCCACCCCCAACTTAACCTTATTTTCATAACACTGACTTACTTTATCAATAGATGCTAAGTCACAGTAGCTCAAGATCAAATGATTCATCCACATCTCTTACTAGTACTCCTGGTGATGGTTCAAATGATCGGGATGATAGGCTATCATGAGATCTGTGAGGTGAGTTAGTGTGATGGTGTGAGCTAGAGGAGGAAGGTGATCCTGCTGTCAGTGACCTGATAGAGCTGCATGACTGTGACCTTGACCCAAAACTTGAGGTTCTCCTAGGTGTAGATGACTGTTTATATAGCCTGTGAGAAATGTGTTGTGATTGCTCACTGTGAGAGCTGACAACACTGTCTTGAGAGCCATTGTTAGCATCATGTGATCTTCCCCCATGTTTCAGGACTGTATCCCATCCCCTTCCCCTGGTTACACACTGAGTCCAGCCTGACTCTGGTATGTCTGAACCAGTGTAAGAATGGAGGCTGCAACTGATGCCTGGTATGCCACCATGCTATGCATCAGTGACAGCATGGCATTATCCCTGCTCTGTGCCAATTCAAAGTAGTGTTTGAAATCTTCATGCATACTCTGTAGAACTCTAACCATTTTCATCTTACTCTCTGTTGCATTGGTTTGAGCCCTAACTATGTCACAGAACATTTACTGTTGCGCAACCAATGCTTTGTTTCCTGAGGTAGTTCAAAATAATTTCTGTGCCTAGCACCTGTTTGTAATGTTGTTACTGTGGGCAATGTGGCCTCAGACCGCCTACCTTCATCCTCAAACTGTTCTAGTCCATGTGGAGACACTGGTGCAGATGTGCACCTTTGTACCTGGTGCATAACCATGAGTGGAATGTCAGCCTGTGTTGGACTTTGTGACGCAGTGTCATTGTCTGTAGAGTAACTGACATGTTGTGAGTGTATAGAGCCTGCCATTACAGTGGAAGACTGTCTGCCACTTCCCTCAGATTGCCTCATGAAGACAACTACATCATCATCACCATCTTCATCATCATCATCATCATCATCATCATCATCAAAACCCATTTTACTGTTGACTTCATCCAAATTATTCAGTACAGGTGAACTGAGTCTATAAAAGAAATCATTACAATATATTAATAGTAATGCAACACCATACAGTATAGCATGCTTACAGGGGAGTGCAACACTTAGCATGAGGTCTGTCTTCATTTTCATTAGCTGCTGATGTATATGGCTTACCTAATAATAATAAATTGTGACGTTTAATTATAGCATCGTTTGTCACCATTCATTATTCATCTTTTAAATGGTGTATACTTTAAATCAACATTCAGGAGCTGATGAATGCAAATGCAGCAGCAGACTTTGGTTTGATGGAACAGTGTCCACACCACCTCTAATTATTCCAGCTATATTATCTTCTGTACTATAGCCATCTCCACAGATGGACAGAAGGTGTTCATCATCTGCTGTTAACTTATTACTGTTATTACTGTTATTATTACTGTTAATAGATTTGGAGGCGTCCTCCTAGTGGTCCTTGAAAATGCATTCTACTTGGTCTAGCTTCTAGCATGACTTACCATATCATTTGCCATTTACTTGAACTGTGCCAAAGATCTGTTTCTGCCTCCAGCTGGATTAATTTTAAGACGTACTTGCTCTATGCTTTTTTCCTCTTGACTTGTCTAGACCCCCCCCTTACCAAACAGTAGTTTGCCATGTGTCCTAAGTGCTGTCATGAGTGCATGATTTTCCTCATGGGTAAGGTTAAGTCTATGCCTGGAACCCTTATTCTCCATCTGCACTATACAGAAATAAAAAAGTTATGTACTCACCATAACGTTCCATCTGAGTTGTTGCTTTTCATTTGTCTTCACCTGAGGACTTGGATCTGACACGGATCCAACTTGGGCATATACTCCAGAGTCAGATACAAAGGCCAAGCTCCTCCCCTATCCATAATGCCCTGCTCTCCCTCCTCCCCTCAGATTGAGTTTGTTGCAGAACAGAACCAACATAAAAGGTCAATGGGCCTATAAAAACCTGGCATTACCATCTAAAGGCCTACAAGCTGAAAACTAGCCAAGGCAAGAGCATATATGTTTCTTCAGTCTGTTTCACTGCACAACCCAAGATAAGGCAGGGTGATGGAGGGAAGGACAATTGAAAACAAATGAAAAGTAACAACTCAGATGGAACATTATGGTGAGTACATAACTTTTTTATCGGAAGTTGTTTTCATTTGGTCTTCAAACTGAGGGACAAGTCCCTAGCTACCTATCAAAAAACCTGGGTGGTCCTCATGGAAGGATATTTCAGAGCACGGCTGAGCCAAAAGATGCCCTCTTGAGATCCAATTTAGAATGGGAAATGAAAGCATTTGATGAGGCCCACGTCACAGCAGAACAGATGTCCTCAAGAGAAACTCTGGACCAGAAGGCCTCTGACATAGAGACTGATCTGGTGGAATGTGCCTGGACATGTCCTGGTGGAGACAAACCTTTAGCTTGGTAGGCCAAAGAAATACACTCTGAAATCCAATGCACTGTAGTAACCTTGGAGACAAGCTTTCCCAAATGGGTTTTAAAAAATGAGACAAAAAGCTGATCCAGTTTACACAAGCTTTTGGTTCTATACAGATAGAAACACAGCTGCCTGTGCACACCTAGCAAGTGCAATTTGTACTCCTCTTTATTTTGGAAATTTGGAAAGAAGACTGGCATATTAATGACCTGGTTAATATTTAATTCTGAGGGCATCTTCAGCAAGAAAGATGGATTGGTCCACATTGAGACTCTGTCTTTATGAAAAGCTAGGTAAGGGGGATTAACAGATAATGCTTGAAGCTCAGAAACCCTCTTGGCAGAAGTAATTGCCACCAAAAAGGCAGTCTTCCATGACAAAAACTGCAAATCAACTGAGGCAGCTGGTTCGATGTGGGGGTAACCAAAGCCTGCAGAACAGAGGTAAGGTCCAAAGAGGGTGCGGGGTCATTAACCAGAGGCTTAAAATGAAAGTTATCTTTCAGAAAGGCCTTACAGACGTTAGACGAAGCTAAGGAGTCCAAATTTTCACCCACGTGAAAAATGGAAATTGCTGCCAATTGGACTTTCACAATAGTAAAAGTAGCACCATGATTAAAAATGTCCACCAAAAAAATTCAAAACAGCAGAGACTGGTGCTATAAAGGGATCTAGGTCGTGCTGAGAAGCCCATATTGAAAAATGTTTCCATTTGCAAGAGTAGATCCTTCTGGTAGAAGTTTTGTGGGACACAAATAAGATTTTCTTAATGGGAGTCCAGTTGTTCTGGCTATCATGGAAATTGGAGCAGCCAAGCTGTGAGCTTCAGGCTGACTAAATTCTGGTGAGGAATCCCTGATGGGTGCGTAATCAAATCCAAAATTGTATCTAGAATCCAGGGAAGACACACTATATGAGATCATAGAGTGGAGAATCAAAATTGATGAGGTCAAAAAGGGGCAATGAAGATAACTCACCTCCCCAGCCATCAAGCTTTCTGAATAAACTTGGGAATAAGGGAAGCAGAGGATACACATATAGTACACTGGAGGGCCAACCATGGACTAGACTGTCTCCGGGGGACTCCCCATGGGGGGGGGCATCAGAGGGAAATACTCACTTCACCTTGGAAGGAGAGGGAAAGAGATTACAGCAAAGTCAATGCCACTGTAGAAAGATCTTGTCCGCTACTGATGGATTCAGAGACCACTCATAAGGCATCAGAACAGATTGGCTGAGCCTGTCTGCCAGGATGTTGGACTTCCCCTGAATGTGTGTTGCCACTAGAAAATGGCCAGTGGAGATTGCCCACTCCCACAATCTCATGTCCTAGCGGCAAATGGAATAAGACCGGTTCCCCCCCTGTTTGTTGATGTACCAGACCACTGACATATTGCCCATCTGTATGGCAACAGACCCAGGAAGAAGTGACGCATGCAGCATTTACAACACCAAAATCAACACCCGTCATCACCAGGACACTGATATGCAGACTGGTCTCCAGAGTGGACAATGTGCCTTGGACCATCCTTGCCATGCAATGCCCCCTCCACCTGAGCAGGGAGGTGTCCATGGTCACCGTGGTCATGGCAGAGGGAAGAACAAATGGTCGACCCAGAGGGAGTTCCAGGGACTGGTGCCACCAAAGAAGGGAATCCCTGCAAACATGAAACATTCAAACAGGATGTGACAAGGGAAGTTCTAGCAAGGACCATTGAACCACTAAGGTCCACTGCAGAACTCTCATATGAAGCCATGCAATGGGAATAAGGGTGATTGTGGCCACCATGGACTCCAACACTCGAAGAACTAAGCCCACCGAGGGAAATTGGTCCAGAAGAATTTCCTGTACAAGATGGCAGAGTGATGACAGTCTGTCTGGAAGCCGAAACAACCTGCTTTGTATAGTATCAAGCCCCTGTAAAGTCCAACACCTGAACTGGAGTCAGTTGAGATTTGGGGAGATTTATGGCAATACCCAGGGATGGGGCTAAATGAAGAAGGTAATCACTAAGCTAGATAAGCTGATGCTTGGAAGGAGCTGAGAGGAGTCAATCATCCAGGTAAGGAAAGACCTGAAATCCCTGCAGCTGCTGGTGAGCTGCCACTACAGCCATTACTTTCATAAGCATCCAGGGGGCAGTGGTGAGTCCAAAGGGGAGTACTCTGAACTGAAGATGATTGGCTTCCAGCCGGAAGCAGAGAAACCTCTGTGAGAGCCTGTCCATCTTGATGTGGTAGTATACATCCTGGAGGTCTACCGAGCACATCCAGTCATTCATCTGCAGGAAGGGCAGAATGGACTGAAGGGTGATGATCTAAAATGTTGTCTTGGCAATGGTCAGATTCCAGGTCAAAAGATCCAGGATGGGTCTTAAGTCCCCATTTTCTTTGGCACCAAAAATAACCTGGAATAAATACCTGATTCGGACTGGTCTGGGGATGGGCTGGATAACTAATTTTTTGAGCAGCCTGGCAATTTCTATGGTTGCCTCCTCCCACTGACCGTGTGGCATGTCCAGGAGGATTTTCAATGGAAAGGGAAGATGCAGTAAGGGGATAACCTCTGGCTATGATCTTCAGAACCCAGTTTTCATTTGTAATGGACTCCAAGGCTGTTGGGTGCAGAGAAAGGTGCCACCCAACTGCCTCAAGAGTCGAGCAGTTGGAAAATCCCTCAGGATTGCTGAAAGGGTTTGTCAGGGAAGGAATCTAAAGGCCCCTGGTTCTTTGGACCCCTCTGCCACAAGGGCGGTATCTGTCAAATCCCCCTCTGCCCCTGGGGGAAGATGAATTCTGAGCATCTTGGGGAGGACCCTGAGACTTCTGAAACCACAGCTTCTTGGCCTCACAATGTTTCCTTGAGAAGGATTTTTGTAGGGTAAAGAAGCAGATATCGATGACTGATAAAGTATTCCCATCCTTCTTGCTCTGGAATAACATGTTACAAACCATTTTGCAAACAAGGTGGAACCATCGTAGGGAGCATTCATAAAAGACACCTTGAAGGGTTCCACAAAGACATAAAGTCAGAGCCAAGCATGTCACCTAATGGCCACCAAGTCCCTGCAGCCCTCAAGGCCCCCTTGGTAGCATGTGAGAGAAGCCTCATGGGTGTATTCAAAATAGAAATAAGGGTGGCCCTACAGGAGGGAAAAACCTTCTTCTCCTCTGCAGACATGAATCCTGGGGCAGGCTCAATGACCTACTTAACCAGGTCTCTCTGTAGTCTGATTACATGACCAAGCAATTCAGCGCACACATGGCAATGGTGGCTGAAGCATATTTCCTCTTCCCAAAATAGTCCATCACCCAAGATTCCCTGTATGGAGGGTGGAATGAGGAGGTCTCCTGTGCCAGCTTCTTCTTAGTGGCTGCCGCAACCATCATGACATCGACTGGGAACCCTTTGGACCAGTGAGGCTTGTCAGACGGGCTGTTAAGCACTTTGATCAGATGCCTGGGGATGTGCTCAACCGTGTCTGGTTCTTTCCATGCTCTAGTGGAGATAAGATCCGCTAAAGGATCTGCAGGGGAGGCATCCAGGAGGTAGAAGATCCTGTGCCAAATGCCTCCAGGAATGCCGACTAGTCAGGATTGGGCTTGATGATAGACCACCCCCATGTTTTCTAAGGATACCCATAATGTCCCCAAAGCAGACATCCTCCTGGGGTGATCAGGTGAAGCCTTCCCCTTCCTTCAAGTCAGTATTGTCAGTGAGAGATGCCGTCAGGGAGTCCATGTGTCTCCTCTTGCACATACGCTTCTGAGGGGGCTCCTAGGAAGGGGGAACTCCTGGCAGGACTCAAAAGCTTCAGGGACTACCTGGATCAGAACTTCCTAGGGTTAACTGGCAGGTTTCTGTCCCAGAGGGAGCAGACTTTGGCCCAGAAAGAAAGGGAGCCAGGGCAGGATCCGAGGATGAGAGTGCCAAGGTTTTCAAAGGAGCCAAGAGAACTCTCTCCACCACCTTGAATGCCAAATGTGAACGGAACTCCGAAGGCAGAATGGTTGGGGCCAATACCAGATCTGCCACCCTCGGTGCTGATCCTCCCAGAGCTGAACCCCCGAGGGGAAGGGCTGACTCTGAAAGCCTCAAAGTTAATGCCATCCCCTTGCATCCAACACCAAGACTACTGCTCTGAGAGTCGGTCCACTCAGAAAATGTTGGGGCTGAACCTCACAAGATAATGATTGGGATCTTGGTACCAGGGTCCATCAGCACCGACCCCTCAACATCCAGCAGCCTTGGACCCAAGGGCTCCAAAACTTAAGGTCAGATCAGAGAATGAGATATTTGGAGAAAGGCAGATTGCATACTCCCATTCCCAGTGGGGGATGTAGCAGGCAAGACTCACAGCTGAATCTGGACCCAGTGGAATTTTACCATCATCCTGTCCACCTCGGCTTCAGACAGGCTTTGAGTGGATTGGACTAATGAGGCTGACACCGGCCTAGAATGGCACCAAGGAGAGGTGGCAGCTGGGGACTAAGCCTGTTAGGTCTCTGGCTCTGGGAAAAAGCATTAAGACAGAAGCCAAGGGGAACTTCACCTTGGATCTGGGTGAGTTTTAGAAGTAGGCTCAACTGAGGAAGAGTGCTCTGGAAACCTCTTCCTAGGCTGATCCTGCTCTTTAGGATGGGCCTTCTCTCCATCCCCAGACTTCTTAGCAGGAGATTAAGTCCCAGAAGCCTGGATGGAGGAAGAAGAAGAAGCCTCTGCAGGGCATGGAAGAAGGCCCTTCAGGATGAGCTTGTTCTTTCTATTGATCAAAGCATGGAGGTTGAAGCCCACACAGATCGAAAAGGAGGTGTCTAAATGGGGGAAGCCCAAGCAGACAACTCACAGAGTTTAGTCATCGGATGGTGGAAGCTTATGCCCACACACTGCACACTTCCTGGCATAGAGGTGTCAGCCAAGACAAGGAAGACCAAACTCTCTCACACACACACACACTAATGCTGGACAGCAAAAAGAAAGAAGGAAAGATTTTTTTTTTTTTTTTTTTTTATAGACCGACACAGAGAACGTGAAAAAGGGAAGTGTAGGAGTTAGTAGAGTCGAAGGCTGGGCAAAAGGAGAAAAAGGATAGGAAAAAGAACTCAAAAGAAACACATGATTATTGGAGCTTGGAGCAGTGGAAATAATTGCTGTTCAATTCGAGCTGCAAATATCATCTGACGGGAGGAGGGAGAGTAGGGCATTATGGGTAGGGGAGGAGCTTGGACTTTGGATACAATGCTGGAGTATACAGCCGAGTCAGATCCATGCCAGAGCTGAGTCCCTTAGGTTGAAGACCAAATGAAAACAACAACTTCAGATCAATAAATAAAAGGGCTGTGGTCATATACTTGCCACAATACTGTCTGCATGACATCTGCAAGTTAAACTATAAACCACTGGCCTGCTATTCCTGCCACCAACAGAAATACATAAATAATCCAGCATAAATGTGATTTCAAGGTGTACAGTTTCAGATTATTTAATACAAAAATGCAATACTGTCTGCCATTGCCAAGTATTCTAACCTCAGCTGACATTAGTAATACAACATTTCACTACACATCTGTATTTCAGTTATATGCACAGTATAAATTCTCAGTGTCAATAACATGTTCAAAATTTTATGAACAATAACAAAATTCTTTAATGGTGTATTGTTCACTTATTACATTTGCATTCAAAAGATCCACGTCAAACAACTTGCAAGCACTTCCCAGTAATTAAACAGGCACTCAGTGTTATGTATAAAAGCACAATACAGTTCAAAATGCATTGCAACTGACCTTTAAGACATTATGATAGCAACTGTTAATTGGCATGTTAATAACTATTAATCATTTTGTTTATTAACTGGGAAAGTCTGACTTGGAACAAAGGCAATTTTCAGCAGATGACCAGTGAGAAACACTCAAAGCACATGTATTTATAATGTGGAAAGAAACCCCACACCAACACAGAGAGAGCATGCAAACTTTACACAGAAGGCACTCCAGCTGAGAATCAAACCAAAGAACCTCTTGCTGTGAAGCAACAATGCTACTGCTACACCGCTGCACCATTCAACTAACTTATACATTTTTTCTTACTTTTTGATGTCTGCCACCTACTTCAGTTATTCATGAATCAATAAAGTGCAGCTCAACCTTGCAGTATAAACTCAGGATGATTTATGCATTTATTATGCAAATTAATGTAATTTGTATGCATGTCTATAAACTGCATTATAACATATATGTGTTACAAAGTACATTGGTGTACTTCTGATTTTTGCAGATTGTGGACAAGCATAACACACTACACAAATGAGTCTGGAAAGGCATGGACCAACTGTGGATGTTTCCAATCTCTTCATCAATGCCTAGCTGCTCTTGGTCATGCACTGCTTGGCCAAAACTAGATAATATAGGGATATATTGGTAAAATTCAAAAGGGAATCATCTGAATGTCAAGTTGTAATGAATTGGAAGGTTAATCCCTAGACATCCAAGTCTGTGTCCCATACCCTAACAAGTAGTACATATACAAAAGTCCTAGAAATGCTTCATCACATTAGTAATGACATTTCTTTCTCCACTACCTGTTAAAAAAGTGGAAAAAAAAAGTAATAAGTCCCAATTTAGTGCATGAAACCAAATGCTGCTAAACTTGGAAAAATGTTATGTTATGAAGAAATGTTACTGTCAACACCTACTTAATTTAGACACACTTAGAAATAATCCATCTGTAGTTGTATGGTTTGGTAAGTGTTTCCCTTTAAGAAAAAAAAAAGCGTGAGACAAAGCAGTTTTGGTTACACCAAAACTGTCAAAGCTATCAATAACTGGTCTAATAAGCATGCTAATAAAGAATGGTTTGGTCAAGGTGAAGTCACACCCAACAGGGAGTGGCCCTAACTCTGCTTAATACAGCCCTCATCATACTTTTGTCATTCTGTTTCTGGTACTTTGAATGATGGTGACACCAGTGAAGGTATAAGGCCACACGCCTAGCTGATCTGAGAAAGAGACCTTAATCATGCTTTACCTTCTGCATGACTCATACTTGGAGAAGATCCAGACATGCACACATACCAGTACTTGGAAAAAAATTGATATCTGTCAGAAGTTGGGTGACCACCTGTCAACACTGACAGGTGCAACCTGCAGTCAGCAGTGCCATCACAGGTATGACGATTTGCAAAAGTGTACTGCTGACCAGCTGGCCAAGTGGGTAATTCAGGTTCGGTTAAGAAGTGTGGAGTTCTACAAGTAAGTACAATTTATATATATATATATATATATATATATATATATATATATATATATATATATATATATGTAGGTCCCCTTCAGATGGTTGAACTTTTAAAAGCTTGAATTTCATACGGCCGAGACCATATGATCGAACTTTTAAAAGCTCGACCGGTCTGAACGGGAATCTCCATAGTGCGCAGAATGGGAAGATTTCCCTTTACCGTAATGTAGTGCGATCTCAGAGTTGGTATATTTAAATAATGGGGGGGGGTGCAGGGGGGCTTGGCCTCCTGCTAGCACTATTTTTTGTTTGTTTCTTTCTTTTTGTTTTTACATTTTCGAACATTCAAATGTGTGATCATATGGTCTCAACCATATGAAAGTCGAGCATTTGGATGTTTGTTTATGTAAAGTAGACCCCCACACACACACATACAAATATATATGCATAATACAATAGGGGTAGACAAAATTGTACAAGTACATGTACTTCAACAATCAGATATCAACTGCAAATATGTAGCTGAGGTGACATTTTGAAATGCATTAAAAAAAGAATATCATTTATATAGTCAGACATCCACCTGTTCATGACAGAGAGAAATACTGCTTGGAAGTTTCTAGAAGGCCAGTGCTTGCTTGGGCTAAAGGGAAGTCTCTGTGTTCACCAGTGGGAGTGGTTAACACTGAACAGCCTGCCTGTCCCTGGAAGAGTGGTTACTGCCTAGAAGCTGTAGTTTTATTGGCCATTTTGGGTCAATTCTAAACTCCTTGATCTGTCTCTCTTAAAACCCAGCTGCCTCATGGTTTTGGTGTCTTTTCAGGCTTGCTAGTTGTTGCTGAAGCACCTACCAAGGGGAGAAAATGCTGAGAGAAGAAAAGGAGCCACTTTTGTGATTTTAAGTGTTTTCTTCTGATTTTTTGTTAAATTTTACTGCTTTGCCACCTACCTTTTGGCATTTTCCGGCTTGTTAAAGTTTATATCTGTAACAGTAGCAGTACTTGAAACACATCTAGAGCCTGTTTACTGCATTTCCTGTGTTGCACGTAATTTAAATTCGTTTTTTTCTCTAAAAACTGCATTTTACCTGATTTTGGCCTAGCACTCAAGTGTGGGGTTATTTATTGCACTGTTGTGATTATTTTTGCTGCTTGTGTATCTCTGTTACCTTTAAACTACAACAAAAGAAAAAAATCTTGCTTTTTCCCACTTTCTGAAAGTTAAGAAAGTTCAGTTACAGATTTGCTGTTCTGAACTGTTTGGAAGTTTCTAGAAGGCCAGTGCTTGCTTGGGCTAAAGGGAAGTCTCTGTGTTCACCAGTGGGAGTGGTTAACACTGAACAGCCTGCCTGTCCCTGGAGAAGTGGTTACTGCCTAGAAGCTGTAGTTTTATTGGCCATTTTGGGTCAATTCTAAACTTCTTGATCTCTCGCTCTTAAAACCCTACAACTCTCTTTTTGCGCGGTTTTGCACACTGAGCAGCATCGGGCAGCACCGCCTAAACAGGTTTAAACTATTCCAGGCTCCACAAAGCTTGCTCTACACTTTTTCCCTTAGAACTGTTCAAACTCTCAAAGTAATCATTCTGTTCTCTTTCTAAAGCCCTGCACTTGCTCAGCTCTTATAAGGAAACACTAACTAACTAAAGCACAGCACCCTCCTTGACTTCTCATAAGTACTAGGCTCCCGATTGGTCCTTCCTGATCAAGTGAAAAATCAGTTCCCTTCCCTAATCTGATCAGTAAAATCAGTTCCCTATACTAATCTGGTATGTCCAAGGGTCAGTTTCAAGGTTACTCTCCAGTCCAGCTGGTGAATCTGGGAATTTTGAGGCAATGTTACAATTGCCTTATGTACACAGACAACCCGCTCCTCCTTCCAACAAACTCTAATACATGTGAGAGATGCAGTTACACAGCCAAACTGGAGGCAGAGCTCTCTCAACCCAAGACTGGCACAGTCAGTTAGGAGGAAAAGGTAACCACCCACACCACAAATCCACTCTCATACAGACCTATTGCATCTGCATACCCAACACATAAACACACAAATACATACTCGGAGTCTCTAAATAAAAATCTGCCTAAACAGCAAAGACCTCCTAAGCAGACATCCAAGCAACAGCCACCCCTCAACAATACCCACGAATCACATATCTCACAAAATCAGTGTGCCTCACAGTCACAGCCCTTAAGGCCAAACAACACACCAAATACACTTGTTATAGGGGACTCTATTGTCCGGCACACTGACGTCCCGCTCACTAGACTGAACAAGGAGAAGGTCACTGTAAGCTGCTTGTCGGGTGCCAGGATCCACCACATAATGCAAGCACTCAGGTCACTCCAAAGCAAGTACAAGTAGGACTCCGTCATTGTCCTTGCTGGTGTGAATGACCTGAGACGTACCTCCCTGGACTACATGAAAAGAGACATAGAGGAGCTCTCTGACCATGTAGCCCAGGCTGGTGTGACCCTGACCTTCAGTAGCATTTTGCCCTCACCAAGAATGATGCCACAGTATAAAGACAAAATGATCAGTTTCAACAATTGGCTAAAGTATTGGTGTCATTCAAAGGGGATCCAGTGTCTGTCAGCCTGGGATGACATGCTCGATAAGCCACGTTGCTTTGCTAGGGATGGCTTGCACCTGTCACCCTTTGGCTTTCGTATACTGGCAAAGGCTCTTGCCACCCCCATACTGCCTTTTTTATGCAAGGCTCAAAGGACAAACTCACCGCCATAGACAACCCAAGGATAAAAAAACTAAAGGTAATGCTACTCAATGCCAGAAGTCTAAACCTCAAGATGCACGCACTCAAGGCTCTCCTCAGTATGGAGAAAATCGATGTCTGTGCAGTAACAGAAACCTGGTTCAAGGCTCCTGAGAGCACCCCAGCACTGCCAGGTTATAACTCATACCATGTGTTTTGGCCCCAAAACTCGGACCGAAGCACAAAAGGAGAGGAAGTATATATATTCATCAAAGATACCTACACCTCCAGGTTAGTGGCACTGCACGAAGCATCGGAAACCATCCATGTACAACTAACAGTGGGCAAAACTGCCTTTCAGTTTGTAGCCTGCTACAGAACACCCTCCCTATTACAGGAACCCCACTTGGCATTCCTGAAAACACTGGAGAATATGAAGGTCTCTCCAAACACTATGTTATTGGGTGACTTCAACTACCCAAACATTGACTGGGAAAACTACTCAAGCCCAAACACCCTCGCCCAACGGTTCCTTGAATTTATAAACTCTAACGTGATAGAACAACTGGTTACCACTCCCACAAGAGGGAACAACATGGGGACTCTATGTTCCACACCAGAGGTAAACCCCTCATTGGTAAGATCAGACCATAAACAAATTTCCCTGGACATCCATATCCCGTCCCCACTCCCAGCCAGGGAAATCACTGTAAAGAATTTCTCAAAAGCCAACTTTGCACTTCTCAAGACTGAGGTGGAATCCTTCAAAGCCCCCGGGCCAGAGGATAATACAGCCCAATCCGCAGAATCCTTTACAAATGCATTCTATGAGCAACTGCAGGAATGCATGGATCGTGCTATCCCAAATAAAACCAAGACTCACTCCTCCAAAAACAGGAGACTGGTCTGGTGGACCCCGGCCATAAATAAGCTATACAACAGAGGGAGGAAGCTACTACATGACAGAGCAAAATCCCAAAAAGGGAAGGCATCTCTGATCAGTATTAGCAAGAAACTTTGATCCCTTATAAAATCATCAAAGGCCAGTTTCGAAAGAAAAATTGCTCTAGACACTAAAGATAATCAGAAGGCCTTCTTTAGTTATATCAGGAACATGGGCGGAAACTCCCAGATATGCTCTGAATTGTTGCATAATGGTACAAAATATACCAAACCTACAGACATAGACAATATCCTGGCAGACAGATTCAGCGCAAACTCCCCCCCCCTCCCCCCCAAAGGAGCAAATGCCTATCCCAACTGAATGTAACCTCCCTGAAATCACAGATGCACAGGTGAAAGCTGCCCTCTCCAAAGCAAAAAACACAGCATCTATGGGACTGGATGGTGCCCCAAGCTGTGTCTTACATCAGCTCCAAGAAGAACTGAACCCTCATAGTAAGTCACTGTTCAAACTTAGCCTTACTACAGGATATGTACCCAAAGAATGGCGTACAGCTACAGTGGTCCCACTCCACAAAGGTGGTGCCACAACAGACCCTGGGAACTATCACCCCATAAGCCTGACTAGTCTGGTCTTTAAAGCTATGGAGCGTATTATCATGGAACTCATAAACAAAAACATTGGGAGCCTCCAGACACTGGACCCTACCCAATTCGGCTTTGTTAAGGGCAGATCTTGTCTCTTAAACCTAGTTGATTTCTTTGAAACAGTTTCCAAAGCTATAGATGAGGGCAAGGTAGTCCACACAGCCTACCTGAACCTTGCAAAAGCCTTCAACACAATACCCCACTCTGGCATCATAAATAAGCTTACCAGCTTAAATATCAACCCCTATATCACAAGATGGGTTGCAAACTGGCTCAGAGATAGAACCCACATGGTCAGAATCGCAGGTGCCATGTCCGAATCCAAACCAGTTACAAGTGGCATCCCACAGGGCTCAGTTCTGGGACCTCTCTTGTTCGGTATATACTTCTCTGAGGTTCAAGCTAACACGGGGGGATTATGGCTGACAAAGTTCACAGAAGACTGCAAACTGGGGGCTATAATCGAATCTCCAGCTGACACAAGCATCCTCCAAAAGGGTCTCACAGAGATGGATGCTTGGTGCCAGAGCCACGGCCTCAAGCTAAATGCTAAAAAGTGCATAGTCATCCCCTATGGGAAAAACAAGGTGCCCACAAATTACCACATAGGTGGTAATCCATTAAGTACGGAAGAAATAATTAGTGATTTGGTGACCAACATAGATAGTAATCTCTCCTTTGATAATCACATTGCCAAAGTGGTTAGAAAGACCTTCTATATAGCCCACCTTATCAGGAAAGGGTTCGCATCTAGATCAAGAGAGGTCATTGTGCCCCTCTACTCGTCACTCATCAGGCCCATAATTGAATACAATGCCCCTTTTGGGATGTACCTTACCCGACACCTGCAGCAACTGGAGAGACCCCAAAAGTACCTCACCAAGAGGATCATGGGCTACAAACAGATGTCCTATGCAGCTCGACTAAAGAAACTCCAGCTCTACTCAGTTGCTTACCACCTACTCAGAGGTGATCTATGCCTGACGTACAAAGCCATGTCAAACCCAGAATTAATGGACATGCTCCACCTCAAAAAATCCAAGTCCCTTAGAGCTACACGCTCCAGGGACTTAAACCTCAGCACAAAAATAAATAGGACATGCTGGAGGGACAGATTCATTTCCCAGAGGCTCCCCTCACTCTGGAATAGAATCCCAATTCATGTTAGACACAGCCTCTCGGTGACCCTCTTCAAGCGAAATCTGGACGCGTGGATGGAAAATCGCAAATTCACCCCTGGGATCTCTTCTGTGTCTCTGCTAGACAGAGGCACAGTAAACTAATCTTAAAAGGGTACCTTCTGTGACCTACTTTACAGAGGCACAGTAGGCTAATCAAATAGGGAGGCGGAAGCCAAATACACTCTGGCTAGGCTTATAAATGCCCTAGGGCAGATAGCCTAGTATCTACCTATGAAACTATGAACCTATGTTTTAAGAGGTTGCAGTAATAAATGGAAATGTTAGTAAAGAATATGAAAATAGTAATCTGTGTAGGTAACTGTGTGCCTATTATTAGTACTATTCAAAAATCATGAATGCTGACAGCATGTAATACAGTTATGAAATAAAACTTGCAGTTACAGATGTAAAGAATTGTGTACAGTTAAACTGAAAACATTGTAAGACCTTTTTTATTATTACAAGAATATAGTTTATTTGGGAGATAACTAGCTATATGTAAAAAGATTTGATGAACTTATTTTTTATTAGGTATTTCTTGCTACACATACAAGATGGCTGATATGGCACTCACCACATCCTAGTCAGACTGACTGATGGGAGTGGGGGTTTACTTTGCTAAAATAATGAGCAGCACATACCCTTTCAAAGAATAAGCTGTTTTACTTCATAATTGTGCATTAGACACATTTCTGCAGAAAAGGAAATTCACACTTCCTTGAATTGTTGCATTTCCATATTTGCAGTTCAGGTTTTCCACAGAGTGTTACATGCATTTTTTAAAACAAATGACAGACTTGCATTCATTCTTCTTTAATGCCTTGCACAATGCAGTACACTATTTAATTACTGACGGTTACCATACACACATGTATGCATTCAACAGTTGCAATGAGACAGGGTAAAACAAAAGGAAATGATTACAGGGAATATAAGATATATATTTATATTTGGTCCATCCATCCATCCACTATCACTTTTTCCCATTTTTGCACATGGGGTCGGGGTGTCACTTCAACAGTGACAATCATCTAAAGCCAGCGTTTACACCACAAGGTGGCTATCCCTGCCAAGGATATCTAGAATACAGTCAAATACAGGTAAAGAGGATTATCCTGCTCTCTTTCACTTCTAGCTGAGGAAGAAATCCAATAAGATCCAGTATAGCTCCCAACAAGAAAAGAGATGAACAAAGAGGCTGGTAGAATCTTCTGGTAAGATTAACAGGTGTCCATAAGATATGTATTACTTAACTAACTATTGTACAAATGTTTACATATAATGCAGGGTAGCATAAACAATAGTACAGCAATGCTTTTAAAACTGATTTCAGTAGTAATTCTGCAAACAACTGTTATTAAACCTTTGCAGCTGAAAGAATTTCAAATAAAGACAGGAACAGATCAAGGAAAATATGGTATACTGTCATTTTTAGCCAGTAGTGAATGCAGTACTTAGTGATTTCTTACATCTTTGATGTCTGTGCACTATAAAATGTGCTTGAAAAGTACCCTACTGAAACAAAAAACACCTTCAAAGGAAAAAAAAATCCCTTGCCATTTAAATTCATTACAAGTATGCATAAGCACTACTAAGCACTTCCCATACACAGCTGTACTTCTATAAAGATATTTTTCTCCGTGGTTTATAGACTTGCTACCTTGCATTACAACAATATTGTGAGGATTTATTGTGCTTTCCTGCTTCGTGTCACTCCACCCCTTTTTTATCTTTTATTTATTGTTTTGTTTGTGCATTTCTTTTTCCTTTGTTGTTTTGCTTCTCTCCCATTTAATTTTATACAGGTTCAAATCACTCAGAAGAATACCAGATATATACCAGCCAGTGTAGGGACAGATCATTTGATAAACAAAAAAATGGTTCCTGGACAATGATTCTTTCTCTGGTATAAATATAAATACAAATACATAAAAATTAAAAAAAAAAAAAAACAAACAGAATCACCATGGTTGTAGTAGGACAGAAATACTTTATTACACAAAAAGAATAAGACCTTTCACGACCTAACAGTCACTTCCTCAGACTCTCACAGTAACAGCACCTGCTCCCTATTTAAACAAAAACACAGCCAATCAAACAACTCAATCAAATATGTAGCAACCTTAAAGACATATACATAGCATCCCATTGACATTATATAAAAAATGTAATGTATTACATAACAAATCCATAAAAGCAATAAAGACCATAAAAAGCATCAATAGAGGAGTGCATGTGTGCACAGCAAAGGTTTAAGAGAAACCATATCATTAATACCATGTGGCTTCACTGCATTAAAAAACAAAATCCACCTCTGTTTGGCCAACTCAGTCTTATTCTTGAAGATGTTTCTGACAGTTTTAACTGATTCTTTACTGAGACAATTCAAGCCCTAGCTAGCCAACTATCTGCTAGCTCCTGAAAGTAGCACCCCTAGAAACCTACTCGCATTCAGCTTCCAACCAGTCACCACTTCACTTATTTGTACCTTGATCAAAAAATTAAAACCCACTACACTTTCTGCTGATCAACTCCCTGCTGAGTACCTACAAAAATCAGCTGATGCTATTGCTTACCCCATCTCAATACTAATCAATCAAACCATAGTAGAAACTAAAATTCCCACCATCTGGAAAATATCCTATGTAATCCCACTTCACAAAGGAGGCAGCTCTACTGAATTCTCCAGTTATAGGCCAATAGCTATACTCTCTCCACTTGCAAAGATTATGGAAAAATGTATTCATAGACAACTCATGCACCACCTAATCCAGAATCACCTTATGGCAGACACTCAGCATGGCTTCCGTCCTCATCACAGCACTACTTCAGCCCTCCTAGCCTTTACCAACACCATAAACCATAATTGCAACAATAATTATATATCCTCAGCCCTCATCTTGGATCTTTCCAAGGCATTTGATATGGTTGATCACCAACTTTTAATCCACACTCTGCAAACATTCTGTCTAGATACTAGAGCCTTTCAATGGTTTCAATCCTACCTGAATGGTCGACAGCAGGCTGTCCTCTGGCAGAACAAACTCTCTAATCTTCTACCTAACACCCTTGGAGTACCATAAGGCTCTATACTAGGGCCCTTGCTGTTTTCCATCTTCATTAACTACCTTTATACCGTCATCCCAAAAGTCAGCTGTATCCAATATGCTGATGACTCTACTCTGATTTGCTCGGCCACATCTCCAATAGAGTTATGGTCAGCTACCCAGACCACCTTTAATACAATAGAAAACTGGCTTTCTGAACATTGTCTGATCCTAAATCCCAAAAAAACTAAAATGTTGTTATTTTCACCAACACGTAGGTCTACCGCTTTCACCTTTTCCATAAATTCAAATGATGGCACAATAATCTCCCCTGAACCCTCTACAAAACTGTTAGGTGTCATCATAGATAATAATCTAAAATTCAACCTACATGTTAACCAAACTATCAAAACCATCAATAAAAAACTAGGGTCACTTTACAGAATAAAAGCCTTCCTAACCCCTCCAGCTAAAATTGCCATAGCTCGCTCTCACCTTCTTTGAACCCTTCCGTATGCATCCGATCGACTCTTGAATTTAAACAAGACTATCCTTAACAAACTCAAAATTTGCTACAACCACATTGCCAGGTTTGCCACTGGGCTGCCTTTTAGGACACATCATTGCATCAATCTAAATCAGCTTGGGTGGCTTGAACTACCCAGCCTAATCCAGTATAACCAACTGATTATGGCCTATAAAATCCTCTATAATCCAGACAATACTCCTGCACTTAAAAATATTATCACCCCTATAATAATCCTAGACCACTTCAATCCTCTAACAAACTACTAATTCAGACTAGCAAAATTAATAACACACCAGGTGACTCTCTTTTTGCAAACTCTGTAAGTAGACCCTGGAAGACTCTTCCAGCTGCTATTACCTTTCTTTCTACCTTAGGTCAATTTAAAACTAGACTCAAATAACATTTGGCACTTAACTGGCTATGTCAATGTATCAAGCCTGGCTAACTCTCTCTAGAATGTGTAAAAATCTGTTAACCAGCTTACTGTGTAATTTAATTTAATCCTGACTTACGCTCAGGATTAACTCTAACCTGTGAAACTTGTTTAACTTGCTTACTTATGTAATCACTGTAAATAGTTTGTTTGTAATATGTAATGCTGGTATTATGTAATGCTGTATCTGCTTACCCTTGGAGCTTTTCTCCCCGGGCTCTCACTGAAAATGGACATGCAGCCAGTCGGACTATCCCGGTCAACAAATGTAAAATAAAAATAAATAAATAAAAATTCTTGATATCCCCCCCCCCCTCTAATACTCTTCTTCACAATTTCTAACACAAAAAACTTAAACTTATGATCAGGCCCACTAACTTTAACATGACATGCTAAAGCAGTCCTATCCCTATTACTCCTGATGTCTCTAAAAGGTTCTAGAATACGTTCCCTAAGAGAATGATTAGTGTTACCTATATAAAATGCAAAGCACACCACACAAAAACTAAAGTATTCTGCATTCCATGATTTACAGTCTGCGAAAAATTTCTTTCGTTGTTTTTATTTTTTAGGGACAGATCATTCTCTGCACTTCCAGGGCAGTCCTCACAGGGTTGGATTAGAGGAGCCAGTCCTGGAGGTGCTCCCACATATAGCAGCCTGGCAAGCCTCCCTGAATGGGGGGTTTGGAGTTTGTTTGAGGATGTGCTGAAAGAGGTAGTAGACAGGAGTGTTATGGCAGTTGAAGCCTGTCTTCAGCATGCAGAAGACATGTTTACCCAGTTGGTGCCAACTACAACACAGGCCCCTACCCACTCAACATCAGGAACCTCCACTGCAACACCATCTTGCAGTGGATGTGTTTGAGGCTTTGTGGACTGGCTACACAGTTGAGACTTCCTCAGCCCTTCTTCCTTTGACATTTCTCCTTCACCCTCTTTCCTTTTTCCCACACACACTACTCTCTTACACAGAAAAACTTTGAAAAAGGGGGGTCTAACCCGCAACAAAAATATAGTGCCCATCATCTCCCACCTTCTCCAGCTCAAACCTTCTTGATGTTTCCCTTGTGTGTTCCCTCTTTGTTTGTATTCCCTTTTCAGTCTTTCCTATCACCCACTTGTTATTCTTTAATGAAACCATTGGGGTATCCACAACAGGACACCCCTATATGAAACTGTTCTAATTATGATGCCCCACCACTGGCCCAGTAATTAAGGAGCCTCAATTTTAACCACTAGCACCAGTGGGGGACGTGCATTTGGAGGATGACAAATACACACACAGGGCCGGATTCATGAAGGCTTGCACAGAGTCTAAGAGTAGAGTAAGACTCCAGACATCCAATATGTCTGCCAAGCGATCCAGCAACAGCCGGCAGGGGTGTGCATGACAGCTCCTTAAACTACTCTTGCACGGACAGTGTTATGTTATGCAAATTACCTCATTTGCTGTGGAAAGCTATGCAAATAAGGTAAATTTGCGATCCAGGAAACACTAACCTGTCCGAGTAAGAGTAGAGTTATTTGCAAAAATGTACTCCATTGGTAACAGAGTACCGTTCTGCAAATAGCAAAATGGAGCTATGACAGCTCCAAATAAAGGATGCATCCAGTTGAGGAAGAAAGCCAATGGGCAAATATAAGGCCATTGGCATTTTAATATGTTGCAAACTATTAAAAATAATTTTTTTCCCACGATCTCAGATGTTTAAGCATAGCGCAGCACCGTGCAAACGTGCAGTGCTATAAAAACCAGAAAATAAAAACAAAAAAGCCAAAAATAGGCATTTTATTAAAAATATTCCTCTGCCATGCAGGGGAATGGCAGGCTGAAGACAAAATGGCTACTGAAGAGTGGTTGCTAAGGGGGGAAGCTCAGTTTGAGAGATGTAACCAAGCATTAGTAGGCAATCCTATGCAAATGAAGATAAGGATAGTGAATCCCAATTTTCCCTGCCATGTGAACCATGTCCCTACAGTGTAAGTGTAGGATTAGGGGAGTAGTAGAGTAGAAGATAGGTGACATCATGAGGGGGTATGTATCAAAGACTGCATACTAATTGGAGCAGAGTGGCATGTGCTTGCTGTTGGTTACTCAGGACTGGAAGAGGCATGTCTACAGTTGTCTTAACTGAAACCCAGAAACCGAAGGTGTACGCCATGGATATCACCAACGTTTCTTGCAAAGATGCTTACACTGTGTGCGCATGTGTGCACGCCTGTAAACTCGTCTAAGCCTGTGTGCATGTGTGTGCACCCGTGTAAGCCTGTGTAAGGCTGTCTAAGCCTGTGTGTGTGCATGTGCACCTGCCTAAGCCTGTGTAAGCCTGTGTAAGCCTGTGTGCACATGTGTGGGCTCGTGTGCGCATGTTTGCACTTGTTTGAGTGGCGCTGCCCCCTGTGGAAACAGAAAGGGAAAAGGAAGGAAAAGAAGTAGTAGGAAGTTAACCAAGGAGAACTAGCAGAGCTGAAAGGTGAAATCAATCAGAATCAGCCAATTACACAGGCAGTACACTAGCCCAGCCCAGCAGTTAAAACTCTGCAAACAACATTCCCCCATGTTTTTTTTTTCAGAAACACTGCAACACTGCAGTCTACAAAGAGAAGTGAAACTTAAAAATCTTAACTGAGACAAAAAAATGTTAGGGGCTGCCATTGCTATTATAAGGCAACATGTGCAAGATGCTGTGGGTGGTGTCATTGCAAATGCTGCTGAGCAATCCACAGTGAGGAGATGGAGAAGAGTGTACAGATCCAGGGTAACCTACCAGGGGCTTCATGATCTGGAGATAGTGGAGCGCTATAGAGTGGACAGAGAACTCCTGCAGCAAATTGTTGAGCTGTGCAGGCCATGCCTCACACACAGAACCAACAGAGGGGAACCCATCCCAGTGGAAACCAAGGTATGTATTGGCCTAAGAATACTAGCAACAGGTACCTTCCAGAGACCAACTGGTGATATGATGGGAATTTCACAGGCATCAACATCCAGGGTACTGCACCAGTTCCTGAATGCCATGTCAGCACATGTCGGTGATCATGTATATTTCCCCAATTCCCATGAGGTATTGGCCAGCAATATGCGCCTCTTCCAGCAAATAGTGGAATACCCTGAGGTAGTAGGTGCAATTGACTGCACGCACATACACATCAAAGCACCAGCTGGTTAGTGGGGTAGGGCTTACATCAATCACAAGGGCTTCCACTCCATCAACTGCCAGGTCGTGTGCGACGCCCAGGGCATAATACTGAATGTGTATGCTGGCTGTCCTGGAAGCTACCACGATTCCCATATCTGGCATCTGATGCATCTGTACCAGACATTTGCCAATGGGGACATCCCTGATGGTCACCTAGTGGGGGATGCTGGATACGCACTGGAGCTATGGCTGAGGACACCCATCAGAAATGCACAGACACCTGAACAAGAACTCCATAATGAGGCACACGCACAAACGAGAAATGTAATCGAGCATGTGTTTGGGATGCTCAAGTCATGGTTCCGGTGCCTGGACACATCTGCTGGAGCCTTGCAGTACTCACCAACTACATGTACTCAAATTGTCATGGTATGTGCCATGCTACACAATATGATCCTGCAAAAACAGCTGCAGCAGTAACAGCATGGGGCAGGGCCAAACAGCCCCCCACCATTGCCAATGCCTGCACAGGCACAGTGTGGCTCGGAGAAGGAACAACCTGAGCCTGCCCCAGTAGGCAGAAGGAGGCATGCCCAGTATGCCTTGGCCTTGGCAAAGAGGCAATGCATAGCAGATACACTGGCTCAGTAGGAACCCTGGAAATGATACCTCTCTCTGACTTGCACATAATATAAAAGGGATGCCTAACTTGACCCTACCTGTTTCCACACATGTATAGGGAGTGTACTATGTGCATCTGACATAGGAAGCCCTGCAGTACCACCTGAGGCATGATTGCCATGTTTTAAGCAATATAAAGTAGTGCTAAGCAGCTTTTACCACTATTTAGTATATGTAAACAAAATTGCCCGAAACTAGCGCAACGTTGGGCAATGTTGAGCAATGTTGGGCAAGGTCGGGCAAAGTCAGGCAAAGTTGAGAAAAGTCAGGTAAACATACTCATATCTGCTTTACTGTTCTTTAAGCAGTCTGGTCTGCCCAGCATGAAAATAAAAAGCAGTGACAGGGCTCAAACCCAGAATACTGTGCACTATAGTCACAGTACTGAACCACTAAGCCATCACAACATTTCAGTGGCACAGCCAAAGCAGGACAATTGTACACTAATGCAAACACAAAGAAATGCTGTAGCATGCCTCTAAATAGGCATATGGGTAACCTCCCCCACAGGCCTATGCAGACAGAGAACATCAGGCCAGGCGATGTGATGTGGGTTAGGTAGGCTATGAAGTCGCAATCTAATATACATGACAGTGGACGCTAAGATCTGTAGTACAGCAGTATGCCTCAAGCCAGTATGATAGGCAACAGTACAGACTGAAATGGAGTACCTTACATAGCAGTGCAGGCCTAGAAAATGTGTATAAGTGTCAGGTGAACCCTCATCCTATGTACACCCACAGTAACAATCAGGTGTGCCCCCGGGTAGAAATGTACAAAGAATATCTGTCCCCCCCTGTATGTAGAAATGTTGATAAGTCTATTTAAAGTGTCTCATGGAAGCCCTGAAAGCACAGCATGATCCCTGTTGATTTATGACACAAAGGTGAGACCTGCTGTAAAAATACAACTTGATTTTCCACACACATATAGTATAAATGTCTATAGCGGCCGTGCTCACACACTTCAACGAATATAGTGGATTTCATTCAGCATCACACTGAAAGGTCATACTGGGCATGCTCACACACTTAGGCTAAATATGGAGGTGATAATAAGGGATCTATGGACAAATGTGGTTAGTCATCTCTACTTCCAGAAACACATTCACAAAGTGCTCAGAAAATCATGCTATGTATTCACACAACCTGCCAACGTCTGTGTATGTAGGTCAAAGGAAGTTCCCTCTACTCATCAGTCATCAGACCCGTCAGAGAGTACCACAACACATTTGCGATGAATCTGACTAGGCACCATCAGCAGCTGGAAAGACCACTGAAGTACCTCAACAAGAGGATTACTGGCCTCAAACAGTTGCCCCATGCAAGAAGACTGAATTTAACCCAATCTGTACTTTGTTGCATACTGTCTACTCAGGAGATCTCTGCACAACAGACAGGTCCAAGTCATGGCAACACTCGGATCTGTTCTGAGTTACAGCTCAATGGCACTAAATATACAGTCCCAACTGATATTGCCAACATCCTGGCAGATAGGATCAGTTTTAACTTTACCCCCTGTCACCCATGAAAGAGCACATCACTATAATAGAAGACTGCAAATTTGCTGTCATCATGGCTGCACAGGTAAAAAACACTCTCCAAAGCCAGTTTTACAGCAGCCATGGGACCAGATAACCTCCCAGGCTGTGCTCTACACAAACCACAGAACGAACAGGCACCACACCGACGTACTATGTACAGTCATAGCCTCACCTCAGGCTTTGTGTCTGCTGAATGGTGCACAGTGACGGTTATCCCACTACACAAGGGGGGAGACACCACGGACCCCAGGAACTAGCACCCCATTAGCCTGATAAGCCTGCCCTTCAAGGCCATGGAATGTATCATCATACAACTTATAAAAAATACAGTTGCAATCCCCAAACCCTGGACCACAACCATGTTGGGTTTGTAAAATGCAGATCATGTCTCCTAAACCTGATAGATGACATTGAAGCAGTCACCAGAACCATAGACAAGAAAAGGTGGTTCGCACAGCCTATGTAGATCCTGCCACGGCTTACAACACCACCCCACACTCTGTAAATATAGATAAACCCACTAAATGAGGTATAAATTGCTATGTCACAAGATGGGTTGTCAACAGGCTTACTGACAGAACACACACTGTGAAAGTAGCAGACTCCATGTATGACTTTGGACCAGTGATGAGTGCAGTGCCACAGGGTCCAGTCCTGGGTCTTGTCCTGTGTAGTATCTACTTCCCTGAAGTAAACTTTAACATGGAAGGTCTGTGGCTACTGAAGTTTCCAGATGACTGCAAACTAGGAGCCATAATTGTAAACACTAAAGATGTGGACATCCTACAAAAGGGCCTCACTGAGACAGATGGCTGTTGTCAAAGCCATGGGCTCAAGCTCAATGCCAAAATGTGCATTGTCATCACCTTTGTTAAAAACTCTGTAGCCATGAACTACAACATAGGCGGTAGTATACTTAACACTGAAAGTGTGAGAAGAGACCTTGGGTCACAGGTGGATAGTGGACACAACTGTGATAATCACATTCCCACAGTAGTCAGGAAATCCTCCTATGTGGCACACCTCATTACAAAAGGTGTCTCATGCAGAATAGAAGAGGACATTGTTCCCCTCTACTCATCACTCACTAGAGCTGTAATAGAGTACAACTCCCCTTTTGCTATGTACCTCACAAGACAACTACAACAACTGGAAAGCTTGCAACAATACCTCACAAAGAGCATTAGCGGCCTGAAATACATGCCATACACAGACCATCTCAAAATGCTCCAGCTGTACTCCCTCGAATATCGCCTACTCAGAGGTGTTCTCTGCCTAACATACAAAGCTATGTCAAACACAGAGCTGTTGGACATGCTCCACGTAAAACACTCACAAACCCTCTGATCTTCGGACCCAAAACCATGAGTGAAATACCAATGGTAGGGGTGTATCCATTTACCTTATAGATACCCATACCTACAGGTTAGTGGCACAGCATGAGGCCTTGTAGACCATGCAAGTGCAAATAAAATTGGGCTAAGCTGCTTATCAGATTGTAGCCTGCTACAGATCACCTACCTTGTCTCAGGAACCTCACTCAGTAGTCCTGAGAACAGTGGAAAATACAAAGGTCCTATCAAACACCATTATATGAGGAGATTACAACTACCTAAACATTGAGTGGGAGAATTACTCATGAACAATGTCCTTTGCCCAATATTTCCTAGAGGTTAAAAGCTCTAACACCCTGGAACAGCTGGTCACCATGCCCACTAGACGTGACAACATACTGGACCTGATCATCACCAACATGGGATACCAATGTACCATAACAGAGATAACCCCCTCACTGGTAATATCAGATCATAAAGTAATCAGAATGGACATCCACACCCCCCCAATCAATAAAACCACTGTGAAGACATTTTCAAAAGCAAACTGCACACTTCCCAAGACCAAAGTGGAAAGTTCCAAAGCCCCCTTGCTATAGGATAATGCCATACAATCCGCCGAATAATTTACAAGTGCATCCTATGAGCATCTACAGGGATGCATTGATTGAGACATCCCAAATAAAACCAAGATGCACTCCTCCAAAAATAAGAAAGCCATCTGGTGGTCGTTGCCCATAAATATGCTAGACAACAGAAGGAGGAAACAAACACATGATAGAGCCAACCTCACAAAAGGAAAGGCATCACTGATCATTATTAGGAAGAAACAATGATCGCTCATAAAATAATCCAAGCCCAGGTTATAAAGACAAATTGCCAAGGAATGTAAGAATAACAACCACAAAGCCTTTGGTAGCTATACCAAACATTTAGGTGGCAACTTCCATATATGATGTCAGCTACTGAAAAATGGCAAGAAATACACTGTTTTATGACCGGGTAGTTGATAGAGAAATAAGTGCAGTTACTAAACTAGTTGGTGATGTCAAAGCTTTTGAAGGGGAAATCTTTTTTAACAAACAACTGAACAAGGTAGCTACAGATCTCAGCAATCTAGAGGAACAACTTAAAATTAGGAAAATTAAAAAATTCCAAAGAGACCAAATTGATTACCAGAATGCAAATCCTTTTTCCAATTATAGTAAACATGTGACATTCTTAGGAAACAGACTCCAGATACTGGATCATCAACTGATGATATTTCATCTTGTACTGATAATGAGTTGCAGATAGTGTCAGGCTCAGCATCCCCCAAAAGGACACCAGGACCCATCCCTTTAGGCCCAGATATCAGTGAGGGGGATGCAAACACAGGAGGAATAAGCAACATGCACAGCCTTTTGAAAATGGCAATGCAGAAATAAATGACAATTCAAATGCAAATGTTCTAAATCTGCCTAATTTTGTTTTGTCACCAATTCATCTGTCGGTTCTTAATAAAGGCCTCACTTTCATACTGGGTTTCATGGTTTCTGAGGATATACTGGCTCAAGAGGTGATGTCCTTTTGCAAAAATTTGAATTTGAGATTGTATTTTGGTGACACAGACCGGAATTATAGTCATGATCAATTTGTATATCACAAATCATGTTTTGTCCCTCCAATGCATCCTATGGTACATCAGTTCCAGAATAGCATTCTCAAAGATCTTCATTTTTCCAGACCGGACATACGTTTTAAATCTAATAATGTTACTTCAGCTGAAAAACAAGCTATTCTGGAACTTCAGAATAACAAAGATGTTGTTATTATTTCTGCTGACAAAGGTGGAGCTGTAGTGGTCCTTAATTGGTGTGATTATGATCATGAGGCCAAAAAAACAACTTTCGGATAACAGATATTATTCAGAAATGCCTATCAATCCAACATTCAGGTTTAAAAAACAGATTGAGGATTATTTGGTTAGGGCCAGAGACCAAGGTATCCTTACCAATGACACCATACATCAACTTATGATTCAGGAATTTGCAAGTCAATACATTTACTTTCTACCCAAAATACACAAGGATCCTGTACATCCACCGGGTAGACCGATTGTATCAGGCAAAGGGTTCATAACGGAACCTTTGCTGTTATATCTTACTAAATATCTTAAACCTTTGCTTGATTTAGTACGTTCATGTTTGCAAGATACAACCAATTTTTTACAAATCATTTCTGATACCCAGCTTGAAGCAGGTTGGTTTATGTGCACACTTGATGTGAGTGCCTTATATACCAATATTCCTCATCAAGCAGGTTTGGAGGCCCTTGGTTATTGGCTAGGTGTGGCAGATTTATATCCATCTGATTTCAAGTCTTTTTTGGTTGGTTTAACAGAATATATTTTGACCAGTAACATCTTCTTTTATCAAGATATTTGTTTTTGGCAAACCAAAGGCACAGCAATGGGAGCTTCTTTTGCCCCAATTTACGCAGATTTATTTATGGCCTATGTGGAAAAACACATCATTTATGACAACGAAACAATAATTTTCTTGAACATATTGACATTTGGAGACATTACTTGGACGACTGTTGGATGGTGTGGAAGGTTGAGGTTGAACAATTTATGGACTTTATATCCTACCTCAATGATAATATATGGGGTTTGCAATTTACAGTACATTATAATATGAACACCATTACTTTTTTGGATGTATCCATTAATAGATTGCCTGACCATATATTAAGTACAGAAATTTTTAGGAAATACCCCCAGTACAACACCATCCTCCATGCGTCCAGCTTTCAACCACCACACATTGCACGCAACATTCCCAAATCACAATTCATCAGAACAAAACGTATTTGTTCCCATGATTCATCATTTCAGCAACAAAGGAAGGACCTGACTAACAGATTCAGATCCAGGGGCTATAGCATGAGGCATGTGTTGCAGGCCAGTAATTGGGCAAATACCCTTGATAGGCAGGAATTGTTGTGTTACCATGATCATATCAATACAACATCACAACCCATTAGGTTTGTCACCACTTATGCCAGAAAGTCGGATATTCTTATGCAACGTGTGCATAGACATTGGAACATCTTACAATGTAACCTTGAAGTGGCAAACATCATTCCATACAGATGTCTTTTTTTCATTCCACAAGGGTAAAAATTTAATTTCTTGTTTCAATCACTTTAAACACAGTCATGTAAATGTATCTCCTCAATATGCACAGACCACATTGAGGGGTGAGCCATTGATTGGTTGTTTTCCTTGCGGCCATTGTATTAATTGTGACAAAGTTAATAAGTCCAAGCAATTCTCCAGTAAAAACTGTGCTTCTGTTTATGATATAATCTTTTTTGCAAATTGTAGTAGCGATTGGCTTATATATCTAGCAACATGCATGTGTGGCTCATTTTATGTAGGGCAAACTTCTCATCCTATCAGACTTAGAATATCAGAACACGTCAGTAACATCAAAAATAAAAAGGCAAATAATGCACTTTATAAACACCATTTGTTACATAAATCTGCCAGATTTTCCTTTATGGTAATTGACATTATTAAAGGCAATAGATCCAACAAGATAGGTTGGCATTCTATTCTCAATTCTAAAGAAAAAAAGTGGATTGTGAAACTAGGTGGATTATTCCCACCTGGTCTAAATGAACAATTTTAGCAACCACCAATGTCCTTTGAGATGGGTATATTTAAATAGCAACAATTGGTGCATTTCTTTAACACTGAAGAAGGCTGTGTTATTGTCCGGCCGAAACCGGTCTGTTTCTTTGTTGTTTTTATGTACTAATTAAAGTACTTTTCAGGTCACAGTTTGCTGGCTCTATGTTTTGTTTGAAGAAATACACTGAACCAACTTACATTGCCCACATCCTGGGGGACAGGTTCAGTACAAACTCCCCCCCATCACCCCCAAAAGGGCCTGTGTCCATCCCATAAGAATGCAGAGTCCCATACTTCATGGACATGCGGGTAAAGACAGCCCTCTCCAAAGCTAAGAACACAGCATCAATGGGACTGGATGGTGTCCCAGGCTGCGTCGTACACCATCCCCAAAAGGAACTACACCATCACCTACATTCACTGTCCAGACTCAATCATGCCACAGGCTATGTACCCAAAGAATGGCATAAACCAACAGTCAACCAGCTCTACAAAGGGGGTGCCACAACAGAACCTGGAAACCATTGCCCTATAGGTCTACTCAGCCTGGTCTGCAAAGCTATGGATTAAATTATCATGGAACCCATAAACAGAGACATTGGGGACCTCCAGACACTGGACACCTTAAAAGTGGTATACTAACCTTTGTCAAGTCTGATGATGTCACCATCCTACAAATATACCTGTGGAAAAGAGAACTTCCAGTAATGTGTATAGCATGTTGTGTTAATGTGTACTCTTCTAGTATCATGAAATAGCTAGGTAGGGGGTTGAATCTTGCACTTGACAAGTGTGTGTGATCTCCTTGAAAAGGAGCAACCTTTTTGGATAGTAGTAAAATACCTTAAAAGTGGTATACTAATCTTTGTCAAGTCTGATGATGTCACCATCCTACAAATATACCTGTGGAAAAGAATATTCCCAGTAATGTATATAGTGTGTTGTATTAATGCATACTTCTCTAGTGTCATAAAGTAGTTAGGTAGGGGTTTGCATTCTGCACTTGACAAGTGCGTGTGTGTTCATGAGTGATCTCCTTGGAGAGGAGCAACCTTTTTGGAGAGTAGTAAAACACCTTAAAAGTGGTATACTAATCTTTGTCAAGTCTGATTATGTCACCATCCTACAAATATACCTGTGGAAAAGTGAAGTCCCACTAATGTGTATAGTATGTTGTGGTAATTTATACTCCTCTAATATCATGAAGTAGTTAGGAAGGGGTTTGAAACCTGCACTTGGTGAGTGTGTGTGACACTGTTGGTCAATGTGTTGTGGTTTTGCTTTTACTACTGTATGACAACAATATGTGCATTGCACATGTCAGGTAGCTGTGTGGCAAATACATATACATACATGTGACCTCAATTATTTCATAGATGGGAACCCTGCTTTCTCCATGAGCACATCTGTCATCTTTGCCAGAGTGTGCTGCCGCTTTCCAGACCTTAGGTCACATCTGTATGCGTGTGACAAGGCCAGTGACTGCAGTGATCCCTGGCCTAGGTCATCCGTGTCACACACACTCATTACGGTTTCTATTGAATTGTGTGAGTGAGAGTTTATGGCTGAGGTATATTACAGACCTGTTCAAACGCAGCAAAGTCTGTCAATGATGGCTTTTCATTATAGGTGTCCAACAACCTTTGTGGATATGCATGCAGACCCCTTATTGCTTATGTGATCCAGCGAGGGATTTCTAAATACCTTTGGAAATGTGATTACCAAAGTAGAGATGATGTAACACTTGGCTGCATGTACACATTGGTACCTGTTTAACATGTTGGTGGCTACTACCTATGTGGTTCTGTGGGGATACTATATTTCGTAAAGGTGGATGACTATGCTCTGGTTGGCTTATAGCTTTACAGCATGGGTTTGACAACAGGTATCTGTCTGTATGATACCCTTGTGGAGGATGTGTGTGTCATCTAGAGAATGTACTATAGGCCACAGTATGCATTTCCAGACGTGGACGGACATATCCCTACTGTGATTGCTTGTACCTAAGAGAGCTATATGGCAAAACAGGAGTGGTCTCAGGAATGGGTGCAGGTGAATACCACTGGTTACTGGCATAGTATAGTACCTGAAGTATACAAATGTTACTGTGTGTCCTACATCTGTGTGTCAGTTGTCAAGACATCATCTAACGATTGTTTATGGTCAGGCTGTTGAGGTTATGTATACTACCAGAATGCCAAACAATGACAGATAGTAACAGTATCACCCACAGCACAGTGTCAAACCATGTCATACACACATGTGTACTCAAGTTGTAAAATCTGAGTAGTACAATGCATACTGGCCACCAATAGAAACTATGGAGCGTTACTGTGTAACACAGGGCATGTCACCCTGCCCATGTGTCCACTATGCATGTACATGCAGACAGTGCACCTCCACCATGTTCACAAATGTACACCTGCAAATATGTGCTCCACACATCCCACACATACTGTCCACTCTCTAACACATGCTGCCAATACTACACACATCAGCCAAGTGGCACGTGGGTGGACAATACACTATTGGAACTAACACTGGTGTAAACAATACTACATTGACAAGCATAGCTTTAATGCATCATGCCTGCTCAGCTACACCTTCAAGGATATCATTACACTCTACTGCTGACAACATGCTAACATTGCTATACTGCTGTAAAGTCACCCTGTGCATCAGCACCATGGTAGCCTGTTCCTGCATCAATGTTACAGAAGACAGGAGGTGGCACAGGTTTCATCATATACACAGGGTGTGTTGTTGGTTTGCCAGAGGCCAACATTGAGCCATGTATTGACATGTATGTGTGTGTGTGTGTGTGTGTGTGTGTGTGTGTGTGTGTGTGTGTGTGTGTGTGTGTGTGTGTGTGTGTGAGTGAGGGCCAAGAGTACTGATATGGGCCAATGTTGATGTAATGTGTGTGGGTATGTGTTAGCCTTAGGTGTCTGTTTTATGTGTGTGTGTGTGTGTGTGTGTGTGTGTGTGTGTGTGTGTGTGTGTGTGTGTGTGTGTGTGTGTGTGTGTGTGTGTGTCTGCATGCACACAGTTCCACCATGTGGCTGCCATATACTGGGATTTGTGGGACAGCCACAGACTGTACCTGCCAGGCTTTGCAGATCACCATCTCTGGCCACGGACACGGTACCTGTGCCTGGCAGGTGTGCTACTGACAGTATCAGGTACTAAGCCAGACTGGGTACTATCCTCAGAGGTGGATAGATGTACACTGGACACAGGTCCCTGCTGGGACTGTCCAGAGCCAAGTGCATATGGTCTTCTAGGACGGTCTATGGACAGCCCACCCTCAACATTGCTGGGGCTAGTACTGGCACTATGGGAGCAGCTGTGACTTGAGGGACATCTGCAGCGACTGCCAGCTGCTGATGTTGATGGCATACATCCACATCGACGTGTCAACTGTCCCGCACTGTCCTGACACATGGACATGACATTGCGGAGGACATCTAGTGTCTCACCCCAATATTTATCAGTGACCTCAGTGTAATTATGGATGACACCTGCTAGGTCATGGATACTGTCAGTTACAGCCCTCTGTGCCCTTAGTCCCTATCTGAGGTACCGTTCCATACGTGCCTCCATGACAGCCTGGAACATGCTTGAGGTTGTAAGACCTGTGGCACGTCTGCCAGGGGCATGATGAGCAGCAGTGCTCTGATGAGAACCCCTGGACATCTGCCTATGTGTTACCCTTCCAGACATCTGGGTATGGCTGCTGTGTTGGGATGCATGTGCCATAGATACCACACTGTCCCTCAGCTAAGGGCATTGGTGATGGATGTATTGGCAGTATGACTGTGTGCATGGATGGGGTGGAAACTTGTTTTCTGTCGATTGGTGGCCCAACGACAAACGCTGGCAAACATGCTTGTTCCTCAACGCACCTATCCTCATCATCACTATTTTGCTCAGTGACATCAGGTTCCCTGCTGCAGTGAACCAGCCCAACCTCAGCACCTGTGAGAGGAAGACAGGAAACACACTTTATGACCTGTACATGATGTCGGAACACATGCACACATGCACACATGCATGCATGCACACATGAACGCATGAACACATGCACACATGAACACATGAGCACATGCACACATGCACACATGAACACATGCACACATGCACACACATGCACACATGCACACACACACACACACACACACACACACACACACACACACACACACACACACACACACACACACACACACACACACACACACACACACACCACCAGCAATCTAGAATATACTCAATAGTGGCTGATGGTAGGGTAAAGTATCACAAGCCAAACAGTCATATCACATGTGTCAGCATGCAGGACGTGTGTTGCTCAACAGCATGCAGTGCGGGTGTAGGCAGCCCTTGCTAATAATAGTATACATGGCTCTGATGCATATGTGTTGTTGTTCAGTGATTGGCCTCACCCTGGAATGCAATGTGTACATTGACACAACATTGCTGTGCAAGTATTGAAAGCTATGCAATGTCCTGTGTACCATCACTCACAGGTATACATACCATGGCTGCATGTGTATCTGTGTGTCACATAGATATCAATTTCTGATTAGAGCGGCTGTGTCTTTAGCAGATAATTGTGGACACAGGTTTAGCACATGCATGCTATATATACACACAGGATGAGTGGTGCATGTATACCTGATGAAATACCATTGCTCAACATAGCCATTGTACAGTGGTTATTGTGAGTGTAGGACATATTGTGTACATGCCAGTGCCAGCCATGACAGGGCATGCTACAACAAAACTGCAAGATTAAACATCACACATACCCAATGTGACCTATACACTCCATAGCATTACAAGACATATATGAGTCACTTTGTACTAATGGTGATTGCTACACATATTGTGTATAGGTGCATAGGTTTGCACACACACAACAGTGAGGTGCATAGCAATGAATGCTATGTGTAGTACTGTGGTTACTGTAACTGGATGGGGTGTAGTACCATGACCCAGCGTCATGTGGTCACTCAAGGCTACTAATGTGTGCCAGACCGACACCTAGCATGCTGTACCTGAACTGCAGTACCATGGCTACATTCACCATTTCACAACCAGTTGTTACATGGGTTTGTAAGGTGCCCAATAGGGAGCATTGCCTAACATGAATGTGTTATGTCTTGCAGAGTGTCGCAAAGCCCCATTATAGGCCCCTACCCCTCAGGTATATTATGTGTGCTGTGTGGATGACATTTGGGATACGGGAGTGTGATCTTACAGCGGGTGTCTGAATATGCCATGTGTAGTATATTAACATGTACTGCGTATGACAATGTTGTGTATGTTGTGTGCATGTGCATCGACTCTGCCTATCTAATGTCCACTACAGTTTTGCCACAATTGTGTGGGATGCTCTGTGTATTGCATGTGTTTGAGGCAGCTACACACATTACTGGGATGTGCATAGTCTCACAGCAAACATGCACAGCATGCATTATGCGTAGGTGTGTTACGTGTACATGTCCTACACCTCACCTATGACATGCACATATATCATGCAATATTAAATGTAGAACACACTCACCAGCATGAGTCTGCTGCCTTGCTGTCACACCAGAGGGACCTACAAGGATATGAGACAGTTTGTCAGTGGCAACACCTGTGGCATTGCTACTGTGGGTTTGCAATCTTACAGTAGTACAACGGTTGACAGTCACAGGCCTTCAGATTATGTTCCACATTATCAGTATTGCACAACACCAGGCTCCACATCTTCTAACTACACAGTACACATCTCACATATGTATGATCTACCAATAGAGGTAACAGTAGTCTACAGATATTCCATGTTACCTGCACACTCCGTGTCAACTCGCTGGGTGTCTCCAGCCCCCATGATGATACATGTTTGCTGTTGTTGTTGTTGGCCAGGAGCCACCAGGCTGAGGAGCAGCTCCTCCACTCTGGTGAGGGGGATGGATGGCTAGCCCACCACCTGTGGCAAGCTGTTGTCTACAGACATCAGACGCACACTGCCGGACATGCCTAAGTAAATCACTGTAGTGATGGCGTACCTGCTCATATGTCTGGTAATGCATGCCTATGTCATTTACCCGACGGACAACATATTGCCACAGTGCAGTCCGCTCATGATGGTCCTGGCTGGTTCTTGAGAACAGCAGGGCATAGTGCTGAACCAAGCTGGTTGTGATCTGCTCATCCTCAGCTGGGCTGTATGACGGATTGCGATGGTGAGCCACGACCCTGGTAGACAATGAAACAATATGTGTGAGTAAGTCATGTGGCACACTTAACATTCTAAAAAGTACAGATATCACTGAAATGCCATATATAGCAACCTATTGGCTGTCAGAGGATACACACTTTCAATACCACATATCAGTGCTCATACCACTACTGCCTGACAGTGCCTGGCATGCTCTATATATCAAACCATGTTCTGCACAGCAACAAAGAGAAACCAGTATGCAAGACTATACAACACATATCACACTATATACGACACAATGCATCACCTAGCCACAGGAGGTATATATCAAGCTAATGCATGATGAAATATGTCATCCATTGCAATGATTGTAAAGTCCAGTTACAGTATTATGGGTATACCACACTAGTTGTTGGTGGCAAACCCATGCCTAACATATGTGGACATTTGTTAGTATAGGTGGCATACTGCTGTACTAGACTATACATGTTGCTAGATACGCCCTTATATCCTGTAACACACATATGACCGAGGGCATGTTACAGGCATATCCACACACACATCACACATACATACAAGACACAAAGGTATGGCAACCCAGATGAGCTTCACCTGTGTACCATACAGTACTGTGTGTCAGTACTTACAAAACATTATGCCTGAGGTATGTAATCTGTGTGAACTACAGGGAACACATATAACAGTGTTTCCAAGCAATGTGGACATACATCATACTGTGCTGTTTAGGCATACAACTTCAGGTAGTACTACAGTTCATACGGGATTTGGATTCACCAGCAATACCAATCAATAAGCATACATGTACTGCTTTAACCTACAATGGCACACCCCAGTCCACACCAACGAACTACATCAGACCGTATGCCATACAGCTTTTTCTGCCTAGCAATAGCATACACATCTTTTGCTGGGATCATAGATAAGACACAAAATAGCATGACGGAAACAGTTTCCCACTAAGCTATCACATATTGACAGAACCTCGACACATTCACCAACACTTTCACCATCAAACTCAGTCAACCTCACATAGCAGTTATTGCAACAAGTACATGTGGGTGAGTATCAGTTCATAGGTAGGTAATAGGCTATTGGCCCTAGGGCCTGTAGAAGCCTAGCCATATGCTACCCTGGCCTTTGACACACATGTAATCTAATTTCACATGCCCCTGCCCAGCAGAGCCACAGAGGTGATTCCTGGTGTGTATTTCCTATCTCCCATCCAATCATCAGGATTTTTCATGACAACTGCTAATGAGGCACTTGGTTTGCTATTGATAGGTGGTTTGTTTCAGAGTACGGGATGTCTCTGTGATAGAAATCTATCCCTCCAGCATGTGCTGTCTATTGAGGTGACAAGTTTTAGGTCCCTAGAGCATGTAGCTGGTAGGGATTGTGATCTGTTTACGTGGAGCATGTGCAAAAGCTCTGGGTTTGACATAGCTTTGTATGTTAGGCAGAGGTCACCTTTGGGTAGGCGGTATGCAACACAGTCAAGCTGTGGTTTTGTGAGACAGTCTTTATAGGGCATCTGTTTGAGGCTGGTATCACTCTTTGTGAGGTATGCCTGTGGCCTTTCCAGTTGCTGTAGATGACTTGTGAGGTGCATACCACATGGGACATTGTACTCTATAATGCTTTTTATGTGTGATGAGTAGAGGGGAACATTGACTTATATTTCCCTGGATGACAGACCTTTTGTGAGGAGGTGTGCCACGTAGGCAGATTACATGATTAGTGTGGCACTGTGATTATCAAAGGGGAGATTACTGTCCACCTGTGTCCCATGGTCTCTTATCACACTTTCGGTGCTAAGTAGACTACCACCTATGTGGTAGTTCATGGGTACGGAGGTTTTGCCAGAAGGGATGCCAATGCAGTTTCAACATTGAGCTTGAGTCCATGGCTTTGTCACCAGGCATCTTCCGCAGTAAATATGAGCCTGTCTCTCCCTCTCTCTCTCTCTCTCTCTATATATATATATATATATATATATATATATATGTATATATATATAATATATATAGATATCTATATATATATATATATATATGTATATATACACATACATATTAACATCCATTGATGTCCATATAGATATACATATCTGCACATATACAGTCCACCTTTCATGGTGGGAATATCAATTATGCAAAGGTTGGGAGGTATACAGTCAGGTAATAATATTGCACAGTGTTGTGCAGAATGCATTGAAGGTGTTCTCAGCCCATGTAGCTTTAGCAGGCCTCACTGGCTGCAACACTGTAAACCTGACAAATCATACCCACAGAGTTTAACCACCACATGTCATATACCAGCACTGTATGGTGTCTTGTTTGCCACACACTACAACCTACATAGAAATATGCACATAACAACCTTCATCAACATATATATGCCCACCCTTCACAAACAGTTGCAGTACGTCCCTTGCTCTATGCACATGTACAGATGCTAATATATCTGACACAGACTGATCACTCCGTATGTGTGTGCCATACACACACACGGTCCACACTGTTGTAAGTCCGTGGACCTCACAGCTGACCTGTTGGGCCTTGCTGCAACATGAACAGGTGTCACATGTGAGCACACAGTAATATTAGAGGGTGCATATATAGCTGCAAATGCTAGATTAGCATACTAGCCTGGTACAGCTGTTGCCAATGCTAAGCTACATGTTAATATGACTATCATGTGTTTGTTACTCTGTCACATCCATGTTTATATAACTGTATGTGCTACTCCCCCAAACATACATTGTACACACTACTGTACAGAACACAGATAACAGGAATCAGATGTTTGACATTTAATGCTGAACTACATATGTCACAGTCATATCCCACTGCACACAGCTACATGTTGATTTCTCCATGGCAGTAGTTATGGAGGGCATCTGTGCATAGATACGTACTGCTGCCACATATGGATAATTCAAAATATGTAGAGTACTCTTCAAAAACATCTACTCTATGCCAGTAAATACATATCTGTTACATACCTTTCATTTGTATGTGTTTGTATTTGTCAGTTCTGTGTGTTTTGTATATATTTTTTTTCTTTTTTAATATATATATTTTTTTTATTTTTTTTGTTAATATATTTTTTATACCTTTTTTTCTGTTGCTGTTGCTCTTGTTGTAGCTGTCGGTGTCTGTCTGTCTGTCTGTCTCTCTCTCTCGCTCTCTCTCTCTCTCTCTCTCTCTCTCTCCGTAGCTGCAATGAAATGATTGCATGTGTGGACAGCAAGTACAGCCTGCTTTTATAGGTATCTGCACATGTGCATGTGATGGCCTCTGCAACAATTGGTGGCCACCATTTGGTAATTGCATGCAGCCTGCTGTGTGGTAATTGCAGTACTCACTGTCATAGCAACCAAATGCTATAAATTGCTAGGTCAGGTACGTGTAGCCCTTTTAGTTTTCCAAAGTGGGGCCCATGCTTGTTTGCTGTGGACACCGTTGTGTAAGTCAGACGTTTGCTATACTTCTTATATCTGAAGCTAGGGGTGTAGCCAGTGATTTGAATGTTGTAATCAGACCTGAATGTTTCCACTTCCAGTACACAGTTGTCAGTGTAGAATTGTACTCACCCCTACAAATGCTAACACAAGATACATGGGAGTATGTAGTTTCTTTTCTACTTATACATTTAGCTGCCATACATACATAGTTATTGAGATGTATTCATTTGGCACATGAACTGTTTGTGAACTGCTATACTGTGAATATTAGTGTACTCACTTCTGCACAGTTGCTGCTTTTTTATTGTTGACATTAGCACAGGATGCTCATGAAAACTGGACAATTCCAGTGCTGAGTATGCCTACTTACATCCTTGCTGGACCCTGAACACACAGGTATTTTGTACATTTGGGTGGGGATTGTCCTACTATGATACTGTGTGGGGGTTGTAAAGTGCTGCTGTAACATTATTTACTGCTAGAATGTCTGGTTCTGTTATCACAGTCATGTAATGCAATTCCACAACAACCGCTGGTAAAGTTCCACAGAACATGTTTTGTGTTATGGCATTCCTATCTTTCCTTTACATTCACTCATTCTGATGCATGATATATATATTTCAGCAACAACCTGCTGTATATTTAGTGTGGTGTAGAGGTACTTCATGCAATCTAGTGTGCCCAAGGTCTGGGGATTGAGACTGATAGTGGTGCTTTATTTTGCTGCTGAGCAGAACAAGGGCCCTCACATGCAGGGCAACTAAGGAACTTTTAAGCAGTTGTAAGCGGGTTTGCGCGGGTTTGTGTGAAGCTTAGCAATACTTAGCTAAGCACACACAAACGCACACTTGTGCAGACCTGCTAAATACTGCTTAAAAGTGCTTACTCACGCTAACCCCTGCGCTCATTGGGGAAAAAGGGGCACAAAGAGGCAAAGACAGTATGGAAAACAGCTCGGGATGTGCAGGACGGGTGTAGGGAAGTTCCATAGCTGCCCATTTCTTTAACAGCAACAGCTGTGCATATGCTAGTAATTTGGAGGGAAATTTGAAACCTTCCACCCCTGAGAGAGGGGTGAGGACAACGAAGTAGGTGGTACTGCCAATTAAATTTCAGTTTATGTGTCCATTGGACATGTGTGCAAAATGGGCAGCTATGTATGTGGCGTAATTTTTTTTTGGGTGCAGATTGCCCTTTTTGTTTTCAGGTGAGAGTGGAATGTCGGGTCGGGGAAGTAGGTATATTTGGGGAGGTAGGTTGGGGAGGTAAACAGACAAGACAAACAAGATGCATACAGGGGCGGAATATGACACATGTGGTGGGTGAACAACATTGATGGGGAAGGATGTTTGGAAATTGCAAGCCCATGAGCCCACAGATGGCAACAGTGGAACTGAGATCCCCACCCATGGGCAGTCACCACTGCACCTTCACTGCCCAGAGGGTTGCTGTGCTGGGGCTGTGTAGGAGGGGCAGGCTTACCAGTGAGTCACGCCACATGTGCCTCAAGCTGGTGTAGAGGATCAGTGACTGAACACTCGATCTCCCTACTCACCACAGCCCGGACCGTTTGGAGGGTGATAGGTGGCCCTTCTCCGGCCACGCTTGCAGGGGGGATGAACCCCATCCCCTGGCAGCACTTCTACCTGAAGGTGGCACAGGGCCAACAAAGGAGGAGGTCCCGGGCTGGGCACCAAACCTACTGGTGTCAGGTGCCATTGCCAGCTTAGGTGGGACAGGTGGGTCTGCTGGGACTGGCCTTCCCATACATTCTGTGTTTAGGAGGATTTAATGACAATATCGGTTTGTAACAGCCAACAGCATTCCAAATTAGTTGTAACAGCATGCAGTAATATTCCCATTAACCCAACACACCAGAATTCCAACAATTGAACAGCAAGCATAACACATGCATATATAGAACAACAGTGGACATTCCAACAGCATGCAGGATCGATTGGTGGCAACAGGCCACCAAGATTATGGTATTTGAACAGGGTATATGCATCAAAGTAAATGCAGATATTTATAAACCAATAGGACATATGTCCCAACAAATGTTTTGAGATTAGACATACCCATTGAGGTGTGGAATTGCATTGTTTATGCATATACAGTAGGGTGTAAAAAGATACCTCCATTAACAACTTATATGTACTTATAGTTTGCACTACATTCTTATTGACTGCAGCTATATATCCCCTACATGTCTTATTACACTAAGCAATGTCCGTTAAATTGTGAAATGGGTTTTGCTAGTTCCTTATATACTTGACCTATATCTAACAAACAAACTGTCCAGGATGCAGATGTTACTGCTACGTATTTATATATTTTATTTATATTTATATATCTACATATCTGGATGTGTTCAAGTGACATTATCAGTTATATTTTAACAGCCCCCTACATTTCTAGCAGCACACCGACATTTCTGGGGAACACAATAACAAGCTACTCATGTGTCAGATTTACCTATACATGCCAGCCATGAACCAACAGTTGAGGACTGTATATATGCTTAACAGCTACTGGCACTCCCTTCATCCATTTTCTATGGGCCTACCCAAGTGTGGGTTGACAGCACTTAATACAACAGTACTATTTCTATAATGCAAGAGTACAACAGCATTTCGAAGAAAGTGACACAGACACAGTCCAGGAATTCTACCTTTATTAATTACATTACACACTTTTCTAGGGGCTGTCTCATTTATTTGATATATAAGTGCATGCAGAAGACTCATTCAAGACATATTATACCTTTATTAATGGGTTACAACACTATTTTTCAGGCTCTCTCACCTATTTTATATAACAGTACATGCAGAGAAGTTATTCAAGACTTATTATACCTTTATTATTGGGCTACAACACTTTTTTTCAGGCTCTCTCACTTATTTTATATAACAATACATGCAGAATAATTACTAACCTGCCTGGTGGCGCAGCCTTAGCAGCCTATCTGCATAGGCTTGCTGATTCGCAGCATGGACACCTGCAGCTGTGAAGTAAATGAAGTGATATTGAGACATACCTATCCATAATATAGACTACGATAGCAATTCTTACATAATTCATTCCATGGCTACCTACTGAGTAGTGAGGCATTTTCCATCCCATGGACCTCCTGTATCTACTGGTTCAGTCAGTCCTCCTTGCGTCTCTTCAGGTCTGAGTAGTGGTGTCTGACCTGCTTACCAGTCTGAGGGATGTCTGTGGCACTGGTGAGATCATGTGCGAGATGGTTCCAGGCTTCCACTTTGTATTCAGTGCCCTGGAACTGGCCCTGCAGGAGTCTGGCATCATGATTATGGACTAGGAGTCAAACCATCACTTTTGACTCCTCAATGCCCAACCGTTGCGCTTGGAAGCGAGAGCCCTCTCCAACACCAGCCATGCTGCCTGCAGATGGGAGCTACAATCAGTTATGGCAAGTATTCCCACCTATGGAGCTTAAATATGCCTCATTTCCCGCACTTATTTGTGATTGGCCGGTTTTGAAATTTCTCAGCTGAAAGCACACCTGCTTAGCACTGGGTAAACTTTCATTAATATGTATATGTGTGTTGACAGTGCATGACTATCAAAAGCTGCCATGGCTTAGTGGTTCAGTACTGTGATTATGGTGCATAGTGTCCCGGGTTCGAGGCCTGTCATTGCTTTTTATTTTACTACTGGCCAGACCGGCTAGGGAGTGTGGCTGTGTTTAACTGACTTTGCTCAACTTTGCCCAACTTTGCCCAACTTTGCCCGACGTTGCGCTAGTTAGCGCAAAGCCATTGAGCTAGTTAAAGCAGTGCTAAGCTATGAGCATTTATACTTAAATGTGCTTAATACTGGTAAACTTTGCTTAGCAGTGCTTCACATTGCTTAAGATATGTTACTTATGCATTCATCAGTATGCATAACCAATTCACCTTCTTATATATATATATAAAATATCGTTCACTACTACATAGGCCATTTCAATACTTTTTACTAAAATTTAAAAGATAAATGTCAGGAATTATTTTTCAATACCAGTTTCCTACAGAAAATAAAAAGGGGAGTGGTGGGACTTGAATCGAGAATGCCTCCTCTTTGTGCGAAGGCTCTACCACTACGCTATTGGGCTTAATTTGCATATAAGTTTCTTATTATCCTCTTCGATCTCTAAACTGCTAACTGTAGCTAAGCAATGGGCAAACCCACGCAAACATGCACAAATACGGGCAGCTATATCGGGAATAATAAAAAAAAGGAAAGTTTTACATTTTAGAATTTACAGGGATTTAGAATGTGGGGGAGTGTAGTGTTCGGTATGTACTCATTTGAGCGGACTCGCTCATTTCAGTTGACATTTGCAGATTGAGGGACTTGCAGGGGCATAGATTTTTGGACTACTCGGCAGTTTGACACACCCCCTGCACTCGTGCACATCCCATGTTAGCCTTAGAGTTGAGTCAGTGCGCCCTCATGAATATGCATGGCATGCTGACATCATCCTCTTAGGCTGCAGTTTCCAAGTAAGACTTATTTAGTCTTACATGGAGGATTAGTGAATCCCGGCCACAGTATTTCCAGATGCAGCTCTCTCAATCAAGTGCAATTTCCCTTAAGAGCACACAGAGACCACAGTCAGTCTGGGGCTGGTTTTTCCCTCTTTCTCCAGATCCCCAGGAAGACTCCCCACTGATACAGCTATAGAAATGAGATCCCAGCTGAGTGGCCAAGCCAAAACCTCCAGCACCCTCTCTGTCCAACCAGGGCTTCATGTCCCTGTCCAAGTATCTGACACATACACACTTTAAGGTTTGATTTATATATACACACACACACACACACACACACACACACACACACACACACACACACACACACACACACACACACACACACACACACACACCTGGGAAAGGCTGGCACGGGGTCACTAGCTATGACCCCTTTTGCCCAGACTATAAGGTAGTTATTGCTGCCACCAGCTGCCTCCTTATCAGCTACTTTAAGGCCCTTAACAAAGGGTATTCAATCTTACTGTGTAATGTTACTATCAATACAAATGGTAGTTTGGCCAAGAGCAAGGCTATTAGGAGTGTCCCACAGTATCACCAAATAAGTATGCAAGTATTCTCAGAACTTATAAAACTTCAAAGGTGCCAATATGAGCAAGTAGCTACACCATAAGCCCAACGCATGAAACAAAATGCTCACAAAGAGTATGTTACGGTTATGGTGTAGCTACTTACTCATATTGGCACCTTTGAAGTTTTATTAGTCATTTTTTGGTACCTTATCAAACGGATTTGTTGTTGTTATTCTCAGAACTTAAATATGTCTCATAAATATCAACCACAATGAAAGGTTTAAATATATTTAATAATAAATAATAAAAGAACAAGAAAATACTCAGTAAATAATCACAGTTATATCAGAGTTCAAAATTACAGGAAATACTTAAAACAACATTGCAAGACAGTCTCAAATAAATAAAAAAAACATCTAAGCTATATTTCACTATATTCCTGACTATCTGAGAAAAATTCCTGTACCCTAGTTAACTTATCAAAAGAGCAAGCGGGCAGATGTGGTGAGTGGATATTCTTGTCAGGTCAAAGACAAAAAACAAAATGTCCTGTCTCTCTCTCAGACAGTTCTTAAATTAATATCCCAAATGTTACTGCTAGGATACTTGTAGAATGACATAATTTCTTGTCATCTGACTTCAGTTCCCAGGCTTATAACCATTGATGCAGCTGTAGCATTTAGCAACTACCTGCGAAAACACATAAACAAGGGCCCTTCTTAGATCTATGGCATATCCTGGAAGACATAAAACAATAAACACTTCCAAGACAATACAAAAAACTTCTAGTTCTAGACATTGTGTCTGTTACTGCACTGAAACTGAGAAATAACATATTTTGTTTATGGCCCAGCCATAAAGTAACTTAATTTAAACTATTCTTCTGAAGTTTTGCAAGTTAATCTCTTGTGTTTCATTATCCCTGTTAAAATATATAAATCTAAACAGTTACAATATTGTATATACATTTCTGCTCAGTACTTTACAAAATATCACTTTAGCACACATCTTTACAATATGACATACAGTTCTAATACATCTGTAGCACAAGCATCTTACATGAAGCATGTTGACATTCACAGATGACACACAAGCACTTATAAAATTCCAGGCAACTGTGCTGGCAGTATCTCCCTTTTTTTTTACACTTCTGTATAAATCATGTTAATATTCACAAATGACATATAATTATTTACAAAATTCCAGATAGCTGGGCTGGCAGTATCTCCTTTTGTTACACTAATCCATTTACTTTTTTTAAACAAACAGTTTTAGCTGCTGCATAGTCCCCAGCTTTGTTATAATGCTTTTAGCATGACTGGTCAGCTGTGCTTGCTCGTGATATGTCACGGAGGTTCCCCTTTATAATTTTGAAATACTGAAATCTCGAATTTCAGTATTTCAATACCATAAAGGCAAATTTTTAAAATAGCAAAAGTGCATAATCACAAATTCAAATATCTCAAATTCGCAGAAATGGCTTTACCCTATGTTACATACAGTGTTTTGTGTGGATAGTGTCCGGTGTTGAGTGTGTGTTTAGGTGGAATTTAAGGTAATTGAGTATTTTGTAAGGGTTTAGGGTGGGAGTTTGAGTGCATGTGAGTGTGGTTGTAAGTTGTAGGAGTGGGTTAGGGTAGGCAGGTGAAAGTATGAGTGTGTAAGTGTTGGATGTGTTGGCGTTTGTATATGTGTGATGTGTGTGTGTGTGTGTGTGTGTGTGTGTGTGTGTGTGTGTGTGTGTGCTTGCAAGGGACTGTAGAATGTCTGGGTGTGAGATTACTGGAGTTAGTATATATAAGTAGGGGGGTGTGGGTGGTGCTGCTCCTCACATAGGGGGTGCAAGGTGTTTGTAGATGTGTGGTGTTATGTTTTTGTGTGTTTTTTTGTTGTGTACTGTGGACATTGTGGTGTATGCTGTGCGTTTGAGATTTCACATTTCGTGGTTTTGGGCTGTCAGTGTTTTGTGGATTCACCTTTTATGGTCTCGAGATACTGAAATTCGACATTTCAGTATTTTGAGATTATAAAGTGAATCCGTCATGGCACATACCATTGATGATTCCACAAAATACTTTGCACACAGTAAAAAATAAACTTTACACGATTTGCATATTTAGAAAAAATGGGCGTGATTATAGAAATTGCTTCTCTTTTCTGTATTCAATTCAACTACATCACACTTCCCTTATTTGCATATCCAGCTAGTGCCACTAGCAACCATGAATGGTCAGAATTTCTCTGAAATTTTTCTTCTATACATATCCTATTAAAACAGAATTGAAATATTAAAAGATGAAAGAGAGATTATGCATGTGGTGGAGGAACAACATTACCTTGCTTAAAAAAATTAAATACAGAAAGCATATTTAATCAAGATTATTTTAACAATGTAACAGTAGATGTAATACTCTATGGAAATGATGAAGAAATGTTATTAGAAAAGGAAGAAAACTTGGATACAATGTATATATGTGTGTGGTTCTTGCAGATGAAAGATGTTTTATTCTTGAAGCTGTAAGTATGTAACCATTCTGTTTTAATAAAGACCCCATACTTTTTTGGATTCATATCAGTAGACTGATGGTAGTTACATTTATTGCAAATCCACTGAAAAAGTTTAGCAAAAAGTAATTTTGTTAAAAATCAAAAAATATTTTTTTTGCAGTAGTGTAAGCCCTCCTACACCACCCCCATCTGGGAAGATACTCCACACTCTCCCAAACATAAATATGCCTACTGTGGATTCACACAACAGTGGAGAAAAGTGAGTTCTCCTCTATCAACAGAAGTGCTTTTGGTTAAATGTTTGTGGCTGGTTTGTACTTGACTGAACTACATTCACATAATGATATGTTCCTCTTTTTTTCTAAGTCCAGTGGGACTCATATCACTTAGATTGATAACAATACCTTAAATATTGTTATATAACATTTGTATATATTCATCAACATATGATCATAGTTATAGTTGGACATTCTTTGCTAGAAAAAAATCATAATTTGTCAGTTACATTTGCTATGAATAAGCATTTCCCTTCAAGTAACAGAGATATACTGTATAATAAAAAAATCATCTTTCTGTATTAGGTGGCATAAACAAATGTAATTATTTAAACGATATGTACATTCACTTGTTTTGGAACCTTCTCTGCATAAATATTCAGCTGACAAAGTAACTGAACAGAAGGTTAGGGTGGGTGATATAAGAACTAGAAGGGTGAGGGGCTACAGTGAGCATTAAAGATAAATCATTGTGAGATATTGCATCTGTAAGCATTTTCAGTACACTCTCATTTGTCAAGCTTCTTTCTCAGTTGCTTCGCTGTTATATGGCTTTCCAAATCATTTAACAGATAAAGTCCCAACCATCCAAGTCTCATTTTTGGTCAGTGTGGTGGTTTATGAAAAGAAGATAACCTAGCTTTTTTTTTTCAATGCATTATCACATTTCCCATGTTGTTTCTCTTTTCTGAAAATGTCTCTTTGACCAGTATTCATAGCAATTGTACAAACTCACTGTAGGTATGTACTTTGTCTGCAAATGAGCATAGCTAAGCCATGATTCACAGAGGCCATTTATGTTAATATGTGATGGCTATGAATAAGCATAAGCAAATAAACTTATAATGAGATGTAAATGAGAAAGGATGTAACCCAGCATATGTTAATGAAGCATACTTGTGATACATAGATACATTTTTGCACCATCCATGCACTGTTATAAAAAGCATAGCTGCATCTATTACAGTATATATATTTTGCAATCCATATACTTTCTATTTCCCTTGCTGACCCTTAAATAAAATGCTATAGTCCTACACAAAGACTTTCCATATAATCATTATTCAAAAAATCTCCTGCCATCCTCAGAAAAAAAAGTTACGAAACTCAAACACCATTATATAAAAATATAGAGTCCAGTCAAGTAAAGAAAGCAGTTTGTTAACACATCCATCTTGTCATGAGCCCCTACACGACTGTCACCTGCAGTGGCTGAAAGTATAATGCACCCTTTGATTTGAATGATTTTCCTTCACTGGTCACTTCCATTTCTTATGTTTCCTTGCAGTTTCAGGGAATGGTATCCATTCGTGTCCAGCAATTTTCCCTACAAAATAACTATGTCTGTAACACTCTGGAATCTTCTAATAAAGACATAGCATGTGCAGCCAGCAAAGCATTCTTGCTACAGCAGTACTTTTACCATATGTGTACAATCAGTGAAAGACACCACATTACATTTTCTCAGTGATTACTTATCATTTCCACAGCTGCCGCAATGATTTCCCATTTACAAATGACAGCTTATTGCAATGCAATATGCCCATCATATGAAGAAAACAAACATTTTGTGAAGGAACTCAATAATCTTACCTCATTTGAAAAGTTTCATATTAATTTCCCATACTTCTATTATTTTTTACTTAATTTAAAAAGTCTCAAATGTCCTAAGTAATTTGCCACATTCCTCTAGTAATCGTTCTGTAGTGCTATTAAATTAGTGCACACAAGTTCATGATCCTTTATGCGCTGCGTATGCAACTGAGGACCTTTTATGTTTATCTCTATGAATCGCAGTAATACACTAATTTCTATGGTGCCTTACCTACATAATACATATCTTCTTAATGCGTATCCTCAAGTTTTTTAAGGCAGGTTTATCAAAATGCTGCACATTTCTCTTGTCAGTTTGAATGGCCTCAGCTTACCTTATTTGCATATCAAAGTAGGGCTGCTCTTCATTGATTAACTCAATGCTCACCCAGAACATTTGACTATGAATACTACCCTTTATCTCATCTTTTTTTTCATTGTATCTATATGCCTGATTGCATATGCCGCGGTGGTACGGCGGTACCGTTGTTACCTCATAGCAAGAGGTTCTCCCGTTCGATTCTGGGCTGGGCTGGGCTTGGGTGTGCCTTCTGTGTGAAGTCTGCCTGTCCTCCCCGCAGTTGGGTAGCGTTCATAAGACATGCGTGCATAAATGGGCGTGCCTTCGTTGAAGGTTGGGGGTCGAGCTGGCACCTCAGCATTTTGTAAAAATCTACTGCCAATCATTAGCAGACCGGAGTTCCGCTGTGGCGACCCCTTACCGGGAAAAGCCAAAAGACAAACAACAACATCTATATGCCTGATTGTTTGGTTACCTTGTTTTGTAAGCAATATTGAAACAGCAGACATTTTTGTATATCTTCATCAGTAGTGTACCTGAATGTGCTGCATGGTGCCAGCATGCTTCTTCATTATTGTTTCCATGGAATATTTCCTCAACTGGTCAGGTGTTATTACTTTGCTCAGATTCGGCAAGAAACATTTAACTAAGCCACTAGCTATAACGAATTTTCAATTTACATTTGTAAGATTACACAAAATCTTTTAAACTGGAGTTTCTAAGGAGGAAGAAAGTTGCCCGTCCTTAGAAATGTATCAAACATATTTTTCCAAAAGTTGGAATGACTGTACATGAGGAAATGGAGCATACTAGACTTATCGCTGGAAATCTTGAGTAGTTTTTATTTATTTATTTTTATTTAACATTTGTTTTACCAGGATAATATGACTGGACAGCTAGTGTCTATTTTCAGTGGAGTCCTGGGCAGAAAAGCTCCAAGAAGTTACAGTGTGAATACATTGTTATTAAGGAATAACAATTAGTTGGATGCTGACATTTTTAGAAGGCAAGACAGTAAATGCAATAATAGTAGCAGGATAACAAGTGGTAGAATGCTAACAAATAAAAGGCAAAAACAGTTAAATGCAATACATGCTCATAGTACAGTTATGTGATACCGATCATACAGTACAAGTACAATATATGTACATAAGGTAGTCAGAGTAAGTACATATTTACATTATTTATAAAATATGCAATGCACATAGGTGGAACAAGATGACGGTGAAAGGTATGCATTAGAGGCCTCAGGGGGTAACCTGCCTACAGTGGGGGGAGGATTTGGGGGTGTAATTGCAGTTAAAAAGGAGGTTAGCGAAACGGTGTGATTTGAGGAGGCCTTTAAATGTGGATGTGCGATTTTGTAGCCTGAGGTCAGGAGGGAGGGTATTCCATGCTTTTGCGACCTCATGGGAGAATGGAGCTTCTCCAGAGCTGTTCTTGCCTGGATTGACTTTGATCAGGGCTTTGTTATTGGATCATAGTTCCCTGTTGGAGTTGTGAAAATTTAACATTCCAGTTAGGTCAGGAGTTTTCTCAAGATTGTATAGAATTTGATGAGCTATGTTGAGTTAGTGGTAGCTTAGTAAGTTTGGAAATTCTAACCAGTGTAGTTTATGTAGAAATTGGCAGTGGTGAAAGTGTGATTTAGCATTGGCTGTGAACCTACCTATCTTGTTGTAGCAAGTGTAGAGTTTGCTCATGTTAGTTTTATTAATGTTAGAACTAGGTATGCAAAAAGCAATGCTGATAAGAGATGAGTTATGGCTGTCCCAGTTCTAGACTTGGAGGTTAGGAACTGTTTGCTGCGATAGAGGCATCCTAGCTTTTTGTTGAGTTAATAGTTTGAGATATGTGTTTATTGTATTTGAGTTGTTGATCAATTGTGATGCCTAGTAGTTTGGCCTCTGTTACTGGGGTGATGGGGATGTTGTTCCCTGAGAGAATGGAGAAGGTGGGGTCATTGGGTTTACTTGGGTGCAATAGCATTAGTTGTGGGTTTTTTGGGGTTTAGTATCAGCTGGTGATTGTTTAGCCAGTTCTCTATCTCAGTGAAGGATTCTTGGGCTTTAATGTGTAGAAGATGGATGTTGAGTGTTGAGCAGATTAGGGTCATATCATCAATATATTGGACAATATCAGCATTTGTGGTTGCTAGGTGGAGTTTGTTTGTAAATGTGTTAAAGAGAAGGGGGCCTAGGATTGAGCCTTGGGTTATACCATATGTAACAGGGAGTGGGAGGATAGGGACTTGACCCATTTAACACACTGTGAATGGTTGCTTAGGTAACTGTTGAACCAGTGCAGGGTGGGATTATCGAGGTTGAGTTGGAGAGGCAGGCTAAGAGTTTATTGTGAGAAACTGTGTCGAATGCCTTGGATAAGTCTAGGAAGGTGTCAGAGACAAGTTTCCTTGGTTTCTGTATGAGTTTGTGGTGTTGGAGAAGTTAACTAGAGCAGTAGTGGTGCTGTGGGATGGTCTAACTCCGTGTTGGGTTGTAAGATAGTAGGTGTGCGAGGTCTTGGTGGTGGATACATCTTTCTAGAATCTTTGATAGGTGTGATAGGATTGCAATGAGACGGTAGTTGTAGAGGTCAGTAGAGGGGCTGCCCTTGTGAAGGGGGATGATATATGAGGTTTTCCACAAAGATGGAATGGTGTGTTCAGTAATAGATCTATTAATTAGTGGGGAAATGGGGTAGGCGATAGCCTTAGATGCAGTTTGAAGATAGTCGTCAGTGGGACTGGTTGGTTTGAATTTTGCTAAGAGCTTTTGAATGGTTGATGTTGGTACTGATTTGAGTGAGAAGGGGGTAGAGTTAGTTTGGCATTTTGGGGATTGTGGCTGAGTTGTGGATGTTATATCATTTATGTGTTTCAGTATGGAAGAGCTAAAATAGTTGTTGAAGTTTGAGGCTACATCAAGGTCTGTGCCTTCGATGTTTGGTGTCAGTGTAGTGGCTTTTCCAGGTTGGAGGATGTTGTTCGTTGCAGCACAGAATTTCTGTGGGTTGTTACTGTGTTTCCTTTATAAGGAAATGTAGTGATTTTGTTTGTCCATCTTGATCTGCTTTTTTGCTTTATTTCTAAGTTCAGAAAATGTTTGCCTGGTTTCGGGTGTTTTGTATTGTCGCCAGATTTTCCAGGCTTTATCCCTATCATTTAGTAAGATCTTTGTGTTTTTTCTAGCCAGGGGGCAGGGTTCCTATGTACCCTGATTGTTTTGAGTGGGCTAATTGGTTTAGAATCTCTAGGAATGTGGAGTTAAAGTATTCTACTGCTTTATCCAAGGGGAAGGTTTTGAAGGGAGCCCAGTTACCAGATTTTAGGGTTTCTTAGAATTTATCTGAGGGGAAGTTTTTTTCAGGAACGGATTTGTAGCAGAGAGGGTGGATTGGTACATTTAAGTTTGTGCCAAAGGAGAAAAGTTGGATTGTGGTCACTGAGAGAGTTGTGTAGTGTTCCACATTGGTGGACAGTATTGGGCTGGTTTGTGAGGATCCAGTCCTAGGTGGATTCTCTTTTGGTGGTCTTGTCTATACGTGTGGGTGAGTTTATGAGTTGGGTGTAGTTATATAGATTTATGTGGCTGGTGGCTGTTGGTGTACACTGTTCCAGTCGATGATGACATCATCTAGGACTATAGTTTATTGGGGAGGGAGTGGGAAGCACAGTGGAGTATTGATTCTAGGCTGTTAAAGTTTTCCCCTGGTGGTATATAGATGCCGAATAAGTTTAGTTGTTTGTGCTGGTTAAGAAGGAGTTTGGCGAATGGAGTTTCAGCATTGTTGAAATTTGGGGTTTCTTTTTGTAGGAGCTGGACTTTTAAGTTGGATTTGTAAAGAAGGGCAATACCTCCACCTCCTCTGTGTGCTCTATCTCCTCTTATTATGTTATAGCCAGGTGGGGTTATAGAGTTGTCTTTAATATGGGGCTTAAGCCATGTTTCTGTAATGATCATTATATCTTTAGTTATAAAGAGCAACTAAGATGTGTTTGCTATGTACTATGACTTGTAAACTACAATAAACATGAAAAAATGTGATTCACTTAAGGATTCATATATGTGTGTTTGAAATGTCTTATTTCTCAGTTTAGAAGCTTGGCCTTGCAAACAACTCTATATTTTTGTAGTTTATTTCAGTTTTTCAATTTTCTTTTTTTTTTCCATAATAAATTTTTATTGAAATATATTTTCCAAAAACATTACAAAAATACAATAAACATCACACACATAATACACTATAACTACTACAAACCATTTATACAATATCTACATGAAATGCTTCCTATATTTAATATATTCCTAAAATCAGTATCATGCTAATATAATATTGAAGACCTTTTCCCATATTTTCGGGTTATTAATATTTTTGTTAGTTTGTTTCAATTTATGTGCTAGTATATGTTTTATAGCCACAAGCTTAAAATTATTCCATGGCGCCTATGTGGTTCTAGCCAATTTGTGGCTATATAGAGTTTCATCAGCAAAAAATATTCATACAAATAATAGTTTGCGATCTGGAAAGCTCTCTTGGAGGAATGTGTAGAATCATAAATTCTATGACAGTGTAGAACTTTGATAACCCATCTTTTGCAGTTGTACTTTAAGAGAGTTCCAAAGCTTATATATGCATTTACAAGTCCAGAACATATGAAGAAGATCCGCTGTTTGATCTGCACAGTATGGACAAATTGGAGAATTCCTAGGGTTAAATTTATGTAATCTAAGATGTGTGTAATATGCATTGTTCCAAATCATCAATTATGTACATCAGTTTTGAAAAGAAAGTGATTTCCTAGTTATATCAATTGCTTTTAATATCTGATTGTCTGTTACTGTTACTTTGTTTACCCAATACTCTGAAAGCAAAATATTGTCCTGAAATTTCAAATCCTTAATTAATTTGTATGCAGTTGCTATAAATTTAGTGTCTTGTTGGATAGCTTGCCACAATTCAGAGCACTTATCCACAAATCCAGCTGCAGGTTTAAAGTTCCTAAAATAGCTCAAGGCAAGTTCTTTAACTTGTCTCATTATAACAATGTAACTTCTAGGTAGATTAATTTCCTGTCTAATTTGTAAAGCCGATAAGTCAAGTTTATTAAAAACATCAAATAGAGTCAGATTAACTATTAATGGAAATTTGCTGAGATCGATCAGCTGATTATTTAGTTTAAAATTAGGATTCCTGTGGAAAGGTTGAAGAACCATCATATATTGCAATAAATCTACGGACTGAAATGAAGTTTGCAAAGATGAGACACAGGTTATTATGTGGTCCATGACCCCATATTTTATCAGACTAATTTTGTCCATAAAGGGTAATGCTTTAGGATTTATTTTCCTATCCAAAATATGCTTATGATTCAAGACCACCCAAGTTGGTATCCATTTTGTATTCGTTACATCATAATTAGCAATTCCTAAAATTTGATTAGCGTTTACAATCAAATAATATGCTTCAAAGCTTGGTAGCTCAAGTCCCCCTCTTGTTTTAGGGGTCATTGATTTCTCATAAGATATTCTAGTTCTTTTTGGGTTCCAGATAAATTTAGCTAGATCTTTATGCATTTGTTTAAAAACTGTTTTTGAAATTGATAATTGGGCAGACCTAAATATGTATAACATTTGTGGTAGTATATTCATTTTTACTATTGATACTTTTGCTAATATCGGTAGTTTTAAATTCTTGCATCTGTCACAATCAGCTATTATGTGTTCCCATACTCGTTTAACATTATTGTTATAAAAGTCCTTATTATCCGTAGAGAAGTTGATACCCAAATATTTAATATTTTCTTTACATGTTAAGTTCCCCATCAGGGCCATTAATGAAAAAGGTTTTGGGGTTCTTAATGGGAAAATATTCATTTTCTGTAAGTTAATTTTATAATTAGAAACTACCGAAAATTCGTTTATGAGCTTTAATATCTTTTCACTGTCCGAAATTGGGGTTGTACAATAAATAATAAGATCATCGGCGAATGCTGACATTAATATTTTATTCCTATAAATTATTGGTGCATTATGATACAAATGTTGCTTGATATATAAAAATAGGGGTTCCAGATATAGGTTAAACATAAGGGGACATGGGACAACCCCTGACGAGTACCATTTTTAATCTGTATTCTGTTAGAATAAGCCCTATTGATGTATAAGCGTAGTGTATGGATTACTATATAATATTTGTAGTATCTGAATGAATTCTGGGGCAAGTTAAAATAGGGTAACACATCAAACAAAAAATTATGTCTACTCTATCAAATGCTTTCTGGGCATCTATTATAAGAGCATAGATATTAAAGTTGTTTTGTTTAGCATACGTCATCATATTATGCAGTGTAAGTGTGTTATCGCTAGTTTGTCTAGTTGCCATAAATCCAGCTTGTTCCTTAGAAATTAGATATATCAAAACCTTCTTTAGTCTCGATGCTATACTTGATGTTAAAATTTTCATATCCACATTCATTAGTGCTATTGGTCTGTAATTATCTCTAAGGGGGGATCTGAATTGGTTTTATGAAAAGTGTTTTTTTTTTTGATTGAGGTGGGGGTCACTAATTTTATTTTTAGTTATATAATTAAATACATGAGACAATTCTTGTCCCAAACTATAAACAAACTCTTTGTAAAATTCAGCTGTAATACCATCAGGCCCTGGCGACTTATGTGCTTTCATATGTTGAATTGTATATACTATTTCTTCTTTAGAAATAGGTTTAATTAGGTCACTTTGCAGGCTCTCTTCTAATTCTGGAAAGTTAATTTTTTGCAGAAAACTTTTATTCTGGTTATGTAGAGACCTATCAGTTTGCCCCTCATGCACCTTAGTATAGATTTTCCCAAAAACATCAACAATATCCTCAGTTTTAGAATATATTGTGTCATATACTGTATTTCCGAAATATATCCAGTTGTTTTTGATTGATTTATAATCCTTGCCAGTGCTTTTGATGGTATTTGAACATTATTAGCATATTTCACTAATCACCTATGTTCTTGAAGTGTTAATTTATTATTATGAAGCAAAGAGAGATCCTTTGAAGCTTCAACATTCCTCCTCAGTTTGAGCGTTAAAAATCTGAATCAGCTCATTATCAAGTTGTTTTATTCTTATTTCTAGTTTTTGAATATCACTATTATGAATTTTCTTATAATATGAGGCTTTTTGTATAAGAAATCCTCTAATTTGAGCTTTAGCTGTCGCCCATTCAGTGTCAAGAGTATGTTTTGCTTCAAGCTATCTGTAAATTCTTTCAAATATTTTATAATCTCGTCTGCTATCTCTTTTTTTTAAAAAAAGATGGGGGTGAGTGACCAATTATAACCCCTATGCCTTCTTGTGTCTTTTAAATCTTTAGAAAATTTAAACTAAATTTTGAGTGATCCTGATAGATGGCCAGTATGTATAACCACCACTGGTTCTAAATTCATTAGTGCTTTAGATATCAAAAAGTAATCTATTCTAGCCCACATTTTGTGGCATGGTGAATAGAAGGTGTATTTATTTGCATTATTAATATCTTGTGAATAAGAAAAGGGGTCACATAATTGAAAATCTTCCTTAAAATCATTTAATGCTATCCCGGCCTGCTTATTAAATGCTCTTTGTGGACAAGTCCTATCCAACTTTGGATTTTGATAGGTATTCCAGTCCCCACCCACAACAAAATAATAACCATCATATTGTGCTAATATTGGATATAATGATGCTATGAAACTGTGTTGATCATTACATGGGGCATATATATTCAAAAGTAGGATAGGTTTATCAAATGCATTATCCGATAAAATCACATAACACCATCGCCCATTTGGATCCACTTTGGAGTCTAAAATCCTATCTTTGTATTGGGTTTTGATAATTATAGCCACTCCCGCACTGTTTGTCTTACCTTCTTATGTCACTAGTTCTCTAATCCAGTTCTTTTTTCTAATATCATTCCATTGTTCATTCATCAAATGTGTTTCCTGTAGAAATACAAACAGTGCTTTGTCCTGTAATAATATGTGTAGCAACAGCTTTCTCTTCTTCAAGTTCTGGAGCCCTTTAACATTCCATGAGTTCAACTCCCACATTTGCAGGTCTTGGTATCAAATAACAATATAAGAGGGGAATTATCAAATTGACATGTATTGACTGTACACTAATCTGGAAGCATTTCCTACATCCCGTCCCTAACCAGTGCTTACCCACTTTACCCCTGGACCAGGCTTTATATAGGTCTTGTATAAGAGAAAATATAAACAAGGTTAAACACACCAACACATTGAAAAACTTCAGGTAATAACATTTAAAACATTTCCTAAACTTACAACCTATATATTCTAGCATATCTACATTAATGTCTAAACTACATCCAAACAACACGCATTTTAACTACAGCTTTGGTTTAACTATTAGTTAAACAAATCTCATTTCTAAGGTTATTACTGTGTAAAGGAAAGTTTTAGTAGATTGGGTACTTATTTTATCCTGCCATAAGTATCTGTTTTGTTGCAATCATTATGTACATAAACTTTTTACAGAAGAGAGGAGAGAGAAAAAAAAAATGCATCCTACATTTTAAATCTGTACCCTACACAGTGCCTGCCACTCACTGCATATAGTAAAAAAAACGATTTTGGTTCACACCTATAAAAGAAGAAAAAAATAGTAAAAGTACATGTTGTTATGTGCTTTAAGTACATACTGTAATGTTATTTCATTATAAAAAGAACATTAACATATTATTTTCAGTTCTCTTTGTCTTCTCAAGCCAGGAAACCATCAGAAATACTCACGATGGGGGACCTCTTTCACAGCAGGACCACAGGAAGTGTTACATCCAAATCGACACTCTCAGTTGAAATCCAGGCATTTCCTGCTTACCACACAATGGAAATAGACCTTGGAGGTCATAAAAGTCTGGAAACCAGACAGCAGACCCTCAGATTAGCATAAACAAACAGTTGTATTGCTTTTTCAGGGGCCTGAACAGTTTAGTGAAGAAACAAAGGATTAGAAAAGCCTTGAGGTAAAATACATGCTGGATCTGACTACAGGAACATGCCAGTCTCAATGGAAGTTCTTTTCAGCCCTCTGATGCAGGTAGAACTTTAAAAACTTTCAGAAGCACTTCTTTTGCCTGATTTTTATTGGAAACAGAATATTTAGTGCCATCTACCATAAATGTAAGCATATTGGGGTATTTCATCTGGAATTTAATTTGTTTATCAATCAGAAATTTACAGTAAGCAGATAAAGACTGTCTAACCTGCCTTACTTGTAATGGTAAATCTTGAGCCAGAAATATTTTAACATTTTTCCACATAACATAGCCACCATTTTTTTTGCAGTAAACAGTATTTTGCTAACATCTTGAAAGTTCAATATCTTAACATATACAGGTCTAGGCATAGTAGAAGCTTGTACCTCTCTCAGTGCTCTGTGTGCCCTTTCTATTACAATCTGTTTCACCCCATCAGCATCATTTAACAGGATTTCAAATATTTGTGTTATGGCTGGTATTAGCTCTGCATACTGGATGTTTTCAGGGATTCCTCTTATAATAATATTATTTCTTCTAGACCTTGCTTCTAAATCAATAAGTTTATTTTGCATGGCTTGTACATCCACATCACATACCTTTGATTTTTTCTCCAGTATGTCAATTTTGTCCTCTATTTCAGAAATTCTGGTCTTGGTTTTGTCCATTCTCTGAAGCAATTTATTGCATAAAACTCCAAATGTTTGTATTTGTGAGGTCAAGTCCTTTAGAGCTTCCTGTATAGGTAGTAAAGTGTGTTTGATATCCTCCATGTTTAGTGGCTGATCAGTCCTGGATCTAGTTTCTGGTTTCTGTTGTTCCTGCTGTCTAGTAATCCTTTGTTTTTTTCGCAGTTCCATCCTTTACTGGCGACTGTAGTTCTGACAACTTTGTCTTAGCAGTAGTTGTTTCCATGGTTCTTCCTTGTTGCAAGATTTTCCTTTCCCCAAGCAGAAAGGCAGAAAAGAGAGCACACACTCCTTTTTTTGTTTTTCTCTTCAGAGCAAAGTAATCACTTGTAATCCTGATGGATAAATACTTTTTTTTCCCACTTTTTTAACTGATTTTAGAATAGGTAAGTATAAATGCAACTTTTTATCGTCAATTTGATGTTTAAACCTCCTGATATCCACTCAGATCAGAGATTTTTCTCGGGTTAATTGAAGAGCTGCAGTTTAGCAGTGTTTACAGCATGGCAGCCATCTTTGAATGATGAGTTTTTCAATTTTCTAATTCCCATTCCTGTCTCATGTTCACACTCATCTTGAAATGATATTTTCTTTCTTTCTTTTTTAATGTTTACAGGTTCCTTGGTTAATAGAACAATATTAGGCTGTAGATCTAGATCAACAGTAGTAGCCTGGTCACAATATCCCAAATCATAGATACCTAAAACTAATGTCTTTCAGCTTTTCCCGGTGAACCACAGCAGAACTCTGGTCTGCTAATTATTGACAGTGGATTTTTACATTGCTGAGGTGCCAGCCTGATGCCCAACCTTCAGAGAAGGCACACCCATTCACACACCTACCTGCATGTCTTTTAAATGTCACTCGATTGCAAGGAGGACATGCAGACTCCCCACAGAAGGCACTACAGCCGAGAATCGAACCAGAGAACCTCTTGCTGTGAGGTGGCAATGCTAACCGCTGCACCACCAAATCATAGACACCTGTTAACTTAAATAATTTATACCTAGTTTCAACCTCTTTCATTGTGTTCTTAAGGAGCCAGACACCAGGTGTATTTATGATTGACCATTCATTTCTAAAGGTTATGCCTAAAGAGGGTCAGGGAGCTATATTCTTTACATTCAGAAGAAGTCTAGTCTGTAAAATAAGGATTCTCTTTGGTATATATCTACCTTGTCAGCAGGTGCTATTTATATTTCAGTGGAAGTTAAATATCTTGAACAGGTGTTGAAGGATTAATTAGTTTTGTGGATGTGCAAGAGGTCACATAGGAATAGATCCTTCAAAGTTCTGTAGGCTACTCAGAGGTCAGCTCTCAAGAGTCAAGAGGGTAGCTCATGGAAGACATGTCCTTGATTATCTTAATGAGGAAACACTATGGCCTCTCAAGCTGGATCGTGTGTATGTATAATTACTTCCTTAGATCACAATGAAACCCCCTTGGTGATTAGTTTGGCAAGCAAGAGGGATGTTCTAATAGCTGTGAATACATGGTGAACAAAAGATAGTTCATTATCAACTAAAGTGTCTATGTCTGTAATGACTGAGTCAGCTTTCAAAGGGGTCTCACCTATTTGTTAGGTGCTTGGGTGCCCAGTTTTGCCAAAGAACGCAAAACTCTATTTTACTGTATTTAATTTTAGGCCCTGATCCAGGCACCACTTACTGGAGTGTGTTAGTCCCTCTTGAAGAATTTAGAATTCAGATGGGGAGTTAATGACAGCTCCAAGCCTACAGTCATTGTAAGCATGGCCAGCCTCAAAACCCTGATGTCAGCCTTGTCATCAGAGAAGTAAATGCCAAAGACAGCTGGTCCTAAGACCAATCCCTGGGGGACTCTGCTAGAAACTTTTTTTTTAAGTCAGCATGCCACACACACTAATATAGTGGGTTCTGTCAGCTAGCCAGTTTGCTGTCCACAGAGTAACACTGAGGTAGACATTTAGTTTGATTAGCTTGTAGGTAATGCCAGAATCTGGGAAAGTATCAAAGGTGTTGGCAATGTCTAGTTATGCAGTGTGAAATATTTGCTTGAGTCTAAATCATCAGTGACATGTTGACATGTTCAAATATGCCCACAAGGTTCTGGAGGAAGAAACTGCCATTAACAAACCCAACCTGGCTTGTGCCCATGGCTTGAAGACTGCCTATGTCCTTCTTAATAAGTTACATAATGATGTGTTCTATTGCTTTGGCGATAAGGTTTGTGAATTTTATAGGTCTATAGTTTATTGAAACAGTAGTGGATCACCCTTGCCAAGTGAGCTGACTAGTACAATAAGGCAACCTGGTACATTATCAGGATCCATGGAGAAAGTATTTTTGGCCTTGGAGACAACATTCAGGTTTTGCACTGAGATGATCAGAGGGGGTGGTGTGGGTGTATTAATAAGTTGGGAAAAGTTAGGGAGAGATGGAAGAGTAAAGTTAGAGCTGAATGTGTTTGCTAACATGTTGGCTATGTCCAGGAGATATTGTCAGGCACCCCTGCTAAGGCTTTAGAAGTAACTGAAGAAGGCATTGTGGTTGCCTTAGCAGCAGAAGCAATTATCAAATTGTACTTAGTTTGGGAAATTTGATTTTGTTTCTGCGTTTTTTGTTGATCTTTTTGAGTTAAACTCTAGATGATGGTGTATTATGTCTGCTTTTATGGACTATGGGTCTCTTCCTCAAAGTAGATAATTTGTTTGTACTAGGGTTCCACCATAGGCGGTTATTCCTGAATTTAGCATTCTGTTTATGTCTTACAGGGATAGATGTCTTGATACCTGCTTTTTGAGGTGGGCATAGAAATTATCCACAAATGTGGAAGCATGCAACATTGGATTATCTAGATGAGAGAAGCACTTAAATCAGGTCACCAGACAACCTGATTAGGTCTGCCTTAGAGTAGTCACTAGAGACAGAAGGGCTTTTCAGTAAGATAGGTTTCATCCTCAAATGGAGTGTTACCAAATGGTGGTCAGATTTGATCATTGATGTGGTAATGGCAGGTGTTGAACACAAGGTGGCAATATTGTTAAAAACCAGGTCCAATATTTTTGAATCCATAGTTGATTGTTGAACCATTAATGAAGTCCACAAATCTTTGTATTTATTTGAGGTGGTGTTAGTGTCCCAGTTAATGGTGGCATAGTGGAAATTTCCCAAGAGAAAATAATTAGTGAATAGTGTTTAGTCTCTATATAGAGAAAAGATTTATTTTCGTGGCTTCTTTAGCTTCACATATGACATCATTTTAATCTACTATGATATGTTACGATAAAACAATTAATCTGCATTCCTTTCTTGTGCTTAATGTTTTGATATGTGTCCGAAATTTGGCCATACATTTATTTCGCCTGATGTGAGCTTATATTTTCTGTTTTACAGTCTATTTCATACATAGGCAAGGCAGATATTTCAACAGGCATTTTTTAATTATATGTGACTGAGCATTAAATATTCATAGCTTCTCTAATCTTGTATCTGATGATCCCCATTGTAAGATTATTTTAAGAATTTTATTTGTATCACACATATTTTAATGGTTTCTCTTCTGCAAACTTCTGTTTCAGTTCTTCTACCTTAATATTGGGAAATAGCAGTTGCAGTGATATAAAAATAAAGTTCAAGTACTGGATTAAATTGGCTTGATATCAATAAAATAAAATAAATAACATTATCACCACATTTTATATCACCAAGTCCATTCTGGGAATAAATACCTTGCATGAGCCATGCAGGGCATGAGCCTTATGACTCTTGCTTCTTCTTCTTCTTCTTTCGGCTGCTTCTGTTAGGGGTCGCCACAGCAGATCACCTATTTCCATTTCTGTCCTCTGCATCTTGCTCTGTCACACCAACCACCTGCATGTCCTCTCTCACCACATCCATAAACCTTATCTTAGGCCTCCCTCTTTCCTGTTACCTGGCAGCTTTATCCTTAGCATCTATTTCCCAATATACTCTGCATCCCTCCTCAGCACATGTCCAGACCAACGTAATCTTGCCTCTCTGGCTTTGTCGCCAAAACTTTTAACCTGGGCAGACCTTCTAATATACTTATTCCTAATCCTGTCCACCCTCATCACAACCAGTGCAAATCTTAACATCTTCATCTCTGCCATGTCAAGCTCTGACTCCTGCCTTTTTGTCAATGTCACTGTTTCCAACCCATATAACATAGCTGGTCTCACTACCCTCTTGTAGACCTTCCCTTTCACTCTTACTGATACTCACAAATCACTCCTGACACTCTTCTCCAACCACTCCATCCTGCCTGTACTCTCTTCTTCACCTCTCTTCCACACTCACCATTACTCTGAACTGTTGATCCCAAGTATTTAAACTCATCCACCTTCACCACCTCTACTCCCTGCATCCTCAACATTCCTCTATCCTCCCTCTCATTCACACACATATATTCCGTCTTAGTCCTGCTGACCTTCATTCCTCTTCTCTCTAGAGCATATCTCCACCTCTCCAGGGTCTCCTTCACCTGTTCCCTACTCTCGCTACAGATCACAATGTCATCTGCAAACATCATAGTCCATGGGAACACCTGTCTGATCTCATCTGTCAACCTGTCCATCACCATTGCAAATAAGAAAGGGCTCAGAGCTGATCCTTGATGTAATCCCACCTCCACCTTAAATGCATCTGTCACTCCTACCGCAAACCTCACCGCTGTCACACTACCCTTGTACATATCCTGTACCACTTTTGCATACTTCTCTGACACTCCCGACTTCCTCATACAATACCACAACTCCTCTCTAGGCACCCTGTCATATGCTTTCTCTAAATCCACAAAGACACAATGCAACTTCTTCTGACTTTCTCTGTTCTTCTCCATCAACACTCTCAGAGCAAGCATCACATCTGTAGTGCTCTTTCCTGGCATGAAACCATACTGCTGATCACTAATCATCACCTCCCTTCTTAACCTAGCTTCCACTACTCTTTCCCATAACTTCATGCTGTGACTGATCAGTTTAATCCCTCTGTAGCTACTACAGCTCTGCACATCACACTTATTCTTAAAAATCAGTATCAAAACACTTTTTCTCCATTCCTTAGGCATCCTCTCACTTTCGAAGATTTCATTAAACAATCTAGTTAAAAACTCCACTGCCATTTCACCTAAACACCTCCATGCTTCCTCAGGTATGTCATCTGACAATGCTAAAAAGGCCCTTCTCCCATGATGTACCCATTTGCGATTCAGAGACTTGTTATCCACAATGAGGTAAGACCTCATTATCAGCTAATTAGCATGTCTCTGAATGACATTTACTACAACAGCACACAAATCATTGCTCATCTGCAGAAATAATTACAGAGTGGGATGGAAGATTAGGGTTAACATGCAAGAGTTGAGTTTCAGGGCTAATGAGCAACAGGAAACTGTAGGTTTAAGGGTTGAGAAAGCAGTATTATGTCTAAGGAGCAGGAGAGGAGTTTAGGGAGTGGGAAGAGAGTTTTGGGGTAGAGAGCATTTGGTAAGTATAGGGTGGAGGGGAGTGTCATGGTAAGGATTAAGGACTAGGTGGGAGTTTTAGGGATAGATTTAGGGATCTGTTAATGATAAGCAATTTTCCAGGGTCAGGTGGTGGAATGACAAGTAAATTAATTAGTATCAGACTAGTGGACGTTATGGTACTTGCCATTTACAGCTAGTGGTAGCAAGTAAGAGTATCTTTAGTTGCTAGCTTATGAGCACTTCTCATGGACTCTGTCCAACCACGTGCACACACACACACACACACACACACACACACACACACACACACACACACACACACACACACACATATATGTATATATATATATATATATATATATATATATATATATATATATATATATATATATACGGGAGCCCTTCATTTGTTCAAACTTTCAAATGTTCGAAACTCATATGGTTGACACCATATGAGCGAACGTTTGAAAGGCCGGCAAATGATAGCAGAGATCCCGCTACAGTGCGGGACTGTGACATTCCCCTTTCCTGCACTGTAGTGCGATCTCAGAGTGAAAATATTTAAGTAGCAGGGGGTGTGGGGGTGCAGGGGGACTTGCCCCCCTGCATAACACAGTTTTACTGTGTTTATAGGTAGGTAAATGATGCTATTTCAGGATGTCAGTCTTTCAGAATGTTGATCATATGGTGTTGGCCATATGAAATTCGGCATTCTGAATGGTCGAAATTCTGAAGTAGACCCATATATATATATATATATATATATATATATATATATATATATATCTCCCTCTGTCTCTCATTCTCTACACACACATGCACACACACATACATACACACACACACACACACACACACACACACACACACACACACACATATATATATATAGAGAGAGAGAGAGAGAAAGTACAGTAATGCCCTCTGTGGTTGCTGTTGACACACCTGGGCAGTCCTTTATTTCCCTGTAATGCCCATCATGTCTAGCATTATTGTTCACTAAGTAAAACTGTCAGTCATCAAAAGAATCACTAAAATAGAATAGCTTCCAGAGAAAACTTCATCAGAGTTCTCCAAAGAATATTTGCCAGCTGCTGGTGTGACAATCTAAACCTTTTGTCAAGTTCTGTTATTCTGGATGTTAATAAGTGCCAGTTTCCTTTGCTTATGATGGATTTAACTACAGCATTCAATGTGGTTAACTAAAGTATTAACGAACACTACCAGGTAATTAACACTCTAAACATGTTAATTATAATGTTTGCATTCTAAAAATAATCAATGTATTGTGCTTAATATACATTTTTCTTTTCTAGAATGTTTCCCAAATCGATACACTGATATTGATTTTCCTGGAAGTGACTACAGTAACATTTACAAGAAAAGCTTTAAACGGTGCCAGCGAGCCTGTACCACTGATAATTCTTGTCAATTTTTTTCGTACCAGCCAGTGACGTGAGTACAGATATGTTTATAAAAATATGAAATAAAATGACTACTCCTTTATTTAATGACAACACTGGTAAATATTAACATTTTCTTGAAGTCGTCACCATATGCTTTGCAGACTTAGTGAAAATGCAAACAGAACAACAAAGTGCAATAGCCAAAAAACAAATCAACTAGTAAAATTGAGCACTACCTGTCCATAGAGACTCTGACTACAGCCAGTAACTTGCTTAATGTTGTTGTAAATGACACCAACTGATGGTATATTAATAAATTTAGCACTCCTGTTTTATTCAGTTATAAAACTTCATCAGAATAAGTACAATATAAAGCATTAAACTTAAAAAAAGTTAAAAACATGTGACTGTCAACCCTTTCATTTAATCTATCATCATTTTTAAAAATGTACCTTGAAGTCTCTTTAGAACCAATCACAATTTCTACTAGTGGCGCCAGTCGTTTGAGTGCAGTAACATCAGGAAGTCAGATTTTGACCAATCATTGTTTATCCAATTAGCATTTCATAAACATTACCAGAAAATGGTTTGCGATCTGCCATTTGTTCTCTTTTCTACACCAATCATCTTGGTTTGATAAAAGTATGGAACCACTTTATCACCTATCAAAGTTCTGCAAATTCGAAATACTGAACACATTTTTAATGTAGGGGGAAACATCCCCCTGCCCCCTCATGTGGCGGCTGTGTCCATTACACCCCCTGCTAACTAACTATAAATATATATATATATATATATATATATATATATATATATATATATATATATATATATATATATATATATATATATATATATATATATATATATATATATATATATATATATATATATATGTACCAACTCCAACATCACACAACACACACAACAGTGTAGAAGGGGCAAATTCCATAATTCTGTTTTTTAAATTTTCAGTCTTTTGGGATTCAGTCTTTTGGTTTTTCAGTCTTCTGAAGTAGACCCATCCTAGAACATATTGGACATTAATAGTGTGCATTACACAATCTGCTTTATGAAAGCTTGCTTACTATAATGTAAAGAACCTCTGTTGATCAAAAACAAAGGGCTAGCCTCTTAAGGTTTAAATGATTGGTTCTGTTTCGCAGAACATTGATAGGTGGCAAAGTGGTTTCTTACTTTTATCAAACCATTTATTATTTTATTTATTTGTTTTATTTTACATTTGTTTACCGGGAAAGTCTGACTGGAACAAGGTCCATTTACAGTGGAGGCCTGGGAAGAAAAGCTCCACATCAAACAATATGTACATTGGTAAATGTACAATCAAAAAAGATAATCAAAGAAGAAAAGAAAAAAAAAAACAAGATGACTGGTGTATAAAAGAGAACCAGTGATAGTTATAAATCAGTTTCTGGTATGGTGTAGGAAATGCTGATTGGATAAACAATAATTGGTTGAAAACTGACTTCCTGATGTTACTGCTATCAAAAGATTGGTGCCAGTAATAGAATGTGTAATTGGCTGTAAAGAGATTTCCTGGTACATTTTTAAAAATGATTCGATTTAATGAAAGGCTTTTCAGTCACATGCTTTTAACTTCTTTTATTTAAGTGTAATTATATTGTTCTTATTCTGATGAAGTTTTATAACTGAATAAAATGAAAGTGCTAAATTTATTAATATACTGTTGGTTGGTCTCATTTACGAAAAAACAGTAAGTAAGTTACGAGCCGTAGTCGGAGACTGAGTCTCTACAGATGGGTAGTGCTCAATTTTATCAATCAGAACAGCCATTTGTCTTACACTTGCTCAGCATATCACAATACTTTTGCTTTAAAATATAAATCTCATAAGTGGATTATTACATTATTTGGTGGCCTGTGGCTCAGTTTTGCTTTACATATCCATTACCATGCAACCATTTTGTCAATCAGCTGAAACCTTTAACATTTTAAATATAAAAGAGGTAGAAGTTACTTTTCTAGAACAGAAGTGACCAATGTTTTGTATCCCCAGGTTTGTATTTATTTTTTGTTATATTTTAATAAAAATGTTAAGCCACCTGGGTAGGTATTCATCTACAAAGGAAATGTGAAGATAAAAATAAAAAAAAAATTGTGGATTAAAATATTTGGGTTGGATGAATTTGTGACTTCAAGAGTTGAAAAAGTAGAAATATCTGGATGCAAAACAAAAAACTGCTTAGCAATTCCTTCTATTTTTGCTTTTGCTCCATAATCACTAAGCATTTCTTATATTTTGACGCCACATCTAGTATGTTCTGAGTTTAACAGCTAGAATGAGACTGTTGTATGCTAACTAATGCATAGGTTTGTTACTGCTACTCAGAAATTGTTGTATATGTACAATGTAACCATGAATTCAGCTACTATTTCCAAACAAATTTCCTCACATTCTTCTTCTACAGAATCTCATTACTTATGTGGTTCAACCCACACTGCAGAAAATGTTAGCTGTACTACATCTGACAAGTCCAGTTACCCGTTTTCACTTTTCAATACCTGTTGATTTTCTTGTGAATAATGATGTCATCCTATTTCTCCTTAATGATGTCATACTATTTATCCTTATGGGCATCATGAAAGCCCTGTATATCAACCCTGCCACTGCGTATCCCAACAGGTCTTCCTTGTATTATATATGTATTATGATACAACAGACTCCATCTTTGTATGGCTTCATGTGCAATGTCTGTCTTTATGCATTGGTAGAGTCCAAGGAATCATGCACAATGTGAAAAACTATGCTTCAGCAAAAAAAAATTGCAACATTCCTCTTGCATTTATTTGAAATGGGGGCCACTGTACTTCCTGAGATTTCACTCAAAGATTTTTTTATTGCTTTTTCATATATCTTGCATTATATTAGATCACATAAAATGTTCACACTTTGTAACTGTGTGGCTATTTTATTTCTTACTACTTTGCCCCTTTGTGCAGTGTTTCCTTTTATTTGACTACACACACAAACACACATAGACATACAGTTTGATGGTTATTTGCATTAAATTATTGTAACCACATTTTTGACAAACTGCAGTGATTTTTACAACCTTTATGTCCACTGACAATGAATTTAATAGCAGACATTTCAGACTCAAGTAAATTATGATTCATTCAGGCACCTTTGTTCATAGGTTGGTACTAAGTTAACTGCCGTTGCAAGCCTAGCCAATTATCCCTTGAGAGACTCAAACGCTGCACCTTGTGTTTGTAAGGCAACCACCTTAACCATTATGCCACCCTCCCAACCCATATAAGGCCATATGCAGCTGTTCTAGGGACAGTGTCAGCCTGTGTCTTTGTTTGGGGGTGGCTTTTTGGGTTTTAAGTAAGAGGTGTCAGAAAAGTTACCACAAGAATAACTGGCATGTAGCAGCCAAGCACCTCATAGCAAAGTTGCTTTTTGATCCTTCAGTGTCAGCTCTTCCTATCACTGTGAAGCAGAATTCACCAAGTGTTGGATTGATCATCAGATAATAGGGAACATGAGCTGGGTTTAGACAATTGTGAGATAGTTTAGTTTTACCCAACTGATATGTGTTTGTAATAGTAATCCTGTTCAGTAGGACAGAAATCACAGGTTCAGACATTTGGAGTATGTAAATCACCCTGTAGTGGTCATTGAGTAGTACTATGATTGTTCCCAGAATGTCCCACCTACAGAGTTTTCTGCTTCATGTTTATATTTGCTAGTGTGCAGCTAATCAATTATCTTTAGGTCCAGCATACATTTCTTTGTTCACATTCTGTTATTTGTGTTATCAATATTAGGTCAGCTTTAAATGTTGGTGAATCTGTAGAAGTTCTACTTCAATGAACCTTGAGCAAAACCACAATATGTCATTCCTCCCACCCCCATGTAACATATATGTTTAGCTCTAAAGTTATTGCAAAAAAGTAGCTATGAACCAGGAAATTGGGGCTCATTTAGCAACCTTGGCACTTGATAAGTCAATGAGACAAGGGAGAGGAATTTAGGGGCCGTGCCTGTTTGCATCTCTAAAGAGGGAGGGATGAGGGTTGTGTGTTGGGCAGGAGAATATCTGTCATGATGCTGGTGTATGCAGGAGAATATGCCAAAGTCCAGTAAAGGTCAGAACAGGGGTGGGACTAAAGGTAACTCTCTAAGCAGAGCAGGCCCATATAGTAATAAGTGATGAGTAATGAGCATTTCACCAAAGAAGTGGAGCCATTTGTATCACAGTGTTTGAACACCTAGAACAAGCCTACAGCTGGTACTTGGAATTAATGATCTAATACACCTGTCCAGAGTATGATAGTGTACTCTTGGCTAATTTGACATTTTCTGCAGGTGACTGCAAGATAACATATAATCCCAGAGAGCAACCAGGGAGTAGTCCTAATGGTTAGGGGAGGGTGGCAGACAGACAAACTATACACATCATCCCTTTCAGCTTATATCATTCTAATGTACTACAAATGATTTTCTACTGCTGTGAGTGTGTTTATGGGAGCAGAGATTTGAGGCACAGGACTTTGAATCAGGTACAGTTTGAGTGACAAATTGGATTTATGCCACATAGAATAGTGTTTCAATACAGAAGCAGAGTTGCTTATACAACACAATAAGAGAACTCGGGTAAGCACAGTATGAATATATTTGATACATAATGACATCCTCAGCAGATGACCTATTCTAGAATTGTTTTGTGCTGAATCTTTTGAATATTGTATGAGAGTACAAAAGAGTACTGTTTATTATTATATTGCTGCAACACTATAGACCCACAATATGCAATCTTATAAATATTCATTTTGGGTTTAACAGTGTTATTTTTTATCATATCACACTTAATGAGTATTTCAGTGGAATGTTTGACTTACATATATCAGTTGAAAGGATTTCAGGTTATAAAAAGTTCTTCAAATTAAAATAGCATATACATAAATCTGAAAACAAGAGAAAAATACAATGCATTACATATAATCATATATTAAATATTATGTGTGAAATACATTAATGTTTTACTTTGCGCCTTTCTAGGCAGAGTTTATGGAATGAACATATTAACCTAGCTAATAAATCAAATCATAAACTGGAGAACATCAAGGTGGCCCTTCTCAGTGCCACAAGTCTTAAACTCAAACTGTCCGATTTGGTGGCACTTCTGCATGTGGAATGGGTCCGTGTTTGTGTAGTCACCGAGATATGGTAAAGGTTTAATGAGAGCATCCCTCCTGCGTCTGGATTCTATGCCTGTCACATCTTCAAGCCCCCATGTAATGGTGGACATAACTTGATTTTGTACTTCTAAAGTGATACTCCATGACCACCTACCACAAAAAGATATTAGTGAACTTTAGCTCACATTAGGCAAGTTAGAATTTCAAATCTTAGTTTGCTACTAATCCTCGTATATGACAACTCAGGATCATGAAAACTTTCTTGCATTCCTTAAAAATATCACTATAAGAGATGATTCTTTAATTCTCATTAACTTCAACCCCCCCCCACACACACACACACACACAGACTGGACTACTTTTACTTTGAATGTTGCAGATATATATATATATATATATATATATATATAAATATATAAATATATATATATATATATATATATATATATATATATATATATATGTGTGTGTGTGTATAAAGCATTTATTAGATTGGGTTAGTGAAAATTCCTTAGATCAAATTATCCAAATGCCAAGATAGGCCTGTATTGTTACTTCCCTGTTTGGCTCCCTCATTAATTAAGTCAGACCACAAGTTGGTAATTTTTACCTTAAGGAAAATTGATCAGGAATCACTATTTATCCATAGTCTCCAAACAGACTTTGTGCCTCATGAATGGAGAATGAAAACCATCAATCATCTCCAAAAAAGCAGGCCATCTGTGGACACTGGAAACTATAGACCCATAAGACTTACTAGTCTCATATAAATGAGCAATAATTACATAGGAAACTTCAAGACAATGGACCCAACCCAGTTTGGTTTCTTCAAGGGCAAGTCATGCCTATTCAGTTTGATGAATTTCTTTGAGAAGGTCACCAAAGCAATGGATGAAGAAAAAACAGTTCACATTGCCTACCTTGAATTGGCCAAGGTATATGACACAAAATCCTTTCTGGCAATGTTTAAAAACTCAAAAGGCTAGGTATAAACCCTTATGTCACCCACTGAATTGCCAGATGGCTTACAGACAGGATCCAGGAAGTTAGAATTGGGAAGTCCACCTCTACATAGAGGCCAGTGACCACTGGAGTTTATTTATTTTTTTTATTTATTTGATTTAACATTTGTTAACCAGGAAAGTCCGACTTGGAATGAAGCTAATTTTCAGCAGAAGCCCAGGGAGAAACACTCCAGATGCATGTCTTTCAAATGGGGGAGGAAACCACAGCACCTGGAGGAAACCCACACAAACACATGAAAGACATGCAGACTCTGCACAGAAGGCACCCCAGCCGAGAATTGAACTGGAGACCTTCTTGGTGTGAGGCAACAATATTACCGCTGCTCTACTGCACCGCCGAATAATTCCTCAGGGAGTGGTCCTCAGATGGTAGCTTTTTGGCATACATTTCTCTGAAGTTGAGGCCTATTTCAAGGGACCTTTAGCTGACCAAATTTGCAGA
>NC_056729.1:1905172489-1905182489 GCF_019279795.1 Protopterus annectens
TGTTAGCTTTTCTTACACACAATTAAGATCTCAAGGAGGTACCACCTTTTATCATGGAGTTTCTTATGCAAAATACCTTTCAAAAACATATTCACATGAGAATGTACTGAACGAGGGGGATCCATGGGCAGACATGCTAAAATTGCTAACAAATGAACCGTGATGGCAGAGTAAGAAAGGCTATAGGATAATAACTCCTACAAAGTTTGTAAAACCAGAAAAACACAAACCCTGAATGGGTGCTGATTATGTTGTTGTCCACAACTAGAAAACATTTTCCATTTGCTAGTATATGATTTTCTAGTAGCAGGCATTCTTGCCTCCTTTAGTACCTGCTGCACATCCTCAGCAAACAGGTGCCTAAAGGAACTAAGAACTTATCATCCATGCAGTCAGGTGAAGTTGATTGGGGATAGGATGCATCAAGCACCCCTGCTCTTGTGTGAGTAGATCCATTCTTTGAGGGAATTTGTGGTAATTTTCCCTGGCCTGAATGGTCATTTTAATTCAAGCCAATATCCTAAGGTCAGAATCAAACCCTCTACATCATTCTAAAAAAAGAGAGAAGCACTGTTGCCTCAGCCAGTAGTGAGTCATCACAATGATCGTACTGGATTCCTTCTGAATCATAGGAAGTACAGTGGCTATCAGTGGAAAAGGTGGAAAAACAGACAGATTTCTGTCCAAGGAAAGGAAAAGGCATCAGTCTTCCATATCTACTTGTATGCAGCCCTAGAGCAGAGTTTTGTCAGCTGATTGTTCAAAGAGGATGCAGAGAGGTCTACTTAAGGAATTCCTCAAAGATGGATTAAATTTTGGAAGACCCTCTGATCTAATTTTGATTTGTGATGGTCTGTATTTGTCCTCCTCAGCTTTTCTGCCCAGCAGTTTGGCCATGACAGGTTGTAGGATGCCTGTATAGTGAGACTATGCATTAAAGCTATATCCCAAACTAACACAAACAAAATGACAACAAACTGTTAAAACCAAACAAACAAACATTAAAGCCCCAAGAAGGAAACACTGCTTGAAAGGTTCCGTACTTTTAATTCATAATCAAAATAATAAAACTGTAACTGTTGTTAGAGCTTTCATTCATAAACTGTTACACAAACTTCTTCAGACAGTCTAAACCAGACATTAGCTCAATTTAAATTCCCTGCTGTCTCATCAGATAAATCACGTCGTACTTCCTTCCCCTCCCACTTCAAAGCAAACCAAAGATTGGAACGTTCAAAAAGTAAATAATTCATAATATAAACTACTCCTAAAAATACCTTAAGAAATATGTCTAAAACATACATTTATACACATACAAGAATACAAGAATAAAATAATACTTTACCCTATTTTAAAAAGCATAAATTCTATTGTGAAGGTCAATACATATGTACACCAGTCATAAATCAAATCATTCCTTCAATCATTCATTTAAATCATTCCTTCAAAATAGCAGGAGCTCAATTCATCCACTCAATCCTTTACCTAATGTTAAAAATCTTTTTAAAATTGAAAGTGCATATAAAGAGTGAAAACTATATTATTTGTAAAACAGTTGTTACATGTCACTTTTTTTCCTTATCTGACCAAAGCTTTAATTTCCAGAATACTGTTAATCAAACAATATTCATTTAAACCAGGCCAATTATAAGCAATAAGCCCAGTCTGCCAAATTAACTCTCTTTTATCTAGATAAAGCATCCATGGCCCTCCCCTGCTATTTATTTATTTATTTATTTATTTATTTATTTATTTATTTATCTATCTCTTAATTTTTTGCATTTGTTTACCAGGAAGGTCCACTGGGCCTAGGTGAGCCCATTTTCAGTGGAGGCCCAGGGAGAAAAGCTTCATATACAATTAACAAGTATATATAAGTACTAATACATACCAGAATTAGCAGATATTATACAGTAACAAGCTTGGACATACACTTAACAAGTCAGGTGCAGAGTACAAATACATTGGACATGGTATGAGCAAAATGTTCAGATTGTATATACATATATATATATATATATATAAATATATATATATATATATATATATATATATATATATATATATATATATATATATATATATATATATATATATATATATAGATATATATATATATATATATATATACACATACATACTACCCATTTACATTATGCAAGTTATAGCATTGCTATTGATATTTAAAATAGTGTCCTTGATTAGCTCATACATATTTAGCCAATACATTGCATAAATTACTTTTTTAATACTGTATTCAGGTACATATATACATTCCTTTATTCTACGTTCAGTCTTGCCCACATAGAAACAAAGACAAGACTGCCATAAAGCAAGATACACTACACTTCTCATATTGCAATCGTATACCCCTTTTAATTTATATTGGAATCCCCTAATAACAAAACAAGCAGCTGTGTTTATAAGCTTACAATAGGGAGAGAAACTGCATCTTTTCATATGAGGCAATATATCCTTTTGTTTCACCCCAGAATTCTCCAAAACATTGTTTAAATTCAAACCTGTCCTATGGATAATGGTTGGTTTTCCACCAGTCCTACCTCTAACCAGCCCATTTTCATCTGATATTACCCAATTCTTATAAAGTATTCATCTAAGCCATTTATGATGGCTGTTATAAGTTGTAATAAAATTTGTGGAATAACTGGTACCATTCCAATTAATAAATATATCCCATCAAACATTTTCTACTGAAATACTTACTGGTGCCTTATTGTATAATATGGGCTTGTAAAGCCCTTAGATCTTTATACTGCACTTTGTTAGTCAATTCCTGCAAAAAAGAGGGGGGATAACCTCTCTTACTAAACATATTCATTAAATTCCTACATTCATCCAAAAATTGATGTTCCAAAGAAATCATTCTTGGAGCCCTAACCAGCTGTCCCTTAACTATGTACTGTTTCTTGTAATAGTGCTGAAAGCTGCCCCCCTGACATCTCAGATGCTCAGGTAAGAGCCGCCCTCTCCAAAGCAAAAAACACAGCATCAATGGGACCAGATGGTGTCCCGGGCTGCGTCCTACATGAACTCAAAGAAGAGCTAAACCCAAACATAAAACTACTGTTCAATCTCAGCCTTACTACAGGATATGTGCCCAAAGAGTGGCATACAGCAACAGTGGTCCCTCTCCATAAAGGTGGTGCCTCAACGGATCCTGGAAACTATCGCCCCATAAGCCTGACTAGCTTGGTCTGCAAAGCTATGGAAAGGATCATCATGGACCTCATAAATAAAGATATTGGGGACCTACAAACACTAGATCCTACCCAGTTCGGCTTTGTTAAGGGCAGATCCTGCCTCTTAAACCTGGTTGATTTCTTTGAAACAGTCACCAAGGCCATTGACGAGGGAAGGTGGTCCACACAGCCTACCTGGACCTCGCAAAGCCTTCGATACAATACCCCACTCGGCATTATAGATAAGCTCACCAGCTTAAATATAAACCCCTATGTCACTAGATGGATTGCAAACTGGCTCAAGGACAGAACCCACATGGTTAGAATTGCTGGAGCCATGTCAGATTCCAAACCAGTTACAAGTGCTGTCCCACAAGGCTCAGTCCTGGGACCTCTCTTGTTCGGTATATATTTCTCGGAGGTACAGGCCAACACGGAAGGACTGTGGCTGACCAAGTTCGCAGATGACTGCAAACTGGGTGCCATAATCGACTCTCCAGCCGACACAAGCATCCTCCAAAAGGGCCTCATAGAAACAGACAACTGGTGCCAGTGCCATGGCCTCAAGCTAAATGCCAAAAAGTGTATAGTCATCCCCTTTGGCAAAAACAAAGTGCCCACAAATTACCACATAGGTGGAAATCCATTAAGTACAGAAGAAGTAATTAGGGACCTGGGGACCCAAGTTGATAGCAATCTCTCATTTGACAACCACGTGGTCAAAGTGGTTAGAAAAACATTTTATATAGCCCACCTAATCATGAAGGGATTCACATCTAGATCAGGGGAGGTCATCGTGCCTCTTTACTCATCCCTCATCAGGCCCATAATTGAGTACAATGCCCCTTTTGGGATGTACCTTACCAGACACCTGCAGCAACTGGAAAGACCCCAAAAGTACCTCACCACGATGATCAAAGGGCTCAAACAGATGCCATATGCTGCCCGGTTAAAGAAACTCCAGCTCTACTCAGTGGCATACCGCCTGTTCAGAGGCGATCTGTGCCTGACGTATAAAGCCATGTCCAACCCGGAATTAATGGACATGCTGCACCTCAGAAAATCCAAATCCCATTGAGCTATGCGCTCGAGAGACTTGAACCTCAGCACTGAAATAAATAGGACATGCTGGAGGGACAGATTCATAACCCAGAGGCTCCCTTCACTCTGGAATAAAATCCCAGTCCAGGTTAGGCAGAGTCCTCATTGACTCTCTTCAAGAGGAATCTTGATGAGTGGATGGGAGATCGTAGGTTTACCCCGGGTATCACTTCTGTGTCACTGTTAGATAGAGGCACAGTATACTAACCTCGAAAAAGGGCATAGCAAAATAAATTTAAAATGGGTGGCGAAAGCCAAACACATTCTGGCTAGGCTTATAAATGCCCTAGGGCAGATAGCCTAGTATGAACCTATGAACCTATGAAAATGCAGGAAAGTATTAGAATATGTGTTCTTCCTAAATATCCTTGATATGTATTTCTAGTTTTCTCTATGCTTTTACAGTAACACATCCAGGTAAGCTATCTTTTCCATGTTACTTTCATGACTAAAGGTTAAAAAAATCTGTTGTTTTATTAATATAATAAATAAAGGCTTCAGTATTCTTGACCCCATTATTCCAGACAATAAAGATGTCATCGAGATAGTTTACATTTAATCTAAATGTATCCTTTACTAAGTCGTTATTCAGGATGCATTTGTATTCCCACTGGGTCACTACAATATTCGCAAAAATGGCCCCACAAGGGAACCCATTGCTACACCAATTTTTTGCAAGTAATAATTTCCATCAAAGTACAGATAATTATTATTAAGTACTGTCTCAAGTAGTTCTTCATATAAGTTGATATCCTCCTTCAAACCTTTTTCCAATAGGAATTTGGTTATCCGCCAAATACCTAATTCCTGGGGAATACATATGTAAAGGTCCCTTGAATCTTTGCAAATTTGTTTCTCATCAATCAAAAACCCTTTTCAGCTTACTGTCAAAGAACTTGGTACAGGAATATGTGATGGAATTCCTCCCGTCGACAACAACATGCATAGGGGGTACTCTGTGTCCTTATGAATCTTAGGGACCCCAAATATAATTGGACTAATTGGGGCTGACATATGCAAATAGTTATAAATGTCTAAATTAATTATCTTCTCAATAAATATATCTTGGATATTAGCATTAAACTATATGCACCATAATTGGATTTTCTGTTACTAATTCATAAGTATCCGTACTCAATATTTTACACATTTTACTATAATACTGATGTACATCTATAATAACTAACCCACCCCACTAATCTAATCTATTATTACCCAAAATATCCCTAATATCAAGTTCACATACCTTCTCATAGGGATATGTATTATTACCCAAAATATCCCTAATATAAAGTTCACATACCTTTTCATACAGCACCAAAACTGAATGGAGTGGTGGGTTATAGGTACTTGCGACAGGGAATTCCTGTTTTGGTGCAGAAACATCATTAAACATCAATTTAAAATTCAACTTTCTCAAATCTGTTTTTAAGTCCAATATTATATTAGGTAAGTCAGCCCCCCTGAAAGATACAAAAGTTAAAAATGTATTTAAAAAAGTTGAATTTTAAACTATCTGATGATGTTTCTGCACTGAAACAGGATTTCACTACTGCAAATACCTACAATCCACGCCATCATCTGGCTTTGGTGCTGTATGTGAAGGTGTGTGAAAAATAGAGCAGAAAGTATAGCTTACCTGGATATATTACTGGGAAAGGATAGAGAAAATTAGAGATATATAGATTGGTGCTTTTACTTTAGAACATATTCCTGTAATTTAATTTCCTTAATTTACTAAACAATGTTGCCCACTTTCCCCAATTCTATTTGATCTAGCCATTAAAGTATTTGCTATTTAATTTGAACAAATTCAAATATGTTTGGCATAGATATTTTAAACAAATTTCCTCCAAATTTATATTATTTCCATATGATGTTTTATTAACTCTGTCAAATTCAAGACTGACGCTTGTTGAACTAAAATCTACAATTAAACTACTTCAGTCTATTTCTGGTCTTTATTTTAATCAATCAAAATAAAAAAATTAATATTAAATAAAAAGAAAAAATCCAAATACATAAAATTCATATTACTGATTATCAACTCTCCTTTCTGGAATACTTAGTTATCACTCTTCTGACGTCTGTAGATGAAATTATAAGTGTTAATTAGGATAACTTCAATTAATAAAGATGATTCTTTTACTGAAAATATTATATGCAATACAAGCCCAGTCTCTTCTACTTAGTAAACATCACATTAGTGAAATAAACAAATAACTATTAAAATTTCTTTGGTTCCCTAACAAACCTAGAATAGCCTTTATTCATCACATCAGAACATGGGATCTTGGAGGAATTCATTTTCCGGATATTGATACTTATATCAAAGCATCAATCTTTAAAATTATATTAAATTGGGTTGATCCTAATTATAATTCTAACTGGAAAACTTTACATTTAATATATTTAACTCTTCTTAGAAATGACAAAGACATATTACATATTAATAAAATAATTAATCAAACTAATTTCTTTTGGTGTTATGTTGTGTTGTTGTTGTGTTGTGTGTATAATTACACATAATATAACATTTCCCCTCTCTCAAATTCTAACTATTTAGTTATTATTTTAAAGACTTTCAAAAATATAATCCTTTTAAAATAGACATCCCCTGGGATTCAGTAAGCATCCATGCAGGAATAACTTATTCGTGCATGGAAGGGACCGTTCTCTGTACAGCACGGCAGTGCACCATGCATATTCATGAAGGCATGCTGCTGTGCTATAAAATGGACATGATTATGTGTACGAGTGCAAGGAGTGTGTCTGAGAGCAGTGCTGTCACAATACACATGCCCCCAGCACACCAGAATTGTCATACAGCAATTCAAATAGAGCAAGAATGCTCATAACACCCCCAACCTGTCAGGGCAAGAAATCTGGACAAAGCCATAAGGGACAATCATCCCTACAAATCCAGAAAGTTGATCGAATAACAGGTTTAGCATTAGCATGAATTTTTTGCAGGGTAGGAAGTAAATAACGCACACCTCCCAACCTGTCAGAGTAAGAAGTCTAGACAAATCCATAAGGGACAATCGTCCCTACAAAGCCAGAAGGTTGATAGAATAACAGGTGTAGCATTAGCATGAATTTTCGGCAGGGTATGAAATACATAACGCACACCTCCGAACTCATCAAAGTAAAATATGAACAAAGCCATAAGGGACAACTGTCCCTACAAACCCTACAAACCCAGAAAGTTGATAGAATAACAGTTTTAGCATTAACATGGATATTCTGAAGGGCACAAAGTAAGAAACACAATAAATATTTTTTTTTCTCATATGCAATAAAGTTTAAGCGTAGCTGCATGGGTGTGCCATTGCTTAGCTATGCTTAGCCCAGCTGAAACGGCACAATAACTTAAATAGCAATAGACATCCAGCATAAGTATAAATGCCATACTTTAGAAGTTTGAGTGTGCAGTCATTCATGGTTTGAGGCTCACCAAAGCCATTTCCATTTTGTATGTGTAAACATTACAATTTTAAATTATTTGTATATTTATGTAGGAGGTAACTTTTATTTCTCAAGCATAGTAGTGTATTAGGCCTGGATGTGAGGTGTCAGTGTAATAAAGTAGTGAAACCCCCATATAAACACAAGTGCCCCATACAGTATAGTCGCACAAGAATAAATGTAATCACAGCACATTGGGGATGTCAGGGAACAAATTTATAGTATGTAATGAATGATGAATCAATCCCATACAGGTGGTAGTCCAATAAAATAAAACATAAGCAATGCTAAGCATTGCACAGCTATGCTGACTGGGTGTAAGCATTGTGTACATATTTCCTTTCTGTCTTTCGGCTTTTCCCGGTTAGGGGTCGCCACAGCGGAACTACGGTCCACTAATGATTGGCAGTTGATTTTTACGTGCTGAGTTGCCAGCCCTAACGCACAACCTTCAATGAAGGTATGCCCATTCACGCATGTCTCCACGCAGAAGACACTCTTGCTGAGAGCTGAACCGGTCAGCGTCTTATTGTGAGGCGACAACGCTACTGCAGCACCACCGCAGATCTGTAAGCATTATTGTGTACATATAAATACTAAGAAATGAGTAGCCCAGCTAAGTGGATTCGACCATTGATAAGCAGTGCTGATCCTGCCCCTTTAAGCACTGCCAACCTTAGCTAAGCAGGTTTGCCCGTAGCTTAGCTTAGCTCAGCATATTCAAAACCATCCAATCATGGCAACGTGCAGTAAATTCACTGTATTTTAATCCCGCAAGTTGGAATACAGGTCATAACTGGTCATAGCTCTCCACTGTAGGCAGTATGGCAGGTGTTGGAGAGGCATGCACTTTCGGGAACAGCGCTGGGGCATACAGGCGTCCAAGGTCATGGTAGGACTCCTGGTAAAAAAACATGACATAAGACTGCTACAGGACCAGTACCAGGGCTCCCAGTATAAAGTGGAAGCCTGGGAAAGTCTCATCCATGATCTCACCAGTGCAACTGGTATCCCTCAGACTGGTGAGCAGGTCTGGCACCACTATGCCGGCTTGAAACAGAGGAAGAGAGAGCTCCTGGAACAGTGGGCTCAAGAAGCAAGACAGAGGGGTGATGTCCAACAGTGTGCAAGTATTCATAGCAATAACTGTTTACCAAAGTCCAGCCTGTGTATGTGATGGATAGGTATGTCTAAATGTTTCTCAATTTTCATTACAGGTCCGGCTGAGCGGGCTGCGAATCAGTAAGCCCATGCCAGTAGGTTGCAAAGGCTGCATCACAAGGCTGGTGAGTAATAATCCTGCTTGTATTAATCATAACAAATAAATATAAAGGAGTAGAATGCCACCTGTCAGTATAGAAAATGTGCATGTTTTTACTGAATAAACCAAACAATATGACAGTAATAGTCCCATATAGGTCATATTTAAATAAAACTGTAACTGCCTGGCAATAAAGTTCTAAATCCTGGACTGGTTTTCTGATATCTGAATAGTAATTTCATGTTAACTACTGTTTCTCACACTGTGCTACAGAAAAAACATGTCTAGGAATGTCTGTATAAGAATGTTGTAATTACAAGATCAGATTGTAGAACCAAGAGAGACTTAGACTGAAAACATAGACGGGAGAGATAGTAGTTTTTTAATACTCACTCTGATGAAACACGAACGGTTGTACTTTTAGCAGACACAGCCATAGTTCGAATCCCAGGATTGGTAGTAAGCTGTATGCATAATTTTAACTAGGATTTTGTGAATATGTGTAGAAACAGTTAGGTAGTGTTAACAAACATTCCCATCACAGGTCTTCCAGGTAAGAGAACTGTAACTGCCTGGCAATAATCTAAACACACAAATCAATGGGTATGTTTTACACCAAACCTACTGTTGGGACATATGTCCTGTTTTTCAACAAATATTGAAATGTATTTCTATTAATGTACCATGTTGGAATACTATCATTGGTGGCCTATTGCTAGCAATGTAACTTGCATGCAGTTATAATGGCCACTGTGGTTCCATATATGCATGTGTTTTGTTTGCTATGCAACTGTTCCAAATCTGTTGCTTTGGGTTAATGGGAATATCTATGCATGCTGTTATAACTAATCCTAGATTGTGTTAACTGTTACTAACCCACATATGTTCTAAAACTGCAACATCATAGCAGGATTGAGAAAGCCGGTCCCCAGCACATCTGGGACCCACCCTGGGACCTCCTTGTCCACTT
>NC_056729.1:1905184989-1905187489 GCF_019279795.1 Protopterus annectens
CCTAACATGGGCAACTGTCGATCTATACCAATAGTCAACACCTCCCTTGTTATATTTGTGCACAAAGTAATCAACTTTGGAAATCCACAGCTCTCCTACCCCCACTGCACAGGTAACTACCATGAAAAGCCTTTCCAAAGCTAACTATGGCCACATAAAATCAGAGGTGGCTAACCTCATGGCAGCCATGCAAATGGAGACTAGTTGCGTGACAGCTGAATCAAACAACAATGCACTATGAACACGTACACAAATGCATGGATACCACCTTACCCAATACAACCAGGACCCTCACCTCTAAAAAAGATAGCTGATCTGGTGGTCCCCTGCAATAAAGAAACTGTATAACAGAAGGAGGGAACTAATATGGAATAAAGTGAAGTCCCAAAACAGGAAATAAACCCGCATCAGCCTCAATGAATAGTTGAGATCCCTCATCAAATACTACAAAGTTAGCTGTGAGAAAAGAATTGGATCACATAGTAAAGACAACCACAAGGCCTCATACAGTTATGTAAAGAATCTCCATGGCAATACCAAGAATTGTTCTGAGCTACTAGACAATGGTACCTCCCAGATTGACTCAACAAATAATGCCAATATACTGGCTGGCATTTTGAGTGCAAACATTACCTATCAACCCCTCCCCCCACAAAGGGCCAATCACAATACCAGTACACCACCAGGCACCCAGTATTACTGCAGCACAGGTTAAAACACCACTGTCCAAAGCCAAGAATACAGCTTCTATGGGACCTGAGAATATCCCTGGCTGTGTTCTACATGAACTACAGAGTGACCTGACACCTTACCTGTGTGCCCTGTTCAAGCACAGCCTCACCTCAGGCTTTGTCCCTACTGAATTGTGCACTGCTAGAGTCACCCCTCTCCACATACAAGGTATAACTACAAACTCTGGGAAATACTGTCCCAACTGCCTGACAAGTCTGTTATGCAAAGCTATGGAATGCATCATCATGTACCTAATAAACAGGGATATGGGAATCTGCAGACTCAGGATCCCATACTGTTTACCTTTGTGAAGGGTAGGTCATACCTGTACATTCAAGCTGGTCAACTTATTGGTGTCAGTCACCTGAACTGTGGATGAAGGCAAGGTGGCACATACAGCCTACATTGATCTGGCCAAATTCTTTGATAACATTCCCCACTAACTAAGCTCAGCATCAACCTCTACATCACTAGGTGGAAACAGAGGCACAAACACAGGTGTACATTGGACATACTGTGGTCATACATTGAGACAGTTTCAGATGTCACTGGGTTTGTTCTAACATCCATTATGAGGAATCTGACGTCGGTAATACCAATAGATGTGGGTATTTACTGACTACATTCCCAAGAGTCCACAACTGATTTACCAAGGACACCAACTGTCTGGTGAACACACAAAACATAACAGGCAGACATGTGGCCAATCTGTGGACAGTGTCCTACTTGAGAGGTATGTCAGAGACATATCACTGTGAGTTGTGACATCACACACTAAATACATGTCCACACAAACCCTGTCAATCTATCAATCCACCATGTGTATAACAGCACTGATGACATAGAATCTGTTCACAAATCTGGGGAAATGTCCCCCATGTTGGTTGGCTGTCTCCATGTTCTGTGATGTGTTGCCACCTACTGTATGTGAATCTGTAGGCCACCACCTCTGTAATGTCCCTCACACAAGCAAGGAAATGGGGCAAGGCCCACATTAAGGAATGTCCCATATGTCGGAACTAGCAGCAATGTCCATGCCCACAGCACAATACAATGTGGGCACCTACATAGTGTTATGACCGTAGCAATACCTGACATCTGCACATCTGTACAGAGGACAGACATAAAGTAGATAGCCAACAGGTTATGAATTAGGATGAATGTTTTGAAAGATACATGTCAGAAACCAAAAGGTATGCCATTACTACATGATATCAGTCCTCAATGACATGTCCAAAAACATAGTAGTCTACAGTTATTATTAATGTATCATATCACTATCCAATAGGAGATACATATAAACATAGAGTTCAAACACCAAGAACAAGATACTCAGTACTCATAATCCAGCTTTGCATGCAGGGGTGTATGGTTCCAGTACTACAATCTGCAATCTACTCTTATGTGAAAAAGCACTGTTAAAAGTACTGATGTAATGATACCATGTGTGTTAAACTATTTCTGTCAACCAGTGCACTGTAGCTGGTGTAACATTTAAGTGTGACTGCATATAACCTGGGATACTATCCATGTATGAAACAAATCCAAACAGAAAAGATTGTGGTACTACCCGTGTATACCCAGGTGTCCCATACAGTATACTCAAACCCCTTGCTACTGTAATGACAGCACATAGAAGCATGTTATGTACCGGAAATTAAATACATTTATTGCAGGTGTCATTCCCTGTTATTTTATCAGACTGGAATGTGATCACTGGTTACCAGGGCCAAGCTATGCTTAGCAGGTGTAAGCATTGCTTAAATGT
>NC_056729.1:1905189989-1905449989 GCF_019279795.1 Protopterus annectens
CCTGTGGCCATTATGTGGATGGCCCTACAGTTGAGAGCTATACAGAACCTGAACTTTGTCAGACTGAAACCCATGCAGAAGTAGCATGTGCAGACAAACCCTGTTAAACTAACAGTATTCCAAATATATAACAGCAATACTCACATTCTGCTCCTAAGTCTTGAACCTTCCCTACCATTTAGTTGTCTTGTCTCCACAAGTCTTGTTGTAAGAGGTAGTAGCTCACACAACTTCAGAATGTCTTCCTCACAAGTAAGGGAAAGGGCCAATGCTCACATGGAGTACTCATTACTGGAAGAACTACACAGCTGCCCTGCATGCAATTAGCAAGTCAGGAACCCCCATAGGTGCACAAGCCATCACCTACAAAAGCCATGCTGCCACCTATTCAAAGCAGCTCTATCCCTGTAGTACACAAAGAGAGAGCGAGAAAGAGTGTGTGTGTGAGAGAGAGAGAGAGAGAGAGAGAGAAAGAAGAAATGAAACATAAAATGGAAAAGAGAAGAAAGAAAAAAGGTAAGTGGAACATGTAAGCAAGTAACTGAATGTAGTACTTGGTCTGTAATAATGGGAAATATGATTTGGAGGAATATATGTCCCAACAAGACATGTTATACTACTGTCCTGCTAAACAACTGCTATGGCCATAGTATTTGACTCTCTCTGCAGTGGGAGATATCACAGACATATCTCTCAACTGTACAGATCTTCACAGAACGTCCACATTTTACCATCATGCATTTTTGTCTGTTCCACCTGAGATCTGTACATTTCTGGCAAATAGCTGAAGATTGAAGTCATCAGGTAATGACAAACACTTGAGTTTAAGACTCCACATCCTTAACATTCACTGTAATGCTAAATGTATCATTCTATGAGCTTTCTATGTTTGTAACATGTATATTTAAAATCTGTCCCTATTTATCCCCCATCATTTTAGGCATTGTCCAGATTTGATGCTCTGAGAGATTGTGAGTTGGGATCATAGCTCAGGAGCCTGACTCTCCTGTGAAAAGAGAACTCATATATGACAACCACAGGGGCATCTATCAAACAGCTGTGACTGTGCCACTGCTAGGCCAGTTAATGGGATGTTTTCCATATCCATGTTACCTGTGATTATGAATATGGCACATGTTTGCCTTGTAAAGCTAAGACACCTATAGAGGGTGTGTGCATAGTACAGTACTGTTGCAGACATGTATGTTAAACTGCATATAATATATTTAATTAATAGCATTCAACTGTACAGTGGTCTGCTGGACAATAAGCACATTTGAGACTATCTGTAGTCACATACACATATACCTGTGATATGTCAGCTCTGTGAGCAATGGCATTGTAACATAATAACCTACTGATGACTTTTGGACATCTTTCAGGTTATCACAGTGATATCAAACCCTACTGTGCAATCAACGTACTCATGTATGGTGCAGCTATATTAATACAGAATCAATACAGCATCAGTACTGATGTGCCCTTTGAGACCCATTTATGTGTGCCATTGTCCAGACATACTGCTGTAACAGGTTGAGAAGTATGATTGAGCAGCAAGGCTGTAACTACAGTGTGTCATATCAACATACAACAGAAATGTATGCCAGATATACCCTGAGCACATATATGTATGTTTATGTTCAGCTGGAAGACACAAAACTAAATTGCATGGGTTTCTAGCATTCGGGTACATAGGTTGTGCATGTTGCACATGTGTGTAATGTCAGTGTCAGTGCATACAACAGACATGAATGTGTACAGCTACTGGTTGTTGCATTGCCCTGATACTGATATGGGTACTACAGTAGGCGTGATTATCAGGTAGTACCCGGAGAAGTGTCCAACTGTGTTATGACCCTCTGTTCATGCTTATCACTACCAGCTATATCCACACCTATATACAGTGGATATCACAAGTGTACCACCCCTGTTAGACTGCCAGGTATGTGTGCTGTATGACAATCAGACCACAGAAGATCATTTCATAATGTTTCTCATCTTTATGTGACCCCTGACCTGTACAATTCCATTGAAATACAATCAAAGGTGTTTCAAGGAAGGTGACAAGCTAGTGCCAAGTGAACATGTGCCATGATTTTAGAGTCCAGACCAAGATGGATGAATGCTGCAACCATCTCAAGAGGTGCATACACAAAATATCACTTTAAGGATGTGTACACTCATTCAACTGGCTTATTGTACTGAGTATTATTTCCATATGTTTTCACAGACCTGATTGCTGTTTTCAGTTGAATTGTACAGGCTATAGGTCACACTACTGGTGGAAATTGGTATGAAATGAGTTATCGTGATGTCATGTTCCAATTATACAAATACCAGGCAGTGTATCAGGGGTGTGTACCCTTTATATCCACTGTAGCTGTATGGACACAGCAGTACCTTACCTGTATATCCAGCCTCCACCAAGTTAGAGTAATCCCCTTTGGTGGACAGCAGCAATACACAAACCACATAATAGGTTGCTACATTTGCTGTACAGGGACACATAGGTGCAGTCAACAACTTTGAAGCAAGTCCACCTATATCTGAGCAAGTAGGTAAGTTCACAGGTGACGTCCTGTAAGGCTGACTATGACTATGAATCAGACATATCCACACCACCAAGGACAACTGCAACTGTGTCTCCACATATGTTGTAAGTCTCAGATGAAGCAACACAGTTCACCCTATACTGGGGTTAAAGAACACCTTATACACACATGCCATGGATATAGGTAACCTGCATCACACAGGTTAGGTGGGAACATCGCCACTCTATCCACCCCAGTTGCACATGGAGATATGCACATCAACCACACTCCTCTCCTCACCAATGGTAAGCATGTACATATTGACTACTAATGGCAACAACAGCATATCTCCATGGGGCATAATAACATCAGTGCCTGCCTCCTACATGAACTCAGGCATGTGCTTAGAGCTCCATCACACACCAAAGTCAAGCACAGACCTGCCACCATACACACACCATCCACATGGAAGATGACCACTGTCAACCCTCTACACAGAAATGAATGGAGGATAGAGGATTATGCAATCAAGTATCTAACATTGGGGGGAATAAAATAGCTCAGGGTTAGGAGTATAATGCAAGCTGCTATAGCCATGACAGTTTGGACGGTTCTGGTGTAGTCTGGATTATTTTCAAGTAATAGCCACTGATGATGTGCATTTTGAAAACCTTATGAGGTCCTGTGACCTTTTCCTGTTTATGTCTTCCAGGTAACATGCAGAGTGCTTGCCTACCAGCATTCTCTGTTGGGGAAACAGACATCATCACACAATATGTGATTGGACATTATGCACTGTCTTGTGGATGGAGAGCAGAAGATGCGCAGGAGAGGACTGTCCAGTGGAACAGTGTGGGCCACAGGGTAAATAATGCTGGCTTGCACAGCAGAATTTATGAGCATGTGCAGCATCGACCCAATGACCTCAAATGCCATGCCCATCAATGGGCTGCTGCTGTGGTGAGGGACTAGCTAGCCACAGGTGGGGGCACAGCCATCCATACCTCACTGACACCCACTGAGGAGCTGCTCACCACACTTCAGCCACATGCCAATTGCACAAGCCTTGATGCTGAGGGAAGCATTGTGGAGGTGGGTTGTACAGACACACACTGGATGAGGAGTGTGCAAGTAAAGGCTCACTGGGGATTAGTTCACTAATGTATCAGACATACATGTATCTGTAGTGTATCTACATGCATGTGGCAGGTCCAATTGCAGTTGTGGATGGGGTTTTCTAACACACAGAGGTGCACATCTACGGTGAGGACAGGACATTGTGTATTATTGAGGTTAGTACTGTTGATGTGCAGACATGCTGCAGCCATCCTATACCAAGGCCACATGTGCATCTGCTGACAATAACTCCCTGTCACAACTAGCTATGAACCTCTGGTCTGCATATAGGACAGCAGCTTAAAGCTGGTGAGTATTACATTGTTCTGTTGTGCCTGGCAATATCCTAGGCATGCGCAGTGCATGCAATTTTCAGTGCACACAACCATCAGTAATAGCTATATTGCTTTATGTAATAGCTTTATTGCTTGTTGTGCATGTTCACTTGTGCTGGGGTTAACTGTATTGCATCACAGTGGTCACCACTGGGGCCTATCTGACATGAATCCAATATTCGTGTAGCATACCTCACAACTTGTCAGTGCAAAGATGTATGGACAGGGACCAGCAAATTGTGCTGGACAAATGGCCTTAGGTAAGGTCATGTGTGATACATTACTAGTATACAGTGGATATAAATTGTATACACACCCCTCTTAAGATGTAAGGTGTTCCTGTTACATACTAATTAGGACCACAATATGACAGTCCACACCTCTTCCAGCCTTTAATGTGACCCATAACAGGTATAGTTTACTTGTAAAACCAAGCATCTGTACTCTTGTATTGCACCTACAAGGCAGGCCACCTGTGAGGGTGGCAGACATCCTATCAGCATGATGTTTCAGTCAGGTATGATACCTCATGCTGCTATATGTGTCAGTACACTTACTGTGGCCTATTTGGCTATAATATCACATACATGGGCATTGTTAATGCACACAGACCACTTCCGACCACATATAGGTTTCAAACATATGGATATTTCAAACACATCTGTACACAGGACTGTACAATGGTTCAATCTGCTGCATGCGAGGCAGATGCTGTTACCACACTATATAAACTAATGGCAGTAGGAGGTAGTCACCAGCTGTGTATGGTATACACATGATATGATCCTCATACACACACAAACAGTTGCAAGCATTAGGATTAGAACTCCTGCCTATCTAGGTATTCCTACTATAGTGCTACACAAGTATGAGATGCGCCACAGAGCTTATACATTTCTACGTCTTCCAAAGGTACTTCTATGGTGGATGACATCAACAGGTCTACCAAATTGGAGTGAAGGGAAGAGTAAAGGGTAGTATACAGGTCAAAAATAGTATGAGCCAGACAGTACATGATTCACACACACATACAGACTTGCCCAGTATTGGGATGAGAACACCTGCCTATCTAGGTAGTCCTACTATAGTGCTATATAGTTATGAGACACGCCACAGAGCTTATACATTTCCAACTCTACCAAAGGTACTTCTGAGGTGGATGACATCAACAGGTCTACTAAATTGGACTGAAAGGAAGTGTAAAGGGTATTACACAGGTCAAAAAATGGTATGAGCCAAACAGTACATGAGTCACACACAAACACACACTTGCCAGTAATGGGGTTAGAACTCCTGCCTATCTAGGTATGTCTACTATAGTGTTATACAATTACCGTGCATGCTATAGAGCTTACTGAACTTTCACATGGCTACAACCACTGATAACTGCACAGCTGTAAGAAAGTATTACAGGTGGCAGACAGTCTGCCTTCTGTTCCATCCGTACATCATGCTACTTCTTTATGTTTTGCTCTTCAACTAGCATTATGGCTTGGCACTTCACCAGATTATTGTATCAAGAAGTGTGGCACACCTGTGAGCTGTCAGCAGTACTCATTCATCACAGATTTCGCCCCAGTAGTTACTAGTTATGTCCACCCCTCCTGGCATGTTTGAAGGTCAGTTATCTGTGCTTTCACCCATTAACCTGGTGCAATTGTCCATTCTGGGGCCCTGTTGCAGCTGCTGCTTGTACACAGACAACCCTCCCCTCTAAACTCCAAACACTCAGACCTGTGAGGGTTACCCATATATCACCCAATGTGGACATATGCACTCTCCAGCAAAGACTGGACCACACCACACCATTTGGAACACATAGCTCAACATGACACCCACTTTGACAGCCATGACATACAGTGAAAAGCCATACACCCACCTTCCCAGAGGCACTCAGTGGACATCTACCCAAATAGCACAGACCATCAAAGAGAACACCCACTCAGACACCATAACATGGCACATGCCAAGGGACACATATTTAACCTACACAGTGTACCCCCAACCTAAGCCCCTAAGGCTAAACACCTTTCACAATACTGTGATCATGGGTAATTCACTACTGAGGCACACACATCCCACTCACTAAGTTGAATATGGAGCAGGTAACAGCCGAATATCAATCACATGCCAGCATCTAACACATGACACAGCCAGTCATGTTACTCCACAACAACTATGAGTATCACTGCATATCCATGTGGGTGTGAATGACTTGGGACACACCTCCCTGGACTATATGACAGGATACATGGTTGAACTCTCTGATTATGTGGTCCAGGCAGGTGTGACAGTAGCCCTGAGCAGTGTACCACTGTCACCCAGAATGATGCTGTGATACTGGCAACAGATGGTTGAATGCAACATTGGCTTATGTGTTATGTGTCATTATCAGAGGATCCAGGACCTCTCTGCTTGGGATAGCATGATTGACAAAACCCAATGATTTCCCATGGATGTCCTACATCTGTCACCGCTGGGTTGCCAGGTACTGGCCAAGTGTCTGGCCACCCCTATGTTGCCTTATTAGGCAGTGTTCCTATTGTTATTACCACCATAATAGCTACACATGTATACAATCTGAGTGTCATGCTGCTCAACAGTGGACATCTAACTGTTGGGATGCAGTCACTCATAGCAGTTGTTGGATTGGAGGACACATGTCTGCTGTAATGGCGAAGTGGCTCACAGCAGCAGACAGCAGACCTGTATTATCAGGCTATGACACATTCCACAGCTGTCAGCCCCAAAACATGGACCACACCACACCTCCACAGGTGGTATTGTTTCCATATTCATTATAGATAGGAACACCTCCAGACTAATATCCCATCATAATATACTGGAAATACTTCCGGTACAACTGCCTTGGGGTAATAGTGCAATCCAGACCATAGCCTGCTATGGGTCCACATCTATGACCCTAGCCTGTCACTGCACATTCCTCAATATCCTGCCATCTCTGATGGTCCAATGCAACACTGGCAGGGTATGAGTCTTCAAATACCCCTCCATCACATGGGGAATCTAGCCAGTACAGTGGCCCAAAATGTCTGGGATTCATCATTTCCATTGCCCTAGATCAGCTCATACTGACCCTTGGTAGAGGATGTAACAACTTTGACCTGTGTTGACTACTTAAATATGGAACGGCTGCTCATCCTCAGATGTCAATCCCTGCATGGTGAGATTCACACAGGCTGTAACCAACATGGAACTCAACATGTCAGCCACAACCCCCACAAAGATAGCCACCTGGCAAATCCTCTCCAAAGCTGACTTTTCAGTCATGAAAACAGGGGTGGATGTCTTCACTGCATCCAGGGCAATGGATGTAGCTGCATGACTGTGGAATCATACACATAGGCACTGTACAAACAGGCACATGAATGCATGGTACTAGCCCGAGCCAACAGAACCCAGGCACTGTCCTCCAAATACTGGAAGACAATCTGATGGTCCCCTGCCATTACTAAAGTGTCCATCAGAAGCAGAACACTGTTGCAGGGAAACGTGGTGTTCCATGACTGTTTAACTCCTTTATTAGCCTCAAACACAACTTTGGATCCCTCATGGAATCCCCAACAGGTATCTATGGCAGCAGAGATGCAGCAGACACTGACAACAGTCATAACAGCCTTGATAGTTACATCAACAGCCTCCACAGCATTAAACACAAGTGCTGTGAGTTACTGCACAATGCTAATACCTATCCTATGATAACAGATATTAGCCACAGTCTTGGCAACACATTCAGTGCCAGCTTTACCCCTCTCTCCCCCCACAAGTGAAGTGCTGAGTGAATGTGTTCTCACATGCTGTATCACATTTCCATTCTCGGCATCTGTGTGTCACCAGGATATGACCCTGCAGCAAGGCCACAGGGTATGTTAGTGTGGTGACACATCCACCACGTCATAGGCAGGGTACAGTATGTGCATGGTAATCCCCAGTCTGTAACAAAGTGATTGCATATGCCTCACATATTATAGGGCTGAGGGTTGTACATAGGTACATATTGATGTACAATATCTGTTGTTGAATGTAGAATGGTACATGTTCTGGTTTGGACACACCTCCGATTGCTAATAACCACAGCTACAGGGGATATTCATTAACCAACCACACTGGGATTGCTAGTCACCCACACACATACACACACGCATGCACACATTCGCGCACACACACACACACACACACACACACACACACACACACACACACACACACACACACACACACACACACATTTGCCAGTACTGAGATCCATAGGTTCATTGCTTCATAGGTGTGTAGTAGGTGAATGGGCCGGAAGGCTCTACAAGGCTAGCCCAAGGGAATACCATGGCATCAGGCCACATGACAATAGTCCCCAGTGTGGCTCAGGAGTATAGTCACTGGAATGGTCTCCAGGGGTGGGTATTGTATTCCCCATCCACTCATCCAGGTTTCTATTGTGGGTGGCCAGTGATGTGCACTGCTTCCCATGTATGTGATTTATATTCCATAACATGGACTGTGTCTGGGTTGTGCACATATCCCCCATACATGTTCTTTGACATGTAGAAGTGTGCTTGAGGTCTCTGGGGCATGTTGTGTGGACAGATTGATATCTTCTGTAGCATTCCTGACCTCATTTGGTGAGATTTGGCTATGTAACTGAGGTAGTGATTGCACCTACATTGACAGTATGATACGGGTATTCAGTAGCGTTAGTGGCGTCTGTCCATACAGGACATGTGTATAAGGCATGGTATTCCCTTTGTGGGGTATGTTTGCAGACTCTACAGTTTTTACAGGCATTCAGTGGGGAACATGTCAAAAGGGGTACTGTACACATTGACTGGCCTACTGAGGGGATGGAACAGGGTGCCATGTCCTTTTACTTGCTAGATACACACTCAGTCAGGAGATGTAACACATCAAAGTACTTTCTGATGTTAGTGGCACTGTTGTGGTCAACAGGCATATAGTCCACTGGAATCACACCATGAGTACTATCTGTGACGCAATATGCAGGGGAACTATTGATATAGTGGTTGTTGCCTAGCCAAGTGTGTTTGTGTATATGTGGGTGGAGAGTGGTCTCTGAGTAATATAAGTGTTGCCTATATTGTTCACTAATCCATACTGTCAAGTAGTCATTGCACATGGCACTAGACATTTAGGGCTGTGGATGGTCTACACCAACCTCTATGGTGTTTTACAACTGCTGGCCTTGTAATGTGGACATTGTGACATATACTAGGTCCTCAACCTAGTAATTTAGCAAAACCCGCCCCCAATGGATCCTGTTATTACAAAATCACTCCAACCCTCCCACAGGATACTTATGACAGACAGATACGCGCACACACACAAACACAAACACTTGCCAGTACTGAGTTTCAACCCCCTACCTAGCTATGTATTGCTACTAGACTGTACTGCATTTATCACACGCACCACAGAGCTTATAGGATGGATGTTGTCCAAAGGTACCTCTAAGGTGAGGAACATCACCAGCCCTTGTAAATACTGGCATTGGGTGATGTAGTGGTTGAGAGATTCCCAAAAATATTTTAGCCTACACACACATTTACATTTGCTGGGGGTGAGGTTCAAACCTCTATCTAACTACCTTTGCAGACCATTATGGTTACGCATTTACCACATGCACTACTGCCGATGGTTTATGGTTGCCAACAGGTACTTCTAAGGTGGAAGATATCAGCAGGACTGCTAAAGTCAGTCACTGAGATGTGTACTGGGTGTAAATGGGGCCACAATCTTTGGGGTACAGACATACATATGTACACACACACAAACACTTGCCAGGAATGAGATTCAAACCCATACTTATACAGTTATTCTACTACATTGTTCCACATTTATCACATGCACCACCGAACTTACATGTTGGAGAGCTGTGCTGCTGGAGAGGTGAGTGAAATCAGCAGCAGTGCTAAAGGAGGGGTAAGGGAAGTGTTTAAGTATGCGACCACAAAATCAGGTCTCTACAAAGATACACACAATCTCTCACATTTACACAGTTGCCAGGATCAAGATTGGAACGCCTACCTAATTAATTTGCTATACTATAGTATTATGCAGTTATCACAAGCACCACAGAGCTTATATGTTGAATAGCTGTCCAAAGGTATCTTTGAAGGTGAGTGACATCAGCAGCAGTGCTAAAGGAGAGTAAGGGAAGTGTTGTAAGTGTGAATGATGACAAAATGAGGTCTCTATAAGGATACACACACTCTCTCTCACATGGACCCTCACATTTACACAGTTGCCAGCATCAGGATAAGAACTCCTACCTAACTTGTTTGCTACACTATAGTATTACACAGTTATCACAAGCACCATGGAAGTTATATACTAGAGAGCTGTCCAAAGGTATGTTTGAAGTTGAGTGACATCAACAGCAGTGCTGAAGGAGCGGTACAGGAGATTTAATGAGTGTGAATGGCCTCAACTACATTCATCTAGAAACACACACACACACACACACACACACACACACACACACACACACACACACACACACACACACTCACACACAACTTTACATTTGACAGGGCTGAGATTACAACTGCTACATGGATACCTATTTGTACTATGGTGTTACACAGTTATCACAAGCACCACTGACTGAGGGCTAACCACAGGTATTTCTACAGTGAATGACATCAGCGCATTATGTGATATAGGCCAAAGGGATGTGTACTGGGTGGGAAAGGCCTCATAATGGGATTTTGTCTGTCACTGTCTTCATTTCTCTTCCCCACGTCTCTCTGTGTGTATGTTTGACATATCATATTATGTTGGCCTTAGATATGTGTGTGTATTCCTATCCAATGTGTGTATGTGAAGTATCAATGGTGTACAATTTGGTGTGTGTGCATGGACAGCTGCAAATAACCGATATCTGTAGTCCACTGTGTTGTGAGACATGGGTTTCATTTCTCTAAATGTAGGAGCATACCAAGTATGACCTTCTATATTGACTGTGTGCATCCATTCCAGGGAAGGTTGGACTCCAGCTCAGGGCTTTGTGTGCTACAGCTACACCTAGCAAACTGTTTCTGCAGGATATCTATCGATAGGTTGCCAATATGGAGACACAGTGGGTTTAATATACAGGGGATACTGTAACTATTGCTGTCTGTGCTGCTTGTGTGACATGTATGCTTATAGCATAAATATTCCGACATATGTACTGTTTTACACCATGATGTGTCATGTCATCAGCTACTGACAGTTATCATTCTTTGCTCACAGTTATTTACCAGGAAATACAAGATGAATGACGCTGAGACCAGTATTCTGAAACATATAGACTACACATTCAGGCACACACCTGCCATTATGGAGGGGTAGCTACAGACAATAGACTGCTGGTTCTGTGTAAATGGTGCAGTACCTTGTTAGTGTGCTGGCTGGTGTTCCCCTCCTTGTGCTTTTCTCAATTTCACGGAATGTCCATATCCTGCTGGGGCCATACCTTTCAGCTGTACAGATACACCCAGGTTATCCAGAGGCAAGACTCCTATATCTGGTCAGTTTACCTTCACATTGTGGTTTACAAGCGGTTTTGTGGCTATTCATTCATGGGTTTGCAGTCGGGAGTAGAATGCATGGGCATTAGAGTTTCAAACTTCACACACTCCATGACATCCATGCTTTTACACCCCCCCCTGTTATTCTCTCCTCCACCTAACACTATGTAAGCAATATCTCAGAGGTATTCCTATAGTTGGGCCTTTATCCCAGTAGTATTTATGGCCTGATCCACAGTCCTTGCTGTAGGACATGGGGAGGCATGCTACTGACATTTGTAAAAATTGCCTTGCAGTTATTTTCTGTTTACTGTTAGGTTGTTAGTTGGGACCCCCTGACATTCCATACATTGGCACTATGGGTGAGGCATTGACTTTTGTCAGAGGACTGTAGACCATTTGAGAGTGCTGCAGGCCATCTGTTACTGCATTTCTACACGGGATTGTGGGGGGGGGGTGCACATCTGCAGACTTTAACATTTGAAATGACTGTACTGATATTTCAGTTACTCTGTTGGCTTCCATTTCATATTTTATTGTGACCTATCATGCAGACAGGAGGCATATCAGTAGAGTACACATATTAGATCTTAATAGCATATATTTCACTTTCAGACTTCTTACCCTTCAGAATTGGAATGCAACTACCAGACCTGTTGTAGTATGTCTGTGTAGGTCTGGTGGGGGCTGTTCACAATTGGCATCATTTGGGGGCCCTAGCCCAACCTTTCTTCATGGTCATGTACACCTGTCCTGCTGGGTGAGGCTGGTGGTGGATATGTGACTCTCATTGGCATCCATATGTGTGACCTATTGACACCCATGGTTCTTTGGGCCAACACATGTACTGCATTAGGGCTTGTCACCTTGTGTGGTGCTGCCTAGTATGTTGACACCAGTATTTGTTATGACTTTCCTGCTGTCCCATATAGCTGTCTGCTGCTATCCCATTCAGCCACCCAATTCCCTTGCATGCTTGCATCCATATCATAAATACAAGTATGAGAACATACTACTCCATTCAGCAGTTGATAGGAAGAGTGACTTACCTTGTTGCTGGGCCAGTATTGAGGACAGTGCTTGAGGGCTGACCATGTTGGATGCACATAGTACAGTCCCTATACATGGTAAAGCTCAAGTAGTGTCATGTTTGGCATCCATCCCTTTTACTGTATGTATGAGTCAGATAGAGGTATCAGTCCCTGGGTCTCTACAGTGTCAGTGTGTGTGCTATACGTTGCCTCTTTGCCAAGGACTGGGCATACTGTGCATGCCTCCTTCTGCTTACAGGGGCAGGCTCAGGATGTTCATCAGGATGTTCCTCCTCTGAGTGGGGGGCTGTGTGGCCCTGTCCATGCTGTTTCTGCTGCAGCTGCTTCCACAGGATCATATTGTGTAGCATGGCACATACTAAGAACATTTGTGTACATGTAGCTGGAGAGTACTGCAAGGCTGCACCGGATATGTCAAGGCAGCAGAACTGTGACTTCAGCATCCCAAACACATACTCTACAATGATCCTGGTTTGTGCGTCTGCCGCATTATGGTGTTCTTGTTCAGGTGTGTGTGTGCACTTATGATGGATGTCATCAGCCATGGCTGTAGTGCATATCCAGCACCCCCCACTAGATGGCCATATGGGAAGTCCCCCTTGGCAAATGCCTGATATAGCTGTGAGCAATACCAAATGTGGGAGTAGTGATAACGCTGCCAGCACACACATTCATGATAATGCCCAGGGCATTGCACACAAGCTGGCAGTTGGAGGGTAAGCCCTTTTTATTTATGTAGACCCTGCCCTGCTCACTGGGTGGTACTTTGATGTGGATGTGTGTGCAGTCTATAGCACCGGCTACCTCAGGGTATTCTGCTATACAGTGGAAGAGATGCATACATGTGGTCAGTGCTTCATAGGTGGTGTGAAAATATATTTGCTCATTGGCATGTTGTGTCATGGCATCCAGGAACTGGTGGAGTTTCCTGAATGCTGATGCCTGTGAGACTCCCATGATATCCCCAGTTGGTCTTTGGAAGGTACCTGTGGCTAGTATTCTTAAGCCTAGACATACCTTGGTATCCACTGGGATGGGTTCCATGCAAATGAGGGGAGTTATACTGAATCACAGATTTCTTTAAAGTGTCAGCTTGTACCTAACCGTGTATGTACAGCAATAGAACAGTACAAGTCTAAGAGCTGGATGACTTTATAAGGGGGTGTGTCATGCTTGCTGTAAGCTCATTGGAGCTCTGTGGCCCATGTTTTCTCTTAGCAAAGCACAGCTAAGGAAGGCGGTATGTCTGAGGCTGTATTGTCTTATTGCATGAAATGCAGATCATGTTCACATCCAGGGAGGGCCATTTCTGCTTAAAAGTGCTTACATAAGCTAAACAGGTATGCGTGGTGCGCAGCGGGCCTAAAAAAAAAAAAACACAGGAAATAGCAGAACTGTTTACATTTGAGCACTGGGTATGTGTGGCGTGCCTCAGGGCTTAAATAGGGAGGAAGTGGGAAGGGGAAACAGCAGTAGGAAGGCAATCAAAGAGGACTAGGATAGCTGGCAGGTGGAATGTATCAGAATCAACCAATTACACATGCAGCAGCCCAGCACACTAATATAAACTATGCAAACACCCTACAGACTGTTTTTTCCCCACAAACTCTACACCACCAGTGTACACAGATGGGGGATTTTAACTGGCAAAAATAACTAAAACTGTTAGAGGCTGCTGCTGCTTTACTCCATCAATACGTGCCAGAGACTGAGGGTGGTGAGGAGGAGAATGCTGACAACCAACCCACAGTGAGGAGGAGGAGAGTGTACAGACCCAGGGTAACCTACCAGTGCCTACATATATTGGAGATAGTAGAGCACTGTAGGGTGGAAAGGGACATTCTTCAGCAAATCATTGAGCTATGCCGACCACTCCTTACATGCAGAACTAATGCACTTAAACGGACCCTTTCCCCTTGACAACCAGTGGTCCCTGGTATTGTTTACATTCTGCATGCCATTGACTATAATGGCAAAATGCAGATTTAACTTAAAATTGACTTTTCTCATTTTTTTTATTTTCAGCACAATCCTGTTTGGCCTAAGCTTAAATGGCTGAGATCACCCCCAAAATAAAAGTTTAATAAAAAAAAATATATATCTGCTTTTAATGCCAATGGCCTTATATTTGGCCATTGGCATGTGTATTAAACATAATACCTGCTTTTACATGAGCTGTCATGTCTCCATTTTGTCAGATGCAGAAATGTACTCAGTTACTTTCTGAATATATTTCTGCACTGAGACTGATATAGCACAGCGACCTGGTGGCTTGCTGGATCGCAAAATCACCGCATTTGCATGGTTTTCACCAGCAAATTAGGTGATTTGCATTTTTGCCAGTTTTCCATGCTGAAACAGTGTAGGGCCACTCATACACATGAAAACGGTATTTTCCTGGATCTCTCAGCAGCCATTTTCCATGCAGGAGCTCCTACACTGTTCCTGCATGGGAAATACAGCTTCCTGAATCTCAGGGATCAATATTTGGTTTAAAACTATAATCACTTTAGCATTACCAGAAACATGTTTAATAAATCATAGTCATATTTTTTTTAATTGGGAGTCTAATAATTTTATTTGTTGGACACATTGTTTTAAAGATTTAAAAGTCAAAGATTCTCAACAACTTATTATAGAATTTCATTTGGATCCTCAGGACTATTAATGCAAAATGTGAGAACACAGACTCAGGAATTGTGTTTATCTCTTTCTCACTCACAAGTTAAAGAAAATCCCAAATGAATACATCTTGTCTATGACATTATATACAATAAATAAAACAATTGCTAATTTAAATTCAAAACTTTGCAAAAATTTTAATAAAATGTAAAATAAATTTAAATGCCAAATTTTGGAATCATCTTGCATTAGGTCATTCTTCTTATTTTACTTCTGAACACAAATCTCAAATATTAACTCCCCTCCACCTTTACCTCCAATATGTACAACTTACCACAGTATACCAAATCATCCATAACCCACTAGCTAGTCCTGCTCTTAGCCCATTAGTCAACTTTTATATCCCAAATAAACACCTCAGATCTGAAGGCAAACATCTCCTCACAACTTATAAACCTAACAAACCCCCAGGCCTAAGCCTTTACTCCTGCTCTGTGGAAAAACTATGCACTCTCTTCCTTTAACTATCAAAACTGCTTCTAACCTGCACTCCTTCAAAACCTCTATAAAAGAATACTTCAACAAAGCTTGGATTTGTTCCTATATGAGCCCAGGCTGAGGTACTCATGTACGTTTTTCTATGTCTACTGTCTTTATCCCCACTATTAACTTACCCTCCCCACCCTTCCTGTACACATACTCCCTTGAGGTTACACTCATCTATTTCTAGATCTATTTCTACAATCCCCTTTATCACTTCCTACCCTTCTCTACTGATACTATTCTATGCCTTCACCAATATAATCTGTTACCATATTTTATGACCTCTAAAATATTAATAACCATTATGATAATCATCTATTATGTAAATAATGCTGCATCTTCCTGTTATCAGGCTTCCCATATAATTTATGCTTGAACACTATGGGCAGGATTCATGAAGCCTCCGTGTAAGAGTTATAACTCATACACGGAGGCTGCAGTTAAACGGAGTGATGTCAGCATGCTTTGCGTATTCATGAGAGCATGCTGAATCACACCTAAGGCTAACACGGTCCGTGTAAGACAGTAGGGGGCGTGTCCGTAGACCGAGCCCCGTAAGCGGACACGCCCCCAGAAGAGGAAAAGTGCCCAAAGTAAACACCCACAACAGAGTCCACGGAAATGTGAATAAACAGAACACAACACATGCCCCCACAGACTATGAACAGAAAACATATAAATAAACATGTTATATATTTTTTTTAAATTGTAAAATGTTTAACCGTGAGTGTGCTCGTTTGCGTGGCGTGCCGTCGAGCGCAGCTACAGTTAGCAGTCAGTGGGAAAGCATATAAGAACTAAATATGCAAAATAAGCCAAGAAGCAATAGCGTAGCGGTAGAGATGTTGGCTGAAGAGCAGGCATTCATGGTTTGAACCCCCACAACACCAATTTTTATTTTTAGCAAAATAAGAACGAAACAAGTCCCTGACAAATATGTACACATAAAACCACATTTTATGTAAAATGTAATGAAATATCCCATTTATATTGAAGAAATGTGAGGTAACAAAAGAATAAAAAATGCCAGATGTGCCCATAGCTGAGCTACAGTTTAACAGGGTGAGTGCATCTGCCCGTAGATGAGCAGTGGTTTAACTGGTGCAAAATGAGTGCCCGTAGCTGAGCAGTGGTTTAACACACTAAATCTATGTGCCCCTAACTGAGCTGAGCATAATATGCGTGCCGATAGCCAAATGAGGCTTAAACCAGCTTACCCCGTTTGCGAGGTAACCGACGGGCAACGTTGAGCAAGCCGTATCAAAACTGCCTTTACACAGACACACCCCTCAGCATGTCTAGACAGTCATGAAAAATAAAAAGCAGTGGGCAGGTTCGAACCCAGGATACTATACACCATAGTCAAGGTACCAAACCACTAAGCCATAACAGCAGCAGCTAGAAATGCAATAATAGCTAATATATAGGAATGAATACAAACTGGAGCATGATAATGCAGGTTTACTGAAGTTGATACAATTCCAAAATGGCCAATCACAGATATGTGCGGGAAAAATGGACTATATAAGCCCCATAGGTGGGAATACACAGCATAAATGACAGAATGACAGGAGTAGGAGAGGGTAGTTGCTTTCGAGCACAGAGGTGGGGCATTGAGGAGTCCAGGTACATGGTCTGGCTCCTAGTCCACAATCATGAGGCCCAACTCATGCAGGGCCAGGTCCTCTGGGGAGCACACAGGGCTGAGGTGTGGGACCGGTTGGCTCATGATCTCACCAGTGCCACAGGGATTCCAAGGACCGGTGAGCAGGTCCGTCACCACCATGCGGACCTGAAGAGACGCAAGCAGGACCAACTGAACTTTTGGATCCAGGATACCCGGCAAACACCCAATGCCCCACTACTGAGTAAGTTACAGTTAATTATGTATGTAAGAAATTAAACTAGCTGATATTATGGTGATGTGTATTCCAGTATTACTTCATTTATATTACAGCTGCAGGTGTCCGTTCTGCGAACCGCAGAGCCTATGGCGATAGGCTGGTGCGGTTGTGCCACCAGGCAGGTCAGTAATCCACTACCAGTAACTGTAAAGAAATATAAAAGTATGACAGTCAGCAAAAGAGTGCAGTGTAGTCACTAAGGAATAAAATGTGCAAGTAACAGTGTGAAAGTGTCTGCAAGTATTGCTTGATTACAAAAGTGTGTTTCAGCCTGTAAGTTAACCGAAAATGAAACTGTCTGAAAATTCTGACATAAATTCTGAAAAATTCCCCACCTGTAAGAAAATAGTACACAACCTGCAGCAGGCTGAAAAGTATAGCTGCAGAAGATGATGAAATCACATGAGAAATATATCCCTGTTGAAATACTGAAACATGACAGAAGTGAGACTGCTGGAAAGGATTGTAATAACTACAGGTAAAACATGTCAATAAAGCCTAGAAGTAAGTACCATCCTGAATAGTAAAATGAAAGCAAGAGAGTGTGAAAGTGTCATGAATCAGCAATACAGTAGTAATAACACCTGAATAAAGTATACTGCAGTCAAGACAGAATGAAATGCATGTGAGAATCAAAACCAAACAACGAAATCTGTTCAAAGTGTTGCTGCATCTGGAATGTGTATCCCAAAATCTGGATATGTTGCTCTCAGTCTGCAATATGCAGATAGGATGATTGTCTGATATACCAAACATCCACACTTGTCTACAGCTATATAAAGCAAATGTAGCAGGATGATGTAGCTGAACAAAGCTAGATATGAATGTGTATGAAGAACAATAAAATGTATATTGATGTTGCAGTAACAGTCCTATCACCAAGTTGAAATAGTTATCATATAGGAAACTGTAGTTAAAACAGTAGTGTGTATATATCTGTAGCTATTAGAAATGTACAGCATATGTATTGGTATTTGAAGGTGTTAATATTATTTTCTTCACCCCACCCTATAACCACATATAACCCATTCCACGTGAAAATGGTATGTGCAATCACAATTAACACCCCTGGACGTTTGTCCTGTTGGATCATATATATTTTCATGTCCGTTGATGCATCTGCCCTGTTCATACATTCAAACCTGATGGCCTGTTGCCATCAATTAACCCTGCATGTTGTTGGACTGTGTATTGCTGTTCAAATTATGCATGTTTTATGTACGCTGTTCAATGGTGTGAATATCCGGGTGTTTGGTTAATGGGAATACTAATGCATGCTGTTACAACTAATTGTGAATGGTATTATATGTCACTAACCCAAACTGTCATGACATAATGCAAAACATAGGACGACAGGGAAGGCGGGTTCCAGCGGACCCACCTCTCCTACCTCAGCTGGCGAGTGCACCTGGCACTAGTGCCGAGTCTGGACCCTCCTCTGGTGGTCATGTGCCACCTGTGGGTGGAAGCGTTGCAGGGGATGGGGCTCGCCCCCCCTCTGCAAGTGTGGCTGGAGGAGAACCACCACTCACCCTCCGTAGCGTCTTGACTGTGGTGTGTAGGGAGATTCGGGACTCTGTTCTCGAGCCCCTACGTCAGCTTGAGGCACGGGTGGCACAACTGCCGGGCATGCCTGTTGCCCGGCCTACACAGCCCCCAGCACAGCCCTGTCCTGGGCAGTGAAGGAACAGTGGCAACTGCCTATGGGTGGGGATATCAGTTCCACTGTTGCCATCTGTGGGCTCATGGGCTTAGGATATCTAAACCTCCATCCCCGTCAATTGTGTAACCCCCCCACACGTGTCATACACTGCCTCTGTATGCGTCTTGTTTGTCTTGTCTGTTTACCTACCCAACCTACCTCCCCAGCTGTACCGACTTCCTTCACCTGACATACCACTCTCACCTGAAAAAAAAAAGGGCACTCTGTACCCACAAAAAAGTTATGCCCAATACATAGCTGCCCATTCCGCACACATGTCTGCTGGACATGGAATCTATCAATTACAATTGGCTGTACAACAAGTATTATTGGTGTCCTGACACCTCTCTCAGGGGTAAAAGGTTTCAGATGTCACACCAAATTACATACATATGCACAGCTGTTGCTGATGAAGAAATGGGCAGCTATGGGCCTTACCTACATCCCTCCTGCAAATCCCAAGCTTGTTTCCCTACTGTCTTACCCTCTTTGTGACCCCTTTTTCACCACTTTCCTGTCTCCCCATTTTCTTTTCTTTCAAAGAAAATAGCGTGGGTGTGCACCAGAGTAAGCACTGTTAAGCGGTTGTAAGCGGGTGTGCGCTTGTGTGCGCAGAGCTAACCGCCAGTGCGCATGCGTGAGCTCCATGCAAACCAGCGCTAACCCAGTTACAACTGCTTAAAAGTGCCTTAGTCACTTTGATTGACAGGTCCTGTACTCAGTTCAAAAGCAAAATAAAAGTCCACTGTCAGTCCCGAACCCAGGACCTTGGAAACACTAGTCTGTATGACCTACCACGAAGCCATGACTCTTATACAAGAACATTGTGCTAAAATAAATATAACATGTAATAGTAGGGATGAATGTAAAGGGAATATAGGATGTGTAGTACCCAAAGCATGTCATGTAGAATTACTGTCAAAACTACTGGATTCCCACAATAGTACTGTGTGAACACAAACAGCCATGCTAGTTGGTAGCTTGTCGATAATAATGTCAGTTAAAGTATATATATAAATGTATGTATATGTACATATATATATATATATATATATATATATATATATATATATATATATATAAATATATCTATATATAGTTGTAGGAGTCATTGTGCATACACACTTACTACAGGGAACATGAGAGAGGAATGGAGAAATGTGAATCTACAACACAGCCTGAATCATGAGAGAGATACTAACCTTTACACTCACAGAACACTGTCCACAGCATACCAGCATGGTCCCCACCCTTACAATCTGAAAGGGCAACGCCTATCCCACATACCCTTTTATAGCACTGACCTGAAATCACAGTGAGAACTGCAATCAGTACACAACTGACTGTATGCAATTAGCAAATGCTGGCTTACAATTGGTGCAGAGGCCATCACATGGACCTATGCAGATACCTACAAAGCATCCAGTACTAACACTCCACACATGCAATACATTCATTGCACTGTCTGGAAGCAGACAGAGGGAGAGAGAAAAGTGAGAGAGAGAGAGAACAAAAAAAAAATTATACACTGTGACTCTGTCACCCGAAGCTGTCAGCAGTGACAGTAGCAACAGCAAGCAGAAGCAGTGGTAAAGCAACCAGCTGCGACAAACACAGATAATGCAAAGTAGCAGGTTAATAGTGTGCATACTGTGAACCCTCCAAATGTGTCATAGGTCTGTATCTATAGGTATGTCCATGTGATATGTTGTGTGTACGTAGTTCCACCAAAAGGGGATGACCATACATTACATGTCAATCAGTCTTAGGCCATGATCCTGGCAGCAGTTGTCTGTGTGTTGCCCCCATAAATGGCTGTAGTGGCTGCTTTGAAAGGTCAGCCAGGTTCAAAAGGCATCATGAGCCCATCACAAAGGCACACTGGCTGGGAACAAGTGTCTGCAGGTACCCGATATCACTGCATATGCATCCCATACTGCATAATTCCATAGCTTAGCAGACCAGGCCGGTTATGCATATGATGTGGTAGTTCCCAGGGTCAGTCGAGGTGCCTCCTTAGTGGTGTGGGACCACTGTCGCTGTATGCCACTGTCCAGGTACATATCCTGTAGTACGGCCAAGATAAATTATCAGTGTTATATGCGGTTGTATGTCTTCTCGGAGTGCAGGTAGCACACATCCAGGGATACCATGAGGTCACAGTGATGCTGTGTGTTCTGCTCTGCTGAGGGTGGCCCTCATCTGGACATGTGAGATGATAGGGAGGTTACATACAGCTGTGATAAATATTTCAACTGGTGGGGGAGAAGGAGGGGGGATACATGCACCAAACATGTCTGCAAGACTGTTGCCAATATCTGTGTGTTTGTGAATGTTAAGTAGGTGTGTATTAACACAGAGCATATCTGAGGCATGTGGTCCATATGTGTAACATAACTGAAGAAGGCCTTGTGGTCATCCATAGTGTTTGTGGCCATGTCCCTCCCAGAGTAGGCCGTGGCCCTTGTTATGACGGACCGTAGCGTAGTACCAGTGCTGACCACAGATGCCTTCCCTTAATGTGAATGTGTACTGTCCTGCAGTAGCCTCCTGCTATTGTTATATAATCTGCCTCTGTCTGGGGTCCACCGGACAGGATGTCTAACCTTTGTGCATAGGGTCTGGGTTAGAAATGTGTGTGCAAGTTCCATGCAATCTGTGGCATGTCCATGGTAAGCATTTGCAAAGGGGTCAGCAGTGTGGCTTGTGGCTTCCACTGGCCCAGTGTGCTGCATGGATACCATCTCAGTCCCAGCAAGTGAATAACTGTCTAATCACATACATATCAAAGTAGTCTACTCTGCTGGTGGTGGTGGTGGGATATGTATATCCAGGCCGAGTAACTTCTGTCCACATCACAGTAGTGGACAGCGTCCCACATACAGTACCTTGGGATGAACTCCCAGAGTGAGGTTGTGCATTGGACCTGTCAGTGTGTGGTGACCGATGGGGCATGCTACTATGTTGTGTGGAATGTGACAGGTATTGTTGCACAGGTGTTGGCTGAGCACTGATATCTGGCCATGTATCTGTGTATCCACCACGACACACACACATGCAACATATGTGAGTAGTAGTATATCACTACACATGAGTATCATGTATAGTATGTGTGCCATATATTGCTGACATAGTCTGCTGATATCCTGTTTGAGTTCTCTTCCAGGGAGATGGCGCGTCAGCGTAATCCCGCCTACTCTGTAGCGGAAGACAAGGAGATCCACCAGAGCCTGGTGCGGGAGCATGACATCCTGTTTTCCCACACCAGTCAGAATCAGCAGGAGAGGGCTGCACTGTGGCAAGACCTTGTACGTAGGGTAAATGATATTGACACGCATAACAGGACATATGAGCAGGTACGACATCACTGCAGTGATTTAATCCTAAGTGTCCGTCAGCGTGCATCAGATATCCACAGGCAACAGGTTGCCACAGGAGGTGGGGTGGCCACACCCCCCCCTCACCAGACTGGATGGGCTACTCCTAAGTGTTGTGGCTCCAGCCCCGGAACAGCAACAGCAGTACACCTGCATTATGATGGAGGCTGGTTCCACACAGCAGCACGACATGGAGCGTGCAGGTAATATGCCATATGTACACTTGACTGTTCTGTACACTGTATCATATGCAATATCAATGGCACAGTTGTGCCCACTGACATTAATCTCATCATTTCTGCAGGTCCCTCCGGGTTACAGCAAGGCAGGCTATCCATGCTGGTGAGTGTGTTTAACATAACCTATAATAGTCCTGATAATGCTAGTAACAGTAGTGTAACTCAGTAGTGCTCTGTGTGTATACTGCGGAGTGTGCATGTGTGCATGTGTGCAGGTGTGCCTGTGCCCATGTGTGCATGTGTGCATGTGTGCAGGTGTGCCTGTGTCCACGTGTGCATGTGTGCATGTGTGCCTGTGTACACGTGTACACGTGTGCATGTGTGCATGTGTGCCTGTGTCCACGTGTGCATGTGTGCATGTGTGCCTGTGTGCATGTGTGCATGTGTACAAGTGACCATGTGTGCATGTGTGCATGTGTCCATGTGTGCATGTGACCACATGTGCATGTGTGCATGTGTCCATGTGTGCATGTGTCCACGTGTGCATGTGTGCATGTGTCCACGTGTGCATGTGTCCACGTGTGCATGTCTGCATGTGTGCATGTGTGCGTGTGTGCATGTGTGCATGTGTGCAGGTGTGCCTGTGTACATGTGTCCACGTGTGCATGTCTGCATGTGTGCCTGTGTCCATGTGTGCATGTGTGCCTGTGTCCATGTGTGCATGTGTGCATGTGTCCATGTGTGCATGTGTGCATGTGTGCATGTGTGTAGAAGTGCATCACTGGAAACAATGTCTGGAGACTGTAAACTGTGTTTCCTGTCTTCCTCCCACAGGTTCTGGTGCTGCTCTGGTGACCTGCAGCAGGAACCTGAATCTTGTGCCACGGGTACTGGTAATGATGATATTTGTGTAATGGTACAGGAAGGTGTGTCAGGGTCTGCCATTGGTCAGCCAATTGACGATACACAGCTGTCAACCCCATCATTGCGCACAGTCATCCTGCCAGTACATCCTTTGTCACCATTGTCCCTAGGTGATGGACAGGATACAGTGGGCATAGACCAGGGTAATGTGGTACCTGTGGCACATGCGTCCCCACTCAGCAGCCATGGGCAGGGTCCTCCAATGGTACCACACAGACAGTTGCCCATGGGTTCTCGTGGGAGCATCCATGGGCATACTGCCTCTGGCCGACGTGCCCAAAGAGGTCTGTCAACCTCAGCTATGTTTCAGACTGTCATGCAGGCACAGTCACATATGGAAAGGGAGCCCTGACAGACAGTATAATTTCACCGATGTCATAGACAGACGTTGGGGGGACATATTACAGCAGTTCCACAACCAGATGTCCATGAGCCAGGGCAATGATGGGCGTTTGCGGCGTCGACATGGCCGTATGCCGGCAACAGCTGGCAGATGGTGCAGACGACAACAGGATCGCGCACGCCCCCATAGTGCCAGCAGCAGCCCCAGCAATGCTGGGTCTGTGCTGTCATCGGAACGCCCCAGGAGACCACGTGCAAGTGGCACTGGACAGTCCCAACAGGGACCTGTGTCCAGTCAACGCACTCCCGCTTCTGATGACAGTACCCAGTCTGGCTTAGTACTGGATACGGTCCGTAGCACCCCTGCCAGGCACAGGTACCGTGTCCATGCCCACAGACACTGATCTGTATGACCTGCCAGGTGCAGTCTGTAGCTGTCCAGAAACCCCTGTATATGGCAGCCATGAGGTGGAACTGTGTGCGTGCATACACACATGCAAAATGTTAACACCTAGGGCGACCACATATACGCACACACTGAACCAACACTGCCCCATCCTGTACTGCTGCCCATCATCAACACACATACACACACATGTCAATTGGTGGTATCAGTGGCTGACTCAGGCATACCTAATCCACACCCTGTGCATATGATGACACTGTGCCACCTCCTGCAATCTCCAACATCATTGCGGGAACAGGTAAACACGTTGCTGATGCACAGGGTGACTACATAGAAGTGTATTAGTAGTATCATGTTGGTAACAGTACAGTGTGCTGCTATGACTGTGTGTTTATTCCAGCATGCCTGCTGCAGTAACTGTATGAATGTCCTGAATTGTTATCTTCACCCATAGTACATACCAAAGTATAACAGCTGCACATAATTCCATGCCGGTGGTAAGGTTGTCAACAGATTGCTGCATACATGGGTAGCACAGGGGGAAAGCTAACGCAAGTAGTGATATGCAATGGTGGACATGTACAGTAATGGTGTCAAGTTGCCCACAACGACTATGCAATGTGGATGTTCGCGCATGTAGATATGTGTGCAGTACCAATGTAATCCAAATCCCAAATAACTATGACATAATATCAGTTCTACCATGGGCATCTGCGCTGTGTATTCCTGGGTACATGTTGATAGTGCCTACATATTTGCATTGTTACTTACTGTTATTGTTACCCCTTCTTTGTTGTACAATGCACTACTTCCAGCCCTGTTTACTGTAGCTTTGTTTGCATGCATGTTCACTTGGGGTTCCCTGGAACACTGCTTACACCTGCAATGCAGAGTTACAGTGCTTCTGTAGACTCCTAGTGACATCTGCATAGCGTGCGATCGTATGTCAACTTTACATGACAGAACGTCACTGTCCTGTACGCATGTACGTTGCCTGTGACACATTGCACATGTCTTACCTGGCATTTACCCACGTGTGCAGTCATATATGCCAGTGCTATGAAACAGCAGCGGTACACCCACACATACACACCTTCAGTATGTTGTTCCCCATTGGCCCTATGTGTTGGTACTCACCATGGCAATCACACTACTAGGGTAGCATGTGCAAAGGTAACCTGTGAATCACCTCTATGGTCCAGTTGTGGTTTATGTGAGTCATGTGTCAATGTCACAGCTGCCACATGTATGCAGTCAGCCATCACCCTTGGCCAGGAACGTACAACACATGTGTGGGATGCCACCACACAGCCAATCTGGGGACTGGGCTCTCTGAACCCAGAACCCAGTAATGCCATACCCTGTCAGGTGGCATGTCATATATACTACATCCTGGACAAACTTCAACCCCAATCCCTGCTGCTACTATTGATAATACCCATGAAGATGTTTCTGACAGTTTTGACCAATTCTTTACTGAGACATTTCAGGCCCTAGCTAGCCATCTACCTCCTAGCTCCCCTGGTCCTGAAAGTAGCACCCCTAGGAACCTACTTGCGTTCAGCTGCCAACCAGTCACCACTTCACTTCTCCGTACCTTGATTGAAACAGTGAAACCCACTACACTTTCTGCTGATCAACTCCCTGCCGAGTACCTATCAAAATCAGATGATGCTATTGCTTACCCCGTCTCAAAGGTAATCAACCGAACCATGGTAGAATCTAAATTTCCCACCATCTGGAAAATATCATATGCAATCCCACTTCACAAAGGAGGCAGCTCTACTGAATTCTCCAATTATAGTACTAACACCATAAACCATACTTGCAACACTAATTATATATCCTCAGCCCTCTTTTTGGATCTTTCCAAGGCATACAATATAGTTGATCACCAACTTGTAATCCACACCCTGCAAACATTCTGTCAAGGTACTGGGGCCTTCCAATGGTTTCAATCCTACCTGCATGGTCGACAGCAGGCTGGCCTCTGGCAGAACAAACTCTCTAACCTTCTACCTAACACCCTCAGAGTACCACAAGGCTCTATACTAGGGCCCTTGCTGTTCTCCATCTTCATTAACGACCTTTATACTGTCATCCCAAAAGTCAGCTGTATCCAATATGCTGAAGACTCTACTCTGATCTCCTCAGCCACATCTCCAGTAGAGTTATGGTCAGCTACCCAGACCACCTTTAATACAATATAAAACTGGCTTTCTGAACATCGTCTGATCCTAAATCCTAAATAAACTAAACTGCTGTTATTTCACCAACACGTAGGTCTACCGCTTTCACCTTTACCATAACATCAACTGATGGCACAATAATCTCCCCTGACCCATCTACTAAACTATTAGGTGTCATCACAGACAATAATCTCAAATGTGACCTACATGTTAACCAAATTATCAAAGCCATCAATAGAAAACTAGGGTCACTTTACAGAATAAAAGCCTTCCTAGCCCCTCCAGCTAAAGGTGCCATAGCTCGCTCACACCTTGTTTCAACCCTTCTGTATGCATCCCCTCTACTCTCGAATATGAACAAGACTGTCCTTAACAAACACTCAATTTGCTACAACCATATTGCCAGGTTTGCCACTGGGCTGCCTTTTAGGACACATCATTACATCAATCTAAATCAGCTTGGTTGGCTTGCAATACCCAGCCTAATACAGTATAACCAACTGATTATGGCCTATAAAATCCTCTATAATCCGGACAGTACTCCTGCACTTCAAATATTATCACCCCCTATAACAATCCTAGACCGCTTCGATCCTCTAACAAACTACTAATTCAGACTAGCAAATTTAATAACACAGCCGGTGATTCTCTCTTTGCAAACTCTGTAAGTAGATCCTGGAACTCACTTCCAGCTGATATTACCCTACTTTCCACCTTAGGTCAATTTATCACTAGACTCAAACAACATTTGTCACTTAACTGGCTATGTCAATGTATCAAGCCTGGCTAACTCGAATGTGTAAAATCTGTGAACCAGTTTACTGTGCAATTTAATTTAATCCTGACTTGTGCTCAGGACTAATATTAACCTGTGGAACATGTTTAACTTGCTTACTTATGTAATCTCTGTAAATAATCTGTTTGTAATATGTAATGCTGGTATTATGTAATGCTGTATCTACTTACCCTTGTAGCGTTTCTCCCCGGGCCTCCCCTGGAAATGGACATGCATCCAGTCGGACTATCCCGGTCAACAAATGTAGGCTAAATAAATAAATAAATAAAATATATTACAGTGACACCAATACAAGTCAGACATTGACACGCACTGACAGCATGCTGAACACACTGGGGCATACGTGGGGACTCAGAATAGCATCCTGCCTGAGCATCACATACCTCCGCAGCTGGCACACAGGCATATGTTCCGTCGGAACAGAGCACATGCCACACATGGCACACACATCCCCTGTGCCACACACACTCACAGCCTGTAGGGCTACACAACACACCTGCTACAGACGTGTCAGGTACCTGTCTTGGGTGCTGCACTGTGGTCCTGCTCAACAGGCTGTATCTGGTGAAGGTCACAGTGATATGCCTCAGGGGCACTATGGTCCACCACAGAACACATGCATACAGGTCAGTCAGAGGCATGGACACATATAACTCACTCATTGACCATGCCAGTATGGCTGACCTGAGACATACCTCCCTGGACTACATGATAGGGAACATAGAATGGATCTCTCAGCATGTGGCACAGGCCAGTATGAGCCTGATCTTGGTTGCCAACATACCCTCACCAGGTATGCTACCACTATGTGTGGGAAGGGTGTTGTATGTCTACATTATGCTCAGTCTCCACTGTCATTTATAGGGTATCCGCTGGCTGTCAACGTGTGCTTACATGCTAGGGAAGCCACAATGATGTGCAAGGGTCATCTTGCACGTGACACCCATGGCCCGATGTATAATGACAAAGCTCCTCGGTACACACATACTGCCTTATGCTGCAGGACATGGTTTACATAGCCACCTCCATGGGTATCACACAGGTTAGGACACTAACAGTGCTGCTACACAACAAGAGCAGTGTACACCGGAAGATGCATGCACCAGACACTGTCCTCAGCACGGTGAACTGCAATGTCTGTGCAGTACCAGATTCCTGATTCATAGCTCACAGGTGTTACCCATCACTGACAGGTTATGCCCCATACCATGCCTGTCGTCCCCTACACATGTAAGACACATGGACAGGGGGTGGTATCCCAAGGTACCACAGATACACACACCTCCAGGTTGTTGGCACAGCACAAAGCATCAGGGCCTAATCATGTGCAGCTAACAGTGTGTCGGACTGCCATCTGGTTCATAGCCTGGCACACACAACTCTCCCATACACAGGAAGACCACCTATCCTCCATAACAACACTGGCAATATGACAGTCTCAAGAACTGTGTTTATATGGCTGGACTGCATCCAGCCAAACATTGTGCGTGAGCATTACTGTAGCTACAACACACTAGTTGAAGGGTTCACAGCATGTGGTCACTGAATTGCAGTGGAATGACATGTTACCACTACCACAACAGGTGGGAACATGCAGCACCTGTACATCGACTACATGTACACTATATGGCCCAGACCAGATGTGTATCCCCTGCTGTAGGTATTTCACCATATACACCCACACTGTATAGAGACATACCACGTGTGGACCCTGCACAGTAAGACACAGTCATATTGGTATACATTGCAAATACCATTTATCCACTCGAGGCATGTGTCAGACATGGTAACTACTGCAGGTCACAGGTATTTATGTGTATGTGTCACACACATACATCATGTGTGCAATGCCATTGCTGGTTTAGGCAATGGCATGCATCGTTATGTACAAGGACCCACACAAGGTCATACTGTGTGACACAACCACACGTGGCAGTTGTGGGTTACCGAAACATACCTATCTGTACTCTGACAATGGTAATAGACACAGTAGCAGAGCGCACTATTGGCATTACTAGCCTTTGGCTGTGCTGATAGTGTGGTGACATCCCCTGTGTTTACTGGGGGAATATGCAGCATCTGGTGTATTGTAGTATTTGCCAAAAGGATCTGTTTTCTCACACTTCCATTTACACACACCCTACTACCCCCACACACACGCACATTTGCCATTTGCAGGATTCATTCCCCTACCTAATTAAGTCATGACACATGAGAGAGACGCATTAGCAAAGCGCACTATTCGGATTACTAGATAGTTCTTCTTCTCTGGCTGTACTTATACGGTGCTGACATCATCAGTATTTTGAAAGGGTAATGTGCATCAGGTAGTGTGATCTCCTGATTGCCAAAACTAACATGTTTTTCATACGGCAATGCACACACACAAACTCCCCACATCCAAACACACACACATGCCATTTACAGGTTTCAAACTCCTACCGAACTACATTACGACACTCGGGAAAGACGCATTAGCAGAGTGCGCTATTCGCATTACTGGGAGGCTTCCCTTCTCCTGCTGTACTTATAGGGTGCTGACATCATCTGTGTTTAGAAAGGGGAGTGTGCATCCTGTAGTGTGTTCTCCCAGTTGCCAAAAGGGACATTTCCCTCACACAAAATTGCACACACACTAAACCCCCACATCCAAACACACACACTTGCGGGATTCAAACCACTACCTAACTATGTTATGACACTCGAAATGGACACATTAGCAGTGCACGCTATTCGCATTATTGGGATGTTTGCCTTCTCCTGCTGTACTTATCGGGTGCTGACATCATCTGTGTTTAGAAAGGGGAGTGTGCATCCTGTAGTGTGTTCTCCCAGTTGCCAAAAGGTACATTTCCCTCACACAAAATTGCACACACACTAACCCCCTCATCCAAACACACACACTTGCTGGATTTAAACCACTACCTAACTACGTTATGACATTTGAGATGGACGCATTAGCGGAGCGCGCTATTCGCATTACTGGGAGGCTTCCCTTCTCCTACTGTACTTATAGGGTGCTGACATCATCTGTGTTTAGAAAGGGGAATGTGCATCCTGTAGTGTGTTCACCTAGTTGCCAAAAGGGACATTTCCCTCACACAAAATTGCACACGCACTAACGCCGCTCATCCAAACACACACACTTGCAAGCTTCAAACCACTACCTAACTATGTTATGTCATTCGAGATGGATGCATTAACAGAGCACGCTATTCGCATTACTGGGAGGCTTTCCTTCTCCTGCTGTACTTATAGGGTGCTGATATCATCTGTGTTTAGAAAGGAGAGTGTGCATCCTGTAGTGTGTTCTCCCAGCTGTCAAAAGGGACATTTCCCTCACACAAAATTGCACACACACTAACCCCCCTCATCCAAACACACACACTTGCAAGATTCAAACCACTACCTAACTATGTTATGACACTTGAGACGGATGCATTAGCAGAGCATGCTATTCACGTTACTGGGAGGCTTCTCTTCTCCTACTGTACTTATAGGGTGCTGACATCATCTGTGTTTAGAAAGGGGAATGTGCATCCAGTAGTGTGTTCACCCAGTTGCCAAAAGGGACATTTCCCTCACACAAAACTGCACACACACTAACCCCCCTCATCCAAACACACACACTTGCAGGATTCAAACCACTACCTAACTATGTTAGGACACTCGAGATAGATGCACTAGCAGAGCGCGCTATTCGCATTACTAGGAGGCTTCCCTTCTCCTGCTGTACTTATAGGGTGCAGACATCATCAGTGTTTAGAAAGGGGAATGTGCATCCTGTAGTGTATTCTCCTAGTTGGCAAAAGGGATACATCTTTCAAACAGTCTTGAACACACACTAATCCCCTCCACACACACTGAGCATGTACAGGATTCAAACCCCTACCTATGTTATGACACCCAAGACGGACGCATTAGCGGAGCGCGCTATTCACATTACTGGGTGGTTTACCTTCTCCTGCTGTACTTATAGGGTGCTGACATCATCAGTGTTTAGAAAGGGGAATGTGCTTCCTGTAGTGTGTTTTCCCAGTTGCCAAAAGGGACATTTCCCTCTCACAGCCTTTCACACACACAAACCCCACTCACCCACACACACACACACACACACACTGAGCATTTGCAGGATTCAACCCCCTACCTAACTATATTATGACACTTGAGGAAGACGCATTAGCAGAGCGCACTATCTGAATTACTGGGTATCTGTTCTGCACCTGTAGTATTTATAGGGTGCTGACATCTTTATTTCTACAGAGGTATGTAGATGTAGTACTACCTGTCAGGTGGGGGATAGCATATATATGCATTTGCAGCCACCTACGTCAGGGCCAGATATGCACATCGCACAGGCAGGTTATGTTCTATACCATGCTTTGGGACCACAGGACCTGTAACACACAACACAACCAGTCCAGAACACCACACCCACATCCAGGACACACACTTAGCTTCCCTGGGAACAGTGCCAGGATATGCAGGTGTTCACATACACCATTCCAGTTGTTAACATCAGGTACAGGCATATTGTGTGTGAGAACTACTTAGGCCTCCACCACTTTACCCTACAGCCACTACAATTTGTGGGTCCATGTGCTATGGCAGAACCACACACCACAGCCACATGGGGGAATACATGTTGCACCTGTCCATCTGCAACGTGGGTACTCACTGTTCCACACCAGAGGTAGACCACCATTGTTGATATCTGACCATACCCACCTTTCCCTGGACATCCATATCCCATCTCCACCCCCAGGCAAGGTTGTCACTGCACACAAACTGTATTTAGCACAAGCAGACTCTACACTTGTGTAGACTGGGGTGGACGACTTCAGAGGACCCATGCTGGAGGACTATACTGGCCACTCAGCATAATCCTTGACAACTGCATTCTATGAGCATGTGTACGGTTTGCATTGGTCATGCTATCCCACATATACCCATGACTGCTCCACAAGACACCTGTCAGCTGTACACCAGCCATATATGCCTGCATTACAACAGACAGAGTGACCTAATACATTGCAGAGCTGTAACCCACAGAGGGAGGACATCTGTGAACAGTTCCGGCATGACACTTCATTCACACATACTCATTACAACACAGTGTTGACAGTGGAATCATCCAGAGAATGCAGATAGGGCTCCCCTCAGTCTGTTATTGACAGACACCTACTGTCAGAGATCCTCAGCAACCCTCTCACAGCACACACCGACAACATGGCTGTGGCTTAGCACATTCAATCCCTGGGACCTCCACGGTGCCCCTGCTTGACAGAGGCACAGCTCACTAACCTCACATGTTGCCTTCTGTGACCTACTTTACAGTGGCACAGTAGCCTACTATCCTAGGGATGCAGATGCCAATCACACTCTGGCTGAGCTGTCATTCCCTAGGGCAACAAGCCTAGTATTGACCTCTACACCCATATGTTCAATTGTCGGATGCACAATATTTGTTGTGCTGTTCTACTGTTTGCAGGTCTTTATTGCCATAGCATTCCCTGTTCCTATGACCAACTTGTGTATCTGTGGAAGATGTTTGCATATGACGGCGATCCACTATATCACTTATGTCTCTGTGGTCATTTACTGTGTGCACTGGGCTGATTGCTGTGTTGTGGTTGGTTCCTGGACTGACACGTACAAATACCAGATATGTGTGGCCAACTGCTAAACGGAGATATGGCCTAAGTGTGTGAGCATGCCCAGTTCAGCCTTTCCATGGCATGTTGTCTGACATATGCCTCATTTATCAAAGTGTGCGAGCATGCCCAGTGTGAGCTTTCCATATGTTGCACTCTGAAGTCCACCACATATTTGGGTGTGTGTGTGAACTTCAACAATATCTCAAGTTTATGGTTGTGTGTTGGGTGTCATGTTGTGTACTAACTGGCCAACTGCTTCATGTCTGCCACAACAGGGATTATACTGTGCCTGCAGGGATTGCATGGGATACTTTGCAGACATTTCTCAACATACTTTCATAATGACCTAACACTGTAGTACCGTATAGTGTACTGGTTCAGTACTTTCACTGTGGTGGACAGTATCCTGGGCTTTAGTCCTATGACTGCTTGACATCTTCATAGTGAGCACAACAGACTGTGTAGGGGCAAGTTGTGCACATATGACCATGTTGCAATATGTTCAGATATGGACTACCTACACCAGGCTCGTCCAGCATTGCTAGTGTATTCCACAACATGGGTGGACATTGGCAAACACTAGCGATGTTCCCTAGGCCATTTCTGATGCTAGTCACAGGGTGTGTTTGTCCTTCGACACACATTGTAACTGGAGTTTGCCATGACATATGTCATGGTTAGTATACTGTGCCTCCGTCTACCTCTGACATAACAGTGATACCCAGGGTTAGCCTACCATCTCCCATACACTCATCAGGATTCCTCTTGAGGGGTGTCGATATGTGGCTCTCTGGCTGACCTGTACCAGGGGTTTACTGAAGAGTGGGGGTGCCTTCTGTGTTATGGATCATTCTGTACAGCTTGTCCTATGTATGTCAGTGCTGGGGTTCAGGTCTCTCATGTGCATATCTCACTGCCATTCAGATTGTACAAGGTGCAACATGTTCATTCATTCCAGGTTGGACATGGCTTCATACATCAGGCACAGCTTTCCTGTAGCTGGGAAGGATGGCGGTGTGGGCTGCAGTTTGTTTACTCAGGCAACACATGGCATCTGTTCATGCTCTTTGCTACCCCTGGTGGGGTACTGTTGTGGACTTTACAGTTGATGGAGGTGTCTGCTGTGGTATATCCCACAGGGGCTATTGTAGTCAGTTGTGACGCTGATGGAGGATGGCTGCAGAGCCACAGTGAGTTCCCCTTATCTACATCTGCCAACCTTCATGTTTGGGTGGGTATATGGTACATGTTTCTGCAAACACTACATCCACATGTTTGTCCAGTGCAGGATATTTATCACCTTTTATACCCAGGTCTCACATTACATGTTAGGTACCTCATGGGTTAACACCTGTGTGGTAATTTGTGGGCACTTACTGTATATCCACGGTGGTTGTCTATACACAGTTCTGCAATTAGCTTGCTGACATGGCTATGGCTACAGTTGTCTGTTTGTAGGTGGCCGTTTTGTGGGTTGCTTGTGTCAGCTGGGGGTCGGATATGGTGGGCTGTTTGTACTCCTCTGCATACATGTTCAGTCACAGTCCTTCCATGTTGGCCTATACCTATGGGACATATATACAGAACGGGGCTGGGGCCAAGACCAGGCCTTGTGGGATGCCACTCATATCCGCTTTGTAGTCTGACATGGATGCGGCATGTCTGACCATGTCAGTTCTGTCCTTGGTCTGGTTTGCAACCCCTCTACTGACATAGGGGTATATATTTAAGCTGCTGAACATATCCTTACTGAACTCGTACGGTATTGTCTAGAAGCATGTGCACGGTCCAGCTACACTGTGTGGACCACATTGCCCTCATCAATGACCTTAATGACTGCTTCAAATGGGTCAGACATGTTTAGGGGCAGGTTATGCAGTTACAACAGCCACACTGTGTAGGGTCCAGTATCAGTAGGTCCACAATAGCCTTCTGTCTGCGGTACATACTGATCCTTTCCATAGCTGTGCAGAACAAGCTTGTCAGGATCCTGGGGTGGTAGTTTAGAGTATCCATTCAGGCAACACCTTTGTTGTGATGGACCACTGTTGTTGTACACTGCTCTTTGGGTACATATCCTGTGGTAAGGCTGACATTGGGCAGTAGTGTGATTTGGCATTCCATTATTCTTGGAGTCCATGTTGGCCTCAGCACAGGACACCATCACATACCTTTGCTGCTGTGTGTTCTGCTTTGCAGATGATGGCTGTTACCTCAGCATCTGCAATGTCAGGGGACCATCAGTCTGCTGGGATAGGTATTTTGCACTCGGGGGGGGGGGTGTTTGCACTACACCTGACAGGTTGTATGTTAGCAATATGTGTGTGTGTTTGGTATGTTGTTTGTAATATCTGTGTGATTTGGAGCATATCTGTGGATGCCCAACATGGTTCCTACCATCAGTTGGGTAAGCCTTGTGATTATCCTTAGTGTCCTGTACGTTTTGTATCTTCATAGGTTCATGGGTTCATACTAGGCTATACACCCTAGGCCAATAGTAAGCCTAGCCAGCGTGTGTGTGTCTTTCGGCACCCCTTGCTGTGTTCAATTATGGCCATTTATGAAGTTCTTCTCTGTGCCTCTGTCTGGTCGTGACACAGTGAGGACCCCCAGTATACATGTACGGTCATCCATCCACTTGGCAATATTCCTGTTGAGGGGTGTCAGTGAGGGGCTCTGCCTACCATGGATTGGGATCCTGTTTCTGGGTGTGGGGAGCCTCTGGGTTATGTATCTGTCCCTCCAGCACATCTTATTTCATTATGTGTTGAGGCTGACATCTGTGACTCTCACAGCTCCAATGGCTTTGATTTCCTGTGGTGTAGCATGTCCATTACTCCTGTGTTGGACATGGCCTTGTACAACAGACATCCAATGCCTCTGTGTAGGCAGTGTGTGACTGCAGTCAGCTGGGGTGTCTACAGCCAGGCAGCATATGACATATTTCACACCCTTTATCCTGTTGGTGGGGTAACTATGAGGTCTTCCGAACCGCTGAAGGTGTCATGTACGGTACATCCCATATGAGTCATTGTACTAGATTATGGGTCTGATAAGGGAACAGTACAGTGGCACAGTGACCTCTGTTGATGTTGATGTGAATCCTTTCATGATACGGTGTCCAGTATCGACAATCTTCGTAGCCACATTGGCATTGTGGGTGTCACATGACAGATTAATGTCGACCTGTGTCCCTAGGTCCCTGATTACTCCTTGCATACATAATGGTTTGACACCTATGTGGTAATTTGTGTGCACCTTGTCTGGTATTTGGTGGGACATTCATACTGTCCAGTGTCTTCGGATGTCTGGGTGGAGTTCTTGTGTGTGAGAGTGTGGTCTGTCGCATGCTACAGACTGTACAGCAGTTTTGACTACAGTTATGTGCACATGGGTGGTCTCCGCTGCTTTGTGCATTGTCAGTTAGCTGGCAATATGGGTGTCTGTGCTGCATATGGATACTCCCCCTCCTTTGATGTTTTGGTGCAGGTGTTGGGGCCATAACACATGATATGTGGTATAACCTAGTAGTGCTGGTGTGCTATCACTAGGCTTGCAGCAGGCTTCTGTCACTGCACAGACATCAATGTTCTCCATAATGGGAAGTGCCTCAGGGGCATGCATATTGCAGTTTACACATCTGGCATTGGTCAGCATTACCCTTATGTTTCCTACCACTTATGTTTTCTAGGGTGGTGGGTAGTCTTTTTGGCCTTGCCTACATACGGCTCTATGGAGGCAGCAAAGGCCTTATCCAGTATCCAGATGCACACAGGTAACAGCTGCAAGCCATCCCTGGAACAGCAGCATGGCTTGTCATGCTTGACATCTCAAGCAGACACACATTAGACCCTCTTGGACTGACAGCTGTAACTGTGCCAGCTGTTAAACATGAGCATTCTGTGTTTGTACTGTGGCATCATTCTTGGTGAGGTTTGGATGCTGCACACAGCCAGTGTCATACCGCCCTGGGGTACATACTCAGAGGGACCATCCATGTCTCTTTTGATGTTGACCAGGGAGGTACATCTCAAGTAATTCACACCAGCATGGACATTGAGTGCATCATATTTCTGCTTGCTTTGGGGTGACCTGCGTACTTGTGTTATGTGGCATTTTGTGGCAGCCTACAGGCAGCTTACTCTACCCTTTCCCTTGTTCAGTCTGGTGAGTGGGACAGCAGTGTGTCTGCCTATACAGACACCTATTACGACTGTATCAGGCATGTTGTTTCTCCTTCTGGCCTGTGACTGTTTGGCACACCAACTTTGCGTACTATTCGTTGCATGTGCTATGTTTGAAGGTTGTGGTTGCTTGTGATCTGCTTTGGAGGCTTCTGTTGGTGTGGTGTGTTTGTAATTAAGGCCTCTGGGAATATTTGTCTGTGTTTATGTGTTTGGTTTACAGTTTTGGTAGGTCTATGTGGGACTGGATTTGTGGTGTATGTGGTTACCTTCTCCTCCTGACTAGTTTTGACAGTACTGAGTTGGTGGAGCTCAACCTCTGGTTTGGATACATGGATGCATCTATCACATATATTTGTATTTATTGGGGGGTGTTGTGGTTGTCTGTGTACTTGGGACTGGTGTCACTTTGCCTCTGGATTCACAGATTCTACTTGTTGTGGCTGGACTTAGTGGATTGTATGTGTGGACATATGTTATTGCCATACTACTGGTCAGTGATTACTTCCCTTTTTATGTTTGCTCTATCATGTGGTAGCTTCCTCATTCTCTTGCATGGTTTGGTAATGGCTGGAGGCCAGCATGCCAGATGCCTGCGTTTATGGCATTGTGTGTTGTTGTTATTTGTGATTGCATATTCCAAGCATTCCTGGCTGTGTTCATGGAATGCCTGTATAACATGTTCTGTGGTGTATCCCATATTCTGCACTTGCACAGGGCCTTTTGTGGATTCAAGATCGATTTTGAGGGCTGCAACCTATGCTTTACACATGTTTTTCACTGTGGTATTCTGGCCAGGGACTGGGGTCAGGATGTGTATATCCAGTGTGATTATTCTATGGTCTGGTCTTACCAGTGAGGGGTATACTTCTCATCTTGCCATCCAGTACACATGTTCTGATTATCACATCCAGTATGCTTACCCCTCTTGTGGGAGTGGTACATTGTTCCTGGGCATTTTGGTTTATGGAATCTGGGTAATTTTCTCCTACTGTGTTGGTGCTAGTATAATGCTCCTGGTGTATGTCTGGGTATTTTCAGTCAAGCAATATAATGTTGTTTGGGGGGCTTGATATATTCATGTATTCCGACATAGGCCAGGTGCAGTTCCTGGTATTAGGACAGTAGTCTGAAGCAGGCTATATACTGGGAGGCGGTTTTAGCCATTGGTATTTGACCATGGCTAATCCATGCTGCTTCTTGTTGTGGTACCAACATGGGGGTGTGGTTATCCTTGCCATTTCTTGCTAGTCACCCTCCTTTTGTAGTTTGTTCCATGTTTTGCGGCTGTACAGCACAGTATGATGTGTGACCTGGTAGTGTTAGGTTGCTGATGTGAGCCTTGACCCAGTTCTCTATTACAGGACTGGTATCTACATTCTCCATACTGTGTGCATTTACACTGCACACATCTTGCTGTTTATACATCTGTCATTGGGTAGCATTACATCTAGGTTCCTATCCCTTGTAGAACCTATGAAGGTGGGTTTGTGTTTTGAGACTTACCTATTCAGGGCATGCTGTGGGTACTGACAGCCTTTGCCAGTATCCATGGGGCATGGCATGATAGGTGCACACCACCCCTAGCAGGTGGTGCATCATGTCAAGCTCCGCATGTCTTCCCAGCCTGAAACGCATTGGCTCCTCTTTGACTAACTGCATTACTTCAGCCAGTTATTGCACTTGATCATCCCATTGTCATTTTGTGGCTTCATGCTTGGTGAGGGTGGATGTTAGTCAGGGTGCTCAGGTGTGCATATAGTACATGGTGTTACATTACTTAACACATAGCATTCATGCCTCAGGTGGTGCTGCAGGGCTGCCTCTGTCGGATGCGCATATTACACTTCCCTGTACATGTTTGTGAGCAGGTCATGTCATTTAAGGCATCCATGTTATTATTTGAGTGAGTCAGAGGGGGTATCATTCCCAGGGTTCCTACTGAGCCAGTGTATGTGCTATGCGTTGCCTCTTTGCCAAGGCCAGGGCATACTGGGGACCCCTCCTTCTGCCTACTGGGGCAGGCTCAGGTTGTTCCCCCTCCGAGTCACCCTCTGCCTGTGATGGCCTTGGCAATGGTGGGGGGCTTTTTGGCCCAGCCCTATGCTGGTCCTGCTGCAGCTGTTTTCGCAAGATCATATTATGTAGCATAGCACATACCATGACAATTTGGGTACATGCAGTTGGTGTGTACTGCAAGGCTCCACCAGATGTGTCCAGACACCGGAACCGTGACTTGAGCAGCCCAAACACATTACATTACGTGTTTATGCGTGTGCCTCATTATGGCGTTCCTGTTCAGGTGTGTGTGCGTTTCTGATGGGTGTCATCAGCCACGGCTCCAGTGCATAACCTGCATCCCCCACTAGGTGTCCGTGTGGGATGTCCCCATTGGCAAATGTCTGGTACAGCTGCGTCAAATGCCAGATGTGGGAATCGTGGTAACTCCCAGGGCAGCCAGCACACACATTCATTATTATGCCCTGGGCATCACACACGACCTGGCAGTTGATGGAGGGGAAGCCCTTGCGGTTAATGTAGGCCCTACCTCGCTCATCGGCTGGTGCTTTGATGCGTATGTGCGTGCAGTCTATTGCACCCACTACCTCAGGGTATTCCGCTATTTGCTGGAAGAGACGCATATTGCTGGCCAATACCTCACGGGCATTGGGGAAATATACATGATCACCCGACATGTGCTGACATGACATCCAGGAACTGGTGCAGTACCCTGGAGGCTGATGCCTGTGATATCCCCATCATATCGCCAGTTGGTCTCTGGAAGGTACCTGTTGCTAGTATTCTTAGGCCAACACATACCTTGGTTTCCACTGGGATGGGTTCCTCTCTGTTAGTTCTGTGTGTGAGGCGTGGCCTGCACAGCTCAACAATTTGCTGCAGGAGCTCTCTGTCCACTCTATAGTGCTCTACTATCTCCAGCTCATGTAACCTGTGGTAGGTGACCCTGGGCCTGTACACTCTTCTCCGTCTCCTCACTGTGGGTTGTCTGGCACCATCTGCATTGTCACCACCCTCAGCAAGTCGCCTATGTCTCATTATGACAGCTATGGCAGCCCCTAACATTTCTGCTCTGAGTGAAGCTTTTTCAGTTTTCACTTCTATTAGCTTACTCCTGTCTTGCAGTGTCTCTTAAGGGAAACATCCTGCACTACTGTCTGCAGAGTTTTAAGTGCTGGGCTGGGCTACTATTCTGCCTGTGTAATTGCCTGCTTCTAATTGTTTTCACCTGCTAGCTTCAGCAGTTATCCCTGCTAGCTTCCTATTAATTCTGTTGCTTCCTTTTTCCTCTCTGTTTCCTCAGGGGGGAGCAACGTGCATACTATCAGAAACACGCTCACAGTGGCTTACACGCCACGCGCTGCTTACACGGTTCAGAATCTACTTATTCGGGTTAAAACGCCAGACACCCAATGCAAACACTGTTACACGTTTGCCAACAGCCTGCAACATACTCAGCCTGCCCTACACGCGCGCACACCCGCACAAACAGTGTTAAACATCTCCCAACACGCTCCCACATGCTCAGTCTGCCTTGCACACGCGCACACTGCCCTACTCGCGCTTCATGGTGCACACACGTGCTCATGCACACCCAGCAATAAACTTTGGTGTAAGTAACAGTGTACACCTTCCATTTCTTGACTTTCCATGACTTATCTAGTGGCACACCTCTTTCCATGATCTGTGCCTGTCATCTGTCATGTTACACTGGCCTCCAATGAACTGCATTTCTTTCTACCATTCCCCCCTGTGATGTCACCTATCTCCTACTCTATTCCTCCCCCTTATGTATCTCTTACACTACTCAGACTGTGCTCATTTGGTATGTGACTGTGAGATTCAGTATCCAAACCCTCATTTACATGAGATTGCCTACTAATGCTTAGTTACATGTCTTAGACTCGGCTTCCCCCCTTAGCAACCACTACACGGTGGCCATGTTGTTTTTGGTCTGCTGGTCCCTGCATTGTCATTCCATGTATTGCATGAAACCCACATTTGTGGGTTTATAACCTTTATTTTCATGTTTTATACAGCGCAGCCCGTTTGCGCGGGGCTGCGCTGGGTTTAAAAAATTATATTTTTATTATTTTGGCATCGGTTATCTTGCCAATGGCCACATATTTGGCCATTGGCATGCTGCCTGAGTCATATGCACCTTTTTTTGGAGATGACATGGCTCCGTTGTGGAATTTGCTGAAACGTACTCAGTTGTCAACTAAGTACATTTCTGCAGCTAAAACGTCTCTTACACGGACTGGTTTCTGCTTCGTGGATCGCTAATATACCTCATTTGCATACCTTTCGGATGCAAGTGAGGTATTTAGCATGTCCACGCCCAGTCCGTGTAAGAGACGTTTTAGCTGGTCTCTTACACGCAGTTTAGGGCTGTTCCTGGATCGCGAGGCTTGCATGGAGTGTTGCACGTCTCTTACACTCTGTGCAAGCCTTCGTGAATCCTGCCCTATGACTTTATTATGTCTGTTGAGTTTTTATTTGATAAACCAATGTGTAGTTTTTCACATTATGTGCTTGGATAATGACTTTATTATGTATGCTAAGTTCTCATTCTGACAAACTAATGTTTTGTTTTCATATTTGTACTTCAATGTAATGACCTTATTGTCTGTCTACTCTTTCATTCTGTTAACCACATGTAACTGGAGCTTTTCTTCCAAGGTCTCCACTGAAAATGGGTATCTCATGACCCAGTCAGACCTTCCTAGTAAACAACTGGCAAATAAATAAATAAATAAATAATCTATTAAACAAGCATCTTGGTCTCATTATTGGCACATATTTCCATGGAAATTGTTAAGCAGAGCCTTCTAACTCCAAATAAAATACCTACATTTAATGGTAATAGTAATATGATATGTTGGAGATGTTTGCACATATGTAATGTTGATTGGTTGCAGGCTTTTTATGATTACCCTTCTCTAAATTTATTTTGTTGTAATATGAATGGTTTCTTGAAAGCTTCACTTTCAGATACTTTCCCTTTATCCAAGTTTTTAATTTTATTTAATGTATATGATATTTGTGATTTGAAATGTGATAATCATTTTCTTTTATGGACTAAATGTATTACTAAAAATGGAGAATGACCAAATCACAGTCTTTTAGAGACTTTTCATCCTTAAAAGGAACAGCCTTCAGAGAGTCCAAAGTAAAAGAACAAAGAATTCATCCCAAGCCATTTACCATTAATCTGTGGTTAAAAGTGATAAATCGTATTAACTTCTGTCAACAGAATCTTATCTCAGATGACCAAAGAATTAAAGTAAAAATGATAAGTAATAGAAACAAGAATCTCTTGATGGAGCATTAACAATTTCACTTTTGCAATTCAAGCCTCTGTTTATCTTGCACATAGTTTGTTTTGTTTATTTTTTGTAATTGCATTATTATTATTATTATTATTATTATTATTGTTGTTGTTGTTATTTATTATATTCACTGAATAATTATTACTTGAAAATGAGCAATACAATTTCTTTAAACACAAGACATGGGCAACCTTCAGACACTGGACTCAACCCAGTTTGGCTTTGTCAAGAAAAGATCATGCATACTAAACATGAGGGACTTCTTTGAGAAGGTCACCAAGGCAATATATGAGGGGATAACAGTGCATACTCCTCCACCTGGACCTGGCTAAGGCATTTGATACAATAGTCCACTTGATAAACTCACCATACTGGGCATAAGCCTCATCATAACACATTGTATTCACTAGCTGGCTCACATACAGGACCCAGGAAATAAGGATTGGTGATACCACCACCACTAAGATACTGGTCACCAGCGGGGTACCTCGGGGCTTCTTGCTAGGACTGCTCCTATTTGGCAGCTACGTCTTAGAGGTAAATGGGGTCTTTGGCTGACAAAGTTTGCAGATGACTGCAAATTGGGAGCTATCATAGACTCCTCCATGAAACAAACATCTTACAACAGGGTCTAACACAGATGAATGACTGGTGCCAAAATCACAGATTAAAACTCAATTCCAAAAACTGAATTATAGTGTCTTTTGAGAAAACTGCCACCCAGGCTAATTACTCCATTGATAAAAGGTTGAGCTGGTAGTCAGGGATCTGGGAACATATATAGAAAGTAATCTGGTCTTTGACCAACATGTGGCCCAGGTAGAAAGAAATCATTCTAAGTCACCCAGTTTATAAAGTAAGGGGCATGGCACCCAGGTCCAGGTAAGCCATATTGCTACTTTATCTGGCCCTTACAAGACCCATCATTGAATATAATGTCCCCCTTTGGAATCTACCTGACCAGAATATGCAACAGTTGTAATTTCCAGAAATTGTCCTTACCAAGAGAAGCTAGGACCTAAACACTTTGTCCCATATGGATCACATTAAAGCCCTATTACTTGGCCTCCTACGGGATACTGAAAGACAATCAAGGCATCCTCAGGTCCAGCTCTGACGGACCTTTTGGGCATCCACAAAATGAAAAAAATCCACAAAATGAAAACCATCAGAACTACTAGATCTAAAGATTGAAATTTTGCTTATGACATAAATAAGGCATGTTGGTGAGACAGATATTTGTCTCAGAGTCTCAGTGGATCTCCATGATCTGCAATAGGGTCCCCTCTATATGAAGCAGAGTCCATCCCTAACCCTATTTAAGCATAATTTCTAATAGACAGAGGCAGGCAGCAGTGTCCAAGCTAACAAACCTCTCCCCCAGATAACTTCTGCAAACTTCCTAACTAACATACCCCCTTCTAATAACACCCATGCTACATAGAGACATAACTGGGATGTGTTGCATAGCTAGGTATATAAAGGACCTGGTGGTCATTAACCTAGTATGAACCTATGAACCTGTGGAGACGAACACTCTGTTCAGTGTCAGGAAAGCACTGAAGAGCTTGCAACCTTAACCAGTCTATTCAGACAGTTCAACTTGAGTTGCCTAATGGTTTGGACACATGGACGTGTCTTGAAGCTTTGGAAGCTGGCTGGCTGTTATATCCCTGGCAGGATATAACCCATATAGTTTAGGCTACTGCAGTAGTGATCAACATCATGAAAATCTAAAAATTCCAAGGTATTGGCTAGCAATTGACATGTATATTCTGAAATAAGAGAAAAGCTTTTCAGTTATAAAATGAATACTTGTGAAGACCTAAATTATAAATTACACTCCTAATTCTGTTTTAAATCTGGTGCCTTTTTGAGAAAAGATATTCTGACAAAAAATGTCTTTTATTGCAGTAGACTGTGTAGCAAAAAGTTCTCAACCCAGTTGCCGACCCCAGGATACATAGATTTTTATGGTGGAATAACAGCTGGATTTAGCCTTAAGGCATGCAATCAGATGCAGTCTGGTAAGAACTTTTCTTTATCATGTGAACAAAGTTTAGCTTGTAAATGGGTGAATTCTGCTCTAATGCAACTACCTGAAGTTTTATAATTGTATCTGTTTGTAATTTAAATCTTAATCTCAGAAACCAAAGCTGAACAAACATTTATGCTAATTGTGTTGTACATCACATGCCTTCAGGTTGAAGCCACTCTAGATGTGAATCCACAGTTTTCCAAAGTCACAGGGACAGGCCAACCATCTCAGCTCTAATTCTAGTTTTATTTGCAACCTATAACAGCTGACAATGTATGTGCACTGGCCCAAAGATCATTATCTGGCAATGAAATATTAACATTAAAAGTTATTAAAGAAGTCATCATTTCATAATTAGTTGGAAAATACTAATAACATCACTCATGCAAATAACAAAAACCGTTTTACATGGTTATTTTCACCATTTTCAGCCATTATTTCTCCTGGCATTAGGTGGACAAATGAAAAGCAAAATCAGTTTGGTGTTAACTTGTAAATTTGGTGTTAACTTGTAAACCTCAGTAGGTAATGTTAGGTAACGTTTACAGATGACACTCCACTCAAATCTTTCAAAATTAGGAATCTGATAAGACTTTCTTATCTGTCTGCCTGACTTTCTCTCTGTTTATTTATTTTTCTAACTAATAATATAAATAAGAAGGTCTCGTTTTCAATAGAGCAGTAGAATCACATCGACAAACACAACTGGCCAGTAACACACTTATTGCTGGATATATTACTTATTTTGAGAAGGACATTAATAAATATTGCAGACATTGACAACAAGACATAAATAGCAAGCAGCAACATGTATATGAGGAAATGTCATTGCATAGGTTAGACAGGCTGTTGAGGACCAGAGTTAACAATGAGGATTGTGCCATATAAAGACTTTGGACAGGGATGAGCATTTTGTTGTACAGATTAACTGCAGCCAAATAAGGGAGAATAGATGGTTCACTTCTATACCAACAGTAACACAGAAGCCAGTTCTTTTGTGATGACTAGATCTAATCCTAAACATTTTAGTTTAGCCCCTTCCTGGATTTTGTAGAGGTAAGGACTAAAGATTTGTGAATAAATGTGCTGAGGAAAAGAGTACAGACAGTAACCTAGCTAGCCCTGAGAAGAGGAAATATTATATCACTTTTGAAATAATCTAACTTTTGTTTATTTTTTGGTAGCAAAGAGTTATTATGCATGTTATATAAGAGCTGAGCCAATTATGTTGTGATGTATTATTGACTTGTCAAGGGTGAAAGTTCTGGCACCATCATTTGCAGGTCCCACAGAAGTGCAAACTTCTGGATAGGAATATTTATTACAGAATAATATTGATTTTGATTTATTCACACTAAAGTCAAAAACTTATCCTTTCCATCAGTACATAATATGTAGTTACATTTAGCTCATGGTTTACTTCTGCATACAGATGTGCAGCAGACTACAGGATCATACAAAATACAAGGTAATTGAGTCACAACACCATTTACATGTTGCCAATTTCATTAGTCCATCTTCAAGCTTTACCACCCCCCTTCTCAAGAAGGGCAAAAAAAGGTCAGCTCTTGAGTAACTTTATGGGTACTCATACAGTCATTGAGGATTAATCTGCAGGTTTGTTTTAGAAGTGGGGTAGGTATGGAGAAATAAATGTGTCTATACAACACATTTTATTTGTGGACTTATAAAAGCTTGCATCCCTAGTGGAGCTATTTGACTTTAATGACACAAGAAATCAAGGAGGAAGGTGTCCACAACGGCACAAAATGGAAGGTATAGAGAAGTCCACAAGGGTCTATAAGAACCAAGGAAAGGGATAGTGCTTCAATCTTTCCTGGTAGTACAGGAACTTGCCAACAACAGCCATCTTCATTAGGAACCTCTGAGGCCTTTCCTGTCATTTAAAATGTCTAGACAGATGCATTCCAAAGGAAGCATTATACTCAATAATTTGTCTAATTAGGGGTACAAAAAAGGAATGATAACTTCTTTTGACCTGGATGATAGATATTAGTTGTGTCCAACAGGAGGATTTCTGACTGCTGCTGAAACATGGTAGTTGAAGGAGAGAGAATTATCGACCTAAGTTCCAACGTCTCTGACTACATTATCATTTTGGAGTGGGGATATTGGCAATACTGGGCCTTGAGACAGAACATTGAAGATCAGTATATCATGTGTGAGACAGTCTGAATGTAACAGTTACTTTAAGAGCAAAATGCCAAATGGGTATTGTGATGGTGGCACACACTAGTCATTTAGATGTTAGACACACTGCATTCACATCACTCTGTACAGTAATTTTATTAGCAAGCATAATGGCCATGGATAAAACTACATTTCATTCTTAATATAACACAAATGCTTCTTGCTTCATGCTTTCTAGTCTATGGCACACATCCAGTAAACTGTGTACTGTCTTATCTCCCAAAAAAATAAACACATCAATAACTAACCAAATAAAATTAAATTCTTAAATAAAGCACAACATTTCCTTATATTCAGGTTAGCCATACAATTAAATGTGTATTTATTTTATTATTTATTTATTTATTTATGTATTTATCTGTTTATTTATTTATATTTGTTGACCAGGAGTGTCCGACTGGGCGTAGGTCCATTTTCAGCGGAGACCCGGGGAGAAAAGCTCCATAGTTAAAGAAAACAGACAGTAGTTACATTGGATTACATAGCAATTAACAATTTACATAGCAATTACTTACAACATATTTACAGATGAAGAACATAATACATCAGTAGACAACTAGAATCTTTATCTGTGAAGTACATAACAGACATTAACAAATGTTACAATAAGAAGTTCCTGCTGTATAATAAGTACTAGGCTTATGAACATCTGATCTTGCTATAATCAAGGTTGTGGTTGTATGGGGTGGGTGATATTACAGTGGGAGTTGCAAGGGCATAGCCAGCATGTTTTTAGGTGCGCTTTTAGTAAAGTTTTGAAGTGGGTGCATGATGGTATGGAGGTAATTGTGGGTGGGAGGGAGTTCCATAATTTGGCTATGGTGCAAGAGAATAGTGCTTCACCAGCAGAGTTATTGGCTTTAGTGATCTGCAAGTGATTTTTGTTGCTGGATCTTAGTGGTCTGGTGGTGTGATAGGGTTGGAGTAGATTCTGGAGGGATGGGACATTTAGTGGATGGTTTACTAGTTTGTGGGCGAATGAGAGTTGATACCATTGAAGGAGGTGAGGGAGTTCAAGCCAGCCCAGTTCAGCAAGTGAGAGACAGTGGTGACTACGGTAGGATGCCCCTGTGGCGAATTTGGTGATTTTGTTGTAGCAGGTCTCTATCTTGTTTAGATCGCATTGCCTTAGTTTGTTATATATTGGAGAGGCATAAAGTAGGGTGGAGATAAGGTGGGAATTTGCTATTGAAATCTTTGCTGATTTGGTGAGAAGTTGCTTATTTCTGTATAACACTCCTAGTTTTTTGTGGACTTTTTTTATGGTCATGGATATGTGAATGTCAAATTTTAGTTTATTGTCTATTTCCACGCCTAGCAATTTGGTGTGTTCAGTTGGGTATATAGTGGTGTTGTCTTTTGCTGTGATGTTAAAGTGAGAGTTGTTTTGAGTATGTTTGGTGGGTATTTTTATTTGTTTATGTTTGTTGTGTGTTTAAGTTATATTTCACCATTTATTATAAAAAAAAATCTCCTCATACAGACATTGCAGTTCTCCACCACCAAGGAGCAGTTTTCAAAGAATTTCTGCATTTTAATTTATTCATTTGTTAACCTTGTAAGTGAATAGCTCTTTCCAGACACTTTCCAGTCATAACCCAGGCTATAAGAGCAAATATTTATCTAATAGATATGGATAATTTAGAGTGAATCAATTGAACAGTATGTGTGTGTGTGTGTGTGTGTGTGTGTGTGTGTGTGTGTGTGTGTGTGTGTGTGTGTGTGTGTGTGTGTGTGTGTATGTGTGTGTGTGTGTGTGTGCGTGTGTGTGTGCGCATGTGTGGGAATCTAGAAAATGCAAAGATTACCCCAACCAGACATGGGGAGAACATGCAGACATTCCAGAGTGGCAACTAGGGATGGTGAAGACTGAACCTCAGTCCCTGGAGATGGGAAGGGAGAGATCTTATCCAATAAGGCACTGTGCAGCCCAGTCCTAGTTTATCAGTGATGTTTATTTCCAAAGTACACTGAAATGCAGTCTCACACACACACACACACACACACACACACACACACACACACACACACACACACACACACACACACACACACACACAGACACACACACACACACACACACACACACACACACACACACACACACACACACACACACACACAGACATATGCATCCATACACACACACACACACACACACACACACACACACACACACACACACACACACACACACACACACACACACACACACACACGCACACACACACACACACACATACATATACAAACTAAATTAAAAGGAAGTCAGGAAGATGAGGAGACATGCAGCGACTACGTCTGTCACGCATATAGCAACTAGACTTATTTTGTTCATTTCTGAAAACATGCAGGTCATCCATAGCAGATAAGTAAGGATTGTTTCTTTGTGTTTTATCTAGTTTACTTGCTCTTTAACATTCTAACTGAAAAAGGTAAAGTAATGTGACTCATATTTGATAAAACTGCTGACATTTTACTTTTTCGCGCCATGTTTCTTGTCATGGAAAAAGTAAGCAACTATTTAGTGCTATTTTGAAATTAAATGGATATAATTTTTGTATACTAAAAAGTATTTCTTTTCATGAGATTATGTCAGTAACATGATTGTTTCTTCCCTCCAGCAGGATCTACATCTTGCACTGGTGTGCTAATTGAAAACACAACATTCAGTGGAACTGTTTTTAGCAACATTGAGACACCTGATGCTCTTTACTGCCAGTTTATTTGCACTGATAATCCTTACTGTCAGTTCTTCACTTATTATACTGTCTCTTGGAATAATGGAAATACCAGGTATGTACATTTAGGAAGTTATTTGCATAGCCTCTGTGCTACCATATCAGTGCTAGAAATTTAATGCAGAATAACGTCATTGCAAACCATCATTGGAGTGTATATGCAAAACTTAGTTTTTAAACAAATAATAAAATTATGTATTTAAGCATGGTTTTCCATTATGATTCCCATGTTTCTCTTGCTCTCAGAGTTTTATTTCATATATAATTGTTCATTTGTTTATATAACATGGTATTCCAAAATCTCAGTCATAGTCTAGTGAATTCTAGGTCAAATCATTTTAAATTCATTAAAAGCATCCCCATTTTAGTGCAATAATATACTATCCTCTCCATCTCATAGTATTTGCTCCAGTTTTCTTAGTTGGCCATTTTGCCTAGCAAATTACCAAATGTCAAATGATGAATCAAAACATCTGCATTTTGTGTTTACCATGTCAGAACACTTGAGTGACATTAAATGTAATCCTCCAATGCATTATATAAACACACACTTATACATCAAACAGCTCAGTTTCATTTTATTATCATTGACAAACTCATTGGTGATCGAACTCACAAGTCTGGTTGGCATCAGAAACTTGATGCAAAAGAAAAGAAATGGATTACCAAACTTGGTGCCCTATTCAAACCAGGGCTTAATGAATATTTATGAATGTAAATTTTGTAATGCAGAAATATTGCTTAGTGCACATGAATATTCATGAGTTTAATGACTTGGATGTGCCTTGTCAGCCAATCAAATGCTTTGATTTACTATATATGACTTCTCTTACTTGATAAGCTTTTTTCTGTTATACACTGAAGAAGGCCAGGTTAAATCCAGGCCGAAACCGGTCTGTTAAATAAGCTTTTTATGAAGTCTTAAGTCGTTTTAATAAACTACCAAATTTTTTCATGGCTCACTTGTTGCTGGCTTAGTTTTTTTCTCTAGTTGTTTGCTGATTTACCAAATGCCAAATGATGATTCTTGTAGACACTCAGTAGTGTTAACTGCAATAAACAAACAGATATATCAAACCACCCAGTGGACTCCCCACTGAGATCAGGTTTATTACAGCAAAAACAAGTTAGTGAGACATAGTTAAAATCAGCAGACAACACCCTGCTGGTGCCTTCCACAAATAAAGACCAACTACTGCACAGAAAGGGACAAAAGGTGGAGGTGTCTCATTTTACATTAAAAATAATCATACCTCAAGGCTGGTCAAGTAGTATGAAGCACTTGAGGTCATTCATGTACAACTCACCACAAGCAAAGTCCCATACCATATCTTTGGGAAATATGGCTCCCTCTCTGTGACCAGGAAACACATGCCACTTACTTAAATTACTCTGTTCAACCAAACACTATAACCAGGGGTGACTTCAACTACCATGTTATAAACTGGGAAGCATACACAACTTCAACCTTGTAGAAACAAAGATTCCAGGATTTTTTCAATACAATTGCCCTGGACAAGCTAGTCTTCATGTCCCTGGGGAGGACAGCATCTTTGACCTGTTTCTCACCAGCATGGGGGAACACTGCACCCCCCTTCCCGGAATGTAATATATTCACTAATTAGGTCAGATAATAAAGTTGTTCCTTTGAAATAAAAATATAACCTAAGACACCAGGTAACTGGAAATTTTAGGAATTATTCCAAGACAAAGTTCCTACTTTTGAGAAGTGTCATGACAAAACTTCAAGCCTCCCCCTCCCAAACCCAAGGAACACTGCTGTGGGGAGTTGTTCACAACACCTCTTTACAATCATGTAAATAAACACACAGAGGCAGAGGTACCTATCTGAATTAAGCACATGGGAAACTGAAAAGAAAGCCACTTGGATGGAATGTCAACATCAATAGTTTGTATAACAAGCAATACACAACAATAGGATTAACTACTGTATTTGCAAATGGAGACACCTGTACCAGGCTGGAAGATATAGCAAATCTACTGTCTGACAAATTCAGCTCCATTTTACCCCACTTTCTCCCCAAAAACACATCTCTAAAAATAACCTTAACTATCACTAGGGAATAGGTCCTCAATCGATTCTCCAAGGCCAAAAACACTGCACTGATGGAATATGATACTATCCCAGGTGTCTCTCTAATAGCATGAAATATGACCTATTGGGTTACTAGAAGCACTATTCAGTTGTAACCTTCAAACAGGTTTCATGCCAAGTGAATGAAGGACTACAGTTGTTACCCTCTGCACAAGGGTGGTCCATCCACTGAATCAGTATACTACCAACTCATAACTCTGACTAGTCTCATATGTATGGCCATGGACATTATAAATAATGACATAGGAAACCTTCAGATATCGGATGCAACTCAGTTTGGTTTCATCAAGAGCAAGTCCTGCCTCCTCAACCTGGTTGACTTCTTCAAGAAGGTTAGCAAAGAAATGGGCAAATGGGCAAATGGGCAAATGGGCAAAGGTGTACTGATGCATACTGCCTACCTTGACCTGACTAAAGCATTTGACACAATATTCTACTTAGGCATTGCAGACAAGCTCACAAAATTAGGTATAAACTGCTATATCACTCACTGAATAGCCAGCTGGCTCATAGACAGGGCACAAAAAGTCAGGATTAGGTGAGTCAACCAACACAAAAAGGACAGTCGCTAGCGGAGTCCCCCATAGTTCGGTGGTGGGGCTGCTTGTTTTTTGGCATCACTTCTCTGAAGGTTAGGCCAGTATCAAAGTTCTCTCTTTTTACCAAGCTCACAGATGACTGCAAATTATGAACAGTCAGGGAATCCTCCCAAAAGACCCAGACATCATTTAAGAAGGTGTGACACAGACTAAAAACTGTTGTCATAGTCATGGTTCAAAATTCAATGTAAAAAATACATAATACTATCTTTCATAAAGACTACCACCCCTGGAAATTACTGCATTGATAATTCACCTCTAAGAGTTGACCATGTTGTCAGGGATTTTGGAACACATGTAGACAGTGACTTGTCCTTTGAGCATCATATTTCTACTGTAGTAAGGATTACTTCTACGCTGTGCAGCTTGTAAGCAAGGGTATGCCATCTATGTAAAAAGTTGTAATTGTACTGTTGCACTTCATCCTTATTAGGCCAATCACTAAGGACAGCGCCCCTTCAATATGTACCTGACCAGGCACAGGTAACAATGGGAACAGCCATAGACTTACTTCACAAAATGAATATATGATGTAGGCGACGTTTCCTTTGTGGACTACCTCAAAGATTTATCCTTGTACTCTGTCTCCTACAGACTGCTGACAGGTGATCTAAGCCTGGCCATCAAAGCATCCTCTGATCCAACCCTTATGGACCTGTTGAACATCTGCAAAACAAATGTCATTAGACACACCTGATCTGGAATCCTAAACCTCATCCAGGCAGGGCAGGTGTTAGCATTTTGGGGCCCCCAAGCAAATGTCAAGTTGAAGGCCCCAAGGCACTTTCAGTCTAATTATCACCCTGTCACTTCTACAATTCCTAAACAACCTTTTAGTTCATACTGCAAACTTTTAGAAGTAGTACACATAGACTGACCTATAGCTTAAATGCTCTTAGATTGCAGCAAGCCTATGTTCCTCACTCATTATGTTGACCCATCTGTCAAAGGGACATTCACATCAACTGGTATTTAGTTGCAAGAATGACGCATTACAACTACTCTATGTACAGGGCTGGACTTAGCTGAAATGGCACCCTAGGCACTGCCCACTGTTTCAGCCCTTCCCCCATATTCTCCTGTGCTCCACTCTGTTTCTTGCCATTTTGGCTCCCCATACCATGCACATTACTTGTTTCTTCCTTTTCTCACATTTTGCCTTACTCTTCAGCTTTTTCAAGAAACCATAATTTACTGTATGCTCTGACTTTTTTTTTACTTACACGGTTTTTTTATCCAGTGATGGCTTGAACAGAAATTATGATTAAAGAAAGAAATTCATTGTTGCTTTTCAGCTTTAGCTTTCCTTGCATCCTTTCAACACACCTTTCCAAAGCAAGGCAGCACAGTAATAAACATTTAGAAAATAACTGAATAAAGCTCATGCCCCTTAAAGCTAGTGGGGTTATAGATGTTCTAAGATACATTTTAGAGCATTTCCTCAAACTTGTAATCCAATGGTGGCCTAAACAAAAATCATGAGCAAGAAAAGAATTTCAGTCTTATTTTTTTTTTCCTAGGAAGATGTAAGTTGTGCCCAAGGCTTAATGTTCAAAGCTGACAAAATAGTAGCTCACGATAAAGTAACAAGATAAATTGTTGAGTATACACAAATACTGTCTGGGAATACTGCCTACCTCCCTAACCCTCCAGGACAGTCACTGCCTATACATCCCACTGGCATTAGATTAGGATGAAAGCAGTTGCCTTAATGTACCTCAAGTGACTGCTGACATACATATAGCTAGCATGCCTCCTCACTCTTCACTTTCATAGGTTCATAGGTAGGTACTAGGCTACTGGCCCAAGGGCCTAAGTAAGCCTAGCCAGCAAGGTTCCCTGGCTTATAGCACCCAAGAAAGTTAATTTCCTGTGCTCCTGTCGAGCAAAGCCACAGAAGTGATGCCTGGGGTGTATTTCCTATTTCCCATCCACTCATCAAGATTTTTCTTGAAGAGTGCTAATGAGGAACTTTGCTTGACATCAATGGGTAGCTTGTTCCAGAGTATAGAAAGTCTCTTGAATAGGAATCTATCCCTCCAGCATGTCTTGTTTATTGTGATCCCCGGGGTATATTTCCTATTTCCCATCCACTCATCAAGATTTTTCTTGAAGAGTGCTAATGAGGAACTTTGCTTGACATAGATGGGTAGCTTGTTCCAGAGTATGGGACGTCTCTGGGATAGGAATCTATCCATCCAGAATGTCCTGTTTATTGCGGTGACAAGGTTTAGGTCCCTAGAACATGTAGCTTGGAGGGACTGGGATTTCTTTAGGTATAGCATGTCCAACAGCTCTGGGTTTGACATAGCTTTATATGTTAGGCAGAGATCTCCTCTGAGTAGGCGATATGCTACGGAGCAAAGCTGGAGTTTTTTGAAATGGTCAGTGTAGGGCATCTGTTTGAGGCCAGTAATTCTCTTTGTAAGGTACATCTGTGGCCTTTCCAGCTGCTGCAGATGTCTTGTGAGGTACATTCCAAAAGGGGTGTTGTACTCTATAATGGGTCTAATGAGTGCTGAGTAGAGGGGAAAAAATGACTTATTTTTCCTGGATGAGAACCCTGTTGTGATGAGGTGTGCCACATAGAAGGATTTCGTGACTACTGTGGCGATGTGATTATCAAAGTAGAGACTACTGTCCACATGAGTCCCAATGTCTCTTATCACACATTCAGTGTTTAGTAGACTGCCATTTATGTGGTAGTTCATGGGTACAGAGTTTTTAACAAAGAGGATGACAATGCACTTTTTGGCATTGAGCTTGAGGCCATGCCTCTGACACCAGGCATCTGTCTCAGTGAGGCCCTTCTGTAGGATGTCCACATTATTTTGGGATTTGACTATGGCTCCTAGTTTGCAGTCATCTGCAAACTTTGTTAGCCAGAGGCCTTCTGTGTTAGCCTATACTTCATAGAAGTAGATACCAAACAGGAGAGGTCTCAGGACTGAACCCTGTGGTACTCCACTTGTCACTGGTTTGAAGTCAGATTTGGAGTCTACAACTTTTACAGTGTGGATTCTGCCAGTGAGCCAGTTGTCAACCCATCTTGTGACATAGGGATTTATACCTAGTTTAGTGAGTTTAGCTATAATTCCAGAATGGGGGATGGTGTCGAAAGCCTTGGCGAGGTCAGGATAGGCTGCGTGAACCACCTTACCCTCGTCTATGGCTTTGGTGACTGCCTCAAAGAAGTTGATCAGGTTCAGAAGGCATGATCTGCCTTTCACAAACTCAAACTGGGTGGGGTCCAGAGTTTGGAGGTTACCAATGTCTTTGTTTATGAGTTCCATGATGATATGTTCCATGGTCTTGCAAACCAGGCTCATCAGGCTAATAGGATGATAGTTCCCAGGATCAGTGGTGGCTCCCCCTTTGTGGAGTGGGATAACTGTTGCTGTGCGCCATTCAGTGGGCACAAAGCCTGGCGTGAGACTATGCTTGAACATGGTGCTCAGTTGGGGAGGCAGTTTGTTCTGAAGTTCGTGTAAAACGCAGCCTGGGATGTTGTCCGGTCCCATGGATGCTGTGTTTTTGGTTTTAGAGAGTGCAGCTTTTACCTGTGAAGATGTGATTACAGGGACTCTGCATTCTTCCTGTATAGATATAGGTTCTTTAGGGGGTGACAGGGGGGTAAAGTTAGCACTGAACCTATCTGTCAGGATGTTGGCAATATCAGTTGGTTCTGTAATTTTCGTGCCATTGTGCTGTAACTCAGAGCAGATTTGGATGTTGCCTTTGAGATTCTTGACATAGCTATAGAATGCTTTGTAGTTGCCCTTAGAATCAGTGGCGATTTTGTTTTAGTAGCTAGCTTTGGAGGATCTTATAAGGGATCTCAGCTTCTTACTGAGGCTGACCAGGACGCTCCTCCACTTTCTTTTGCAACAGTTTCTTCCTTCTGTTGTACAGTTTGTTTATGGCGGGGGGCCACCAGATTGGCTTCCTTTTTTTGGAGGATAACGTCTTGGTTCTGTTTGGGATAGCATGATCCATGCACTCGTGTAAGTGCTTATAGAGTGCATTTGTGTAGGATTCAGCAGTCGTAACTATATTGTCCATCTGCATGGGTGTCATGAAGTTCACCACTTCTGTCTTAAGAAGCATGAAGTTGGCTTTGGAAAATTTTTTTGCCATGGTTTCCTTAATGGTGGGTGGGATGCAGATATCTAGGGTGATTAGCTTATGGTAGGATCTGACCAATGAGGAGTTAACTTCAGGTGTGGAACACCGGTCACTCATGCTGGTAATGACTAGGCCTAGGATATTGTTGCCCCTGGTGGGGCTGTGGATAAGTTGATCCAGGGCGTTGGAATTTATGAATTCCAGAAAGCGTTGAGTGAAGGAGTTGGTACATGAGTAGTTTTCTCAGTTAATGGTGAGGTAGTTGAAATCGCCCATTATTAGGGTGTTTGGTTGAACCTTAATATTTTCCAGTATATCAAGAAAAGAGGAGTGGGAATTCTGGGTCATGGTGGGGGATCTGTGGCAAGCTACAATTTGGATTGCAGTTTTGCCCAGAGTTAGTTGCACTTGGATAACCTCAGATGCATTATGCTGTGCAACTAGCCTGGAGGTGTGGATATTCTTAATGAATATGGACACACCTCCACCTTTGGTGTTCTGGTCCAGGTTAGATGGCTGAAAAGTGTGGTATAAGTTATAGCCTGGTAATGAAGGGGTGCTCTCTAGAGCCGTGAATCAAGTCTCAGTCACTGCACAGATATTGATGTTCTCCATTTTAAGGAGTGCCTCAAGTGAGTGCATTTTGAGATTTAGACTTCAAGCATTGAGTAGCATTACCCTCAGTTTTTGCTTGCCTGTTCCTGTTATGGTGGTGAATTTGTCATTTGAACCTTGCCTAAATAAAGGCACTCCTCACCCATAACCCCCAAAACAGCCCCCTGTATATGTGCTTTATATGTGAGTGTGAGGAAAGTGAAAAAAATAATGACTACAGTAATGTATTCTACTTTGTTGCTCCTAGACAGTGCCCTGCCCCTACACATGCTATAGTAACCTTCTATGTACACCTCTGAGGTCTCTGAGAAAAGTAGAAAAAACAATAACCACACTGCACCCAGCCCAGACATTAGCTATCATGACCTCCTGCGCAAACCTCCAAGATCCGACTGAGATAAAAATTAAAAAAGTAGTAACCACATAATCTCCAGCCATCTCTACCCCCACATAAATTGCAGCCTCTCTCTCTGTGCTCACACATTTCAGCAGGGCTGATTTTAGAATTGGTGTGGTTGAGAGGAGAGGCCATTATAAACTTTATCCTGATAGGGTCATATCACAGCACTGTTCAGGTTAAAAAGCGTAATCAGAAAATGTATGTTTTTTTCTTATTCTTTTTCCTCAGCCATCAGCAGCTTTTCTGGGGCACCTACACAATCAAGGATGATTAATAGAGTCTCACTGGATCCATTTATATAATCTAGGGAGAAGGGTTACCACACTCCTACAAGATCTAAGTATCTGAATGTTCTGTGATATATTTTATGTCTTACTTTTAAAATGTAATTATTTGTTAGCTGCATTTTTACAGATAGCCAGAAGAATAATGTATGTCCCAGCATTATTGGGTGTGCACACAGATAAACATCTGTGTTATTTTTAACACACACACACACACACACACACACACACACACACACACACACACACACACACACACACACACACACAAACAAGCATAAGCCATAGCAATACTAGTTTTACACCCCCATGATTGCTGTTTAGTAGTCATTAAACAGCAACAGGGTAAGTCACTTTTATTTTTATTTACCTCACTGAGGAGAAATGCACACCTGTCACTGTCCCTGATTTCAGACGCCTTCCCTCATTTTGCCTAATAATTTTGATCTGTGCTTCATAAAAATGTTGATTTGCTGGTCAGTCATTCAGGATTACAGACAGTCAGCAAATGCAGACATCGGAGTTTTATATTTCTTCTTGTGCAAAAATGCATGTTGACACAGAAGGTGTCGTTCTATTAACTTTTTAAGTGAATTACAGTAATATTTAAAAGATGCTGCTGATTTTGAGTCTTTATTCTGCTATTACTTTTGAGAGTGCTCTGAATTCTTCAGCACAAAAATTCAGAAAAAAATATTTTTAAATCTCCCTGAAGGAGAAAACCATCCCTGAAGATCGGAAACATCAACTCTTCTTAAAATCCAAGGTACACTGAGATCGGTCCTCAGGGCTGCTGATCTGTAGTGCTTACTTTGCTCATGTGCACTATCAGCTTTACCCTTACAGGGTCACATCACAGCCCTGTTCAGGTTAAAGAATGTAATCAGGAAATTAGAATATTTTTTCTCATCATTTTTCCTCGACCATTACCAGCTTTTGTGGGGACTTCACACAGGCATGGATGATTAAGTGGAATCTCTGCATTTACAAGTATTGCAGGTACTTAATGCTGTCTATGTTGTTTGTTTTAGTGGAGAGAATGTCCACCAGCAAGGTTTAAATAAGTCAGGTCACTATGTCAGTGATAAAATATTTAAGAGAATTGTGATACCTGTAAGTTGATAACAAACTGTTACTATAACCAACGATATCTTTAATGTTTAAAGGAGATATAAATAAGAATTTTTATTACCCGCCCGGTTCAAGTATACACGATTGCTGTACTAGCTTTGGTTGGTTTGACCAACATTTTACAAAATATGAAGATAAGATAACTTGCTGTAGCGACCGAAGGGCTTGGTGGTGCCAAAAGCCAGCTGTGCATCAAGTAAACTGGTAAATCAAACCTGAAAACAAGTATTCGCCAAAATAAGTACACAGTTGAGCAGTTGAACAACAGTAGATCTTGGTTCAGTGGCTCGGCCAAAGATACATCATTTACGATGGCATTTGCTTTCTTGTCTACTACCCTGCAGATCATGCTGTAGTCCTCTGGGAGTTTCTGTTATAAACAGTGGGCCAGAGTCATGTTATAAAGCGTACACTCGGTATACACTAACTATATGTATTCAAGAGCATTCTTATCACACTTTTTGTGCTTTCTAGTCAGTCAGAAAGATTACACTAAGTGTACATGTAGTCTACACTGTGGTAACCTTTATGAATCCCTATCAATGTTTAAAGCTGCAAGAATATCAGCAGGAAAACTAAAATTAGGAGGAAAAAGGTGTGTTTTATGTCTGTGTTGTCTGTTCACTCGGAATGATGTACACTTAGAGTACACTTTGTGTAAGTGTTATTGAATCCTGGGGAGTATTTATGACAATGTTTTTGTCCCATTGCATTTATTTTTATTATTATTATTATTATTCATTATCAGCCATTAGTAACACAGAGAATTTGCTTTTTCAACATTCTGCTGTTTAAGAATTGAGATGTTGAGACCAAAACCTGTACTGGAGTTTTCCTTCATACATTCATAACTCTCAGCTGTCCCTGATTTTTTTTCCCTTGTATAATGTAATCTACTGATTTTAACTAGGGGCATTTAGTTTATGAAACATTTTATTGCTCACATGTCTTACTGTCCCCAATTTTGACTTTATTAAGCCTTTCTAGACTGAATGATGTTTGGAGAAAAGGTTGTAAATTATACCTAATAAATAATGACAACAATTAGATTTACAGAATTCTTTTATTTCAGAAAATGTGTATGAATCTGCATATGTCAGTGTCTCAAGTTAACAGTGATAATATTTTAAAAGCTTTTAAAATTATGTTCTGAATATGCAGATATTGTTTTCCCCATTAAACTGTGAGTTTTGATGTTGCACTATTAAAACAATGTTGCAATCATTGTTTTGCAATACCTCAGCAAAGCATGGGCTCTACTTAGTCAAGTAATACAAATAAACACCACCTATTTTCAACTTCTTTAATGGTATCCCCATAGTGAATAATGCAATACCAATATATTTCCTAATAAAAAAATCTGTTTTTACTAATCCATGTTGCATTTTTTATAAAATTTTTGTAAGTAACTCTGGAGCTATCTTGGTAAACAAAATTAAAATAAAATTAAATTAAAAAAATACAGCTTACTTCCCCGGCTGACTTCTGCAGCCAGTCAGGAAACTATAGCTTACTTCTCTGGTTACTGCAGCCAATCAGGTCCCTTGCTTTACTGAAGTGGACTTAATTGAGTGCAGCTTACACGCAATAATAACAAAAAAAAAAAAAAAGGCGGAATCGTGCAGTGACGTTAGCTGTGCGAACATCTGGGAAGCACTGAACAAGGAGCGGAAGACATTGTTGAATTGTTTGCAGCTTGGTAAACACTGTTGCCAGTATACTGATAAGAACATTGTAGATGATTAATTTCCTTACATATTGATTATTATCAAGATGCCAGAAACCAGGAAACAAACAAGCGAAAAGAGCTCTAGACCACCAAGAACACCAAGCCCAAAAGTTACTTCCTTAACGTGTTTTTATTCAATGCACAAGTCAAAGTAGCGTTTTCGCCACAAACACAGTGTAGCTTCTTCAGAGGATTTTTAAAACATACAAAAAATGAACCCCTTTTATACAGGAGTTACAGATTACTTAATTAAAAAGCCCGCTCAACAATCTCAATTGCTGATGCAATTACACATTAAAAGGGCAATCCAAATACTAAATATAAGTGCTTTGCAAGTGCAAGAAAGTTTTGCATATGCTATATAAATATTAAATGAAATAAAATCTAAGAATGCTCGAGCAAAACAAATACAAAAAATATATATATATATATAAACAATCTACAAGGATTGGACTCTAAAACAAGTATGTAGTAAATTCAAAAGTAGGTGTCTGAGAAAGTGACACCTTAACATTCACTCAAACAAAACCTTAAACAGTAAAAGATATGTATTTATAAAACAGTAAAATAATCTTGAAAGTGCACACAAACTCGGCGATGGTGGCATCGCAGACTTACTTTGGCTATAATGCTATTTTTTAGTATAACCAGCTAGCTATAAAAATATGTGTACTAGTGCGACAATAACGCACACTACATCCAGGGTGTGTATATACTAGATGAGCACCAAATGGTTTATGTCGTAAACTGTTATATAATTGTAAGCACTAACAATACCCAATAAATCAAAAGACAAAAAACCAAATAGTTAAACATTAAGCCCAAAAAGTTTTAAAATATTGGATCTCATCTCAAGTATGATTTGTACTTTAACACTGGGGCTATATTATAACTTTCATTAAGCCCCGGTGTATTGAAAGAGTCAAATTTTAACTGCCATAAAAGCTCACGTATTTCAAGTAAAAGAGAGGTAGGGCCACCCCTGATGGAAGGAGCCACATGGTCAATACCCATGAACGAAAATGCATGGCCAGGGTTGTTAAATACATGCTTAGCCAATGCATTTTTGCATTTGTTGTTTTTAATTGCATAGCAATGCTGATAAATGCGCTCCTTAAATTTTCTATCCGTCTTACCGACGTAGAAAGCGGGGCAGCATGTACAAAAAGCCCAGGTAGATTATAGATTTTGTATCACAACAAATTCTATACTTGATAAGGTATTTCCTATCTGAGATGTCAAATGAACTACCTGACTTAATAAGGTTACACCAATTACACAGACCACAAGGGAATGACCCCTTAATCCTATTAAAGGAGTCACCCAAGGGAGCGCATTGTAGTAAATCCTTCATATTCCTACCTCTCCTAAAGGCAATACGGGGTTTGACACCTAGTTTGTCAGATAACAACGGATGTGTAGAAATAAAATACCAATTCTTGGTTAAAATACCCAGAATAGCATCAGAGTTTAGATTAAATGTCGTGACAAAACTACAAGTGAGCTCCTGTGGTGGGTTTTCTATAACAGAGTTTGTATCACAGCCTTGTGGCAAGGGTAAGATATCACTGACTACATGCCCAGAATCCACCTCCACTATAGGTGACACAGATAGAAGGGGTTTATAAAAACCATCCCTTCTCTTAGTGGACACTTCGTTAATAAGATCGTCCACTAAACACAGTGGGTAGCCACGGTGTAAGAAAAACTCCTTTAGGCATGCTACTTCCAGAAAGAATTCACTCACCTCACTACACATTCTTGCCGCCCTCACCAGTTGGCCTTTTACTATAGCTCTTTTTTGTTTTAATGGGTGAGAGCTAGTGAAATGAAGAAAGGAGTTCACATATGTAGCCTTTCTAAAAATGACCGATTTAAGCTGGCCAGACATTGGAAGTCTTGACAAACTAACATCAAGGTAATCGGTCGAGTTAGTGTCAAAACGATAAGTAAATTTCAAAAAGGTTGTTGTTGAATTCAAATACTCAACAAAAGAGAGTGCCATTGGTGAGTCACCCTTAAATAATATAAAAACGTCATCTAAAAAGCGTGTATAATAAATCAACCTGTCATTCCAATCTTTATTGTTGAATACAAAGTGCCTTTCCCAATAGGCCATAAATAAATTGGCCAAAGCCGCACCACAGGGTGAGCCCATAGCTACACCCTGTTTCTGGACGAAGACTTTGTTATCAAACACAAAAAAGTTTGAAGACAAGATGATGTCCAATAACTCAGTGACGTTATTAATGTCATTCTTGGGGGCATCCAACTCCATTAGGAGGAGTTCAACCCATTCAAGTGCTTCCTGGTGAGGAATAGATGTATATAGATCGACTACATCGATGGTAAGGAAGTTTGTAGTCTCTTCTAATATGACACCATTCAAGTTGGAAAGAAAGGCCCAGGAATCTTTGCAAATGCTAGGGATGAGTTTGACATACTTAGAAAGCAAAGAGTCAATATACTTGGAGCAAGGGTAAGAAATAGATGACCTACCATCTATTAATGCTCTCATTGGAGGGCTGGCCAGGTTTTTGTGGACTTTGGGTATACCAAACATGACAGGTGTTTTTGGATTCAGAATGTCAATATATTTAAAAGTATCCATGTCAATTCTACCACTTATGAACAGGTCCCTGAAATAGCCCCTAATTCTACTTGAACAGATGTTCATTTCATTTAATGAGGAGGCTTCATAAGCCGGGGAATCAAGGACCTTATACATTCTTTCCACATAATCAGCCTGTTCAAAAATGGCCAACCCACCCCCTTTGTCAGGTTTGATAATCCTGACTGCAGAAGACCGTAGTTTATGAGAGCTGACAATTGTTCTTTAGAGATGTTAAAAACATTACTAGACTTCAAAGTAGAGACCTTATCCATGTGCCTAATATCTAATTCACAAGCACATTCAAACATTTTTAAAGCCACATGTAAAGGTGGATTAAATACACTAGGCAATTTTAATTTCGGATTAACGCCACCTGTAATGTCATTAAATAGTAATTTTAGATTTAATTTCCTAACATAACATTTTAAATCTAACAAAACCCTAGCAACATCACATCTACTAGATGGAACAAAGGTGTTACCTAATGCTAGAAGCTCGACAAGCTCTGGCTCAAGTGAGAGAGCGGAAAAATTATAGATCTTAAAATCACCGTTTGCATTTAACAAAATAGTAGGTAAATCATTAATAAACGCCCTTTCAGGCGAGTTCAATGCTTCCAATTCCTGTTCCCCCTCTGACGGGGTTTGTTGTTGCTGTTCACTAAAAAAGAGTTGTCAGGGTTTGAGTTTCTAGAAGTGCCTGGATTATTACTAGCAGTAGGTAGAACAATATGCCCACCCTTGTTGTTTCCTTGTCTCTCCTTATTTCTATTACTTCTCCTTAAAGGCCGTTGGCCTTCAGTGTTAGAGTTATCAAAGTTGTTATTGGAAAAAGCTTCCGTTTCTTCTTCTTTCTTTCTTTTGTTGAGTATTTGAATTCAACAACAACCTTTTTGAAATTTACTTATCGTTTTGACACTAACTCGACCGATTACCTTGATGTTAGTTTGTCAAGACTTCCAATGTCTGGCCAGCTTAAATCGGTCATTTTTAGAAAGGCTACATATGTGAACTCCTTTCTTCATTTCACTAGCTCTCACCCATTAAAACAAAAAAGAGCTATAGTAAAAGGCCAACTGGTGAGGGCGGCAAGAATGTGTAGTGAGGTGAGTGAATTCTTTCTGGAAGTAGCATGCCTAAAGGAGTTTTTCTTACACCGTGGCTACCCACTGTGTTTAGTGGACGATCTTATTAACGAAGTGTCCACTAAGAGAAGGGATGGTTTTTATAAACCCCTTCTATCTGTTTCACCTATAGTGGAGGTGGATTCTGGGCATGTAGTCAGTGATATCTTACCCTTGCCACAAGGCTGTGATACAAACTCTGTTATAGAAAACCCAACACAGGAGCTCACTTGTAGTTTTGTCATGACATTTAATCTAAACTCTGATGCTATTCTGGGGGTATTTTAACCAAGAATTGGTATTTTATTTCTTCACATGCGTTGTTATCTGACAAACTAGGTGTCAAACCCCGTATTGTCTTTAGGAGAGGTAGGAATATGAAGGATTTATTACAATGCTCTCCCTTGGGTGACTCCTTTAATAGGATTAGGGGGTCATTCCCTTGTGGTCTGTGTAATTGGTGTAACCTTATTAAGTCAGGTAGTTCATTTGACATCTCAGATAGGAAATATCTTATCAAGTATAGGATTTGTTGTGATACAAAATCTATAATCTACCTGGCTTTTTGTACATGCTGCCCCGCTTTCTACGTCGGTAAGACGGATAGAAAATTTAAGGAGCGCATTTATCAGCATTGCTATGCAATTAAGAACAACAAATGCAAAAATGCATTGGCTAAGCATGTATTTAACAACCCTGGCCATGCATTTTTGTTCATGGGTATTGATCATGTGGCTCCTTCCATCAGGGGTGGCCCTACCTCTTTTACTTGAAATACGTGAGCTTTTATGGCAGTTAAAATTAGACTCTTTCAATACACCGGGGCTTAATGAAAGTTGTAATATAGCCCCAGTGTTAAAGTACAAATCATACTTGAGATGAGATCCAATATTTTAAAACTTCTTGGGCTTAATGTTTAACTATTTGTTTTTTTGTCTTTTGATTTATTGGGTATTGTTAGTGCTTACAATTATATAACAGTTTACGACATAAACCATTTGGTGCTCATCTAGTATATACACACCCTGGATGTAGTGTGTGTTATTGTCGCACTAGTACACATATTTGTATAGCTAGTTGGTTATACTAAAAAATAGCATTATAGCCAAAGTAAGTCTGCGATGCCACCATCGCCGAGTTTGTGTGCACTTTCAAGATTATTTTACTGTTTTATAAATACATATCTATTACTGTTTAAGGTTTTGTTTGAGTGAATGTTAAGGTGTCACTTTCTCAGACATCTACTTTTGAATTTACTACATACTTGTTTTAGAGTCCAATCCTTGTAGATTGTTTATATATATATATATATATATATATATATATATATATATATATATATATATTTTTTGCATTTGTTTTGCTCGAGCATTCTTAGATTTTATTTCATTTAATATTTATATAGCATATGCAAAACTTTCTTGCACTTGCAAAGCACTTATATTTAGTATTTGGATTGCCCTTTTAATGTGTAATTGCATCAGCAATTGAGATTGTTGAGCGGGCTTTTTAATTAAGTAATCTGTAACTCCTGTATAAAAGGGGTTCATTTTTTGTATGTTTTAAAAATCCTCTGAAGAAGCTACACTGTGTTTGTGGCGAAAACGCTACTTTTACTTGTGCATTGAATAAAAACGTGTTAAGGAAGTAACTTTTGGGCTTGGTGTTCTTGGAGCATATTGATTATTATGCTCAGGTTGCGCTATGTCCTAATAAAAATATTTATGTATTTTATGGTCAGAAAACTTATAGCATCTTTCTTTCTTCTTCATATATTGTTCTCTATTATTTTACTTAAGAGCCCTTTGTTTGCATTGGTGTATGGCCCTCTATGTTCATTCTTGCATTGTATATCTAGCACTTTGGTTATGCTTAAAAGGTACTACTAAATAATTTGATGATTCCAAATTTTATTACCCACCAAGTGCTTTCTTAGATACTAAGTCACACAGAGCATTTATATTTCACCTGCTTATGTGCTTGTATAACCCTATTATCTTGCTATGTGGAGTAATGCATTAATAATAAACAGTATGCTAAACTAATCGAACAGTTGTCGCTATTCATAGTCATCTGCTACTTTTGGTCACCTGTGGATTTTTCTCTCCAAATTAACCTGTTAAAAGTCTTTAGGCCCAATGTTATTTACTTAGAAGAAAGATAGAAAGAAATATACATACACCTTCTGGCTATCTATTAGAGTATTATGGCTCTCAGCCACTCCCATTGCTAATATGTTTTCATATTTATAGGTTTATAGGTTCTTCCTATGCTTATGATGAAGGAGAGCACCAAGAATCTCACCCATGTCACACAATGCTGGTGGAAGGCCAACAATGCCTTCCACTGAGTAGACTTTCTTCCCTTGTCCACATTGAACATTTTCAATTACCCATCCATTCATCCAAAATGGTCTTAAAGGCTGCTGAGGAAGTTCTTTGCTTGATAGGCAAGGGTAGTCTATTTAAGAATTGGGGGAGTGGGATATGTTAGGTCAGATATTTTTGAGCCCATCTGGTATTGCTGATACTGTAGTTTAGGTTTAGGTCTCTATATCTTGCATTAAAGGTTGGCATGTGTGTCTTAACCCCATTTTATCCATTATCGCCTTCCTCTTATGATAATTTGACAACGTAATTACCTTCCCCTCCCCATTTGATGACTGTTGACATTAAGCACATACGTATCATTTTGCAAAGTCTCTCCCCTTAAGCTACTCACCAGCTAAGATCTTTGATAAAATTGTTTAATATTGAGTGTACAGGTAATGCTTGCCCTAATTTTAGTATCAAATGAATGAGTTTTTTATTTATTTTTATTTTTATTACAATTTGTTTACTGGTTCTTGACAAAGCCTAAAATAATGGGGAGTCTATGTCCCAAAAAAGGGACAGATTTTAAATACTGTTCTTCTAAACTTAGAAAGTTGTTACAATAATAGGATTTGTGTTAGCATGCATTTTTTAAAGGCTATAAAGTCTGAAACTGAAATGTATGTCATTATATAGCGACTTCACTCATAAGTGATTTACCAGAAAGGCACAAACTTTAAGAGGAACAGACCAAAATTCTGAGGAAAAAATCTGGACATTCTGCAAAACTCTGTACAGTTGAGAAGTACAGTACTCAGTAGCAAGCCCACTAAACATTATTCGCAAATCAAACTCCAAGCAGTCATAGTTACCCCTGCCCCAGAGTCACTCCTGTCAGTATTATGGAGCAGTATGTCCCCACAATGTCTCTACCTAGACTGATTGAGATGGGTATCTTGAGACAGTGTAATAACTGTCTCATGCTGTCTGCTGATCATCTATTACTCAAACAGTATAAAAAAGTGTGTGAGAGATGTACATATATAACACTGGAGGCAAAAATTTCACATGCAGTAAACTCAGACACCAAAATCTTCAGCAGTACACCCCACATCACACCTCCTTAAAGCCATCACAATACACATAATCTATCATATGCGGAAGTTCTCAAGATTAACTTGCCCTTACCTCAAAGACCTCCAATACACAAAACAGGTACAAAGTACACTCAGCATATTAAGGCTATTTCCAAACATAGCACAAGGAGTCCCAAATTCACAGATGTTGAGCCCATAAGGCAGGCATTGACACAGCCAAGCATTCCTGTTATAAGTGATTCCACTGTAAGACATACAGATGTACCTCTTACCAGGCTGAGCAATGAAAGAGTGATGGTTACTTGTTGTCTGGTGCCAGAATCCATCTGATCACACATGCAGTCAAGTCCTTGAACAGCAAAAGTACCAGAACCTTCCTTGGCTATATAAAGAGAGACATAATAGAGCTCTCAGGCTATGTGTAGAAGGCAGTTATGAGCGTTGCACTGAGCAGCATTTCCTCTTCTCCAAAGATGATGTCACAATATGAACAATAATTGACTTTAATAATTGGCTTAGTTTGTGATGTCATTCAAAGAGGGTCCAATATTTTTCAGAGTGAGAAGATATGAACAACATTCCTTATGGCTTCTCTGAGGACTGCCTGCATCTGTCCCTTGTAGGGTTTAGATTATTGGCAAACACACTCTCAATCCCAGGCTACCTTTTTTAGACAATGCCAACCTGAGAAACCTGCCATCATAATGAAATATGCAAAAGAAAATTTGAAGGTGTTACTGATCAATGGTAGGAGCCTGAACAAGCAGTTCCACTGCCCACAAGCCCTTCTCACCCTGGAATACACTAATATCTGTGTAGTGACTGAGGCATGGTTTAAAATAGTGTAGGGCACACCAGTTGTGCAGGGCTGTAATGAATCCGACAGTGTTAGACCACCTACTGTGCATGAGGGGAAAAAGGTGAATATATCTCATTCTTCATCCCGAAGAGACTCACATCAAGGCTGGTAAATCAGCAGGTTGTCCTAGAGTTACATCATGTCCAAATATACATCAGCGAGGTCCTGTGCCATATACTTGCTAGTGAGAGAACTCCCTCTATGACAAAATAGATCCACAATACATATCTACAGAAACTAGAATCACTCAGTATTAAACCAAATACCATTTCCTAGGTGATCTAAAATATCCAAGTATAGATTACCACCACTAGTACACAAGCACAGATATCCCAGGATTTTAACTCTCTCTTGTGGATTGTTTGGTTGCTAGCCTAGTAAACACCTATAAACCTATGAACAAGTGCCCAGGAACAATTAGTCAGAGTACTCACTAGGGGGAATAATATCTTAGCTCTTGTCTTGTCCATACTAATATGGGAGCATCTTGCACCATCCCTTGCATATCTTCATCAGTAGTATGTCTGATCATAAAGCTGTCTTTAGCAAAATAAAACTGAAACCAGAGATCCCCTTCACCCATGGTACCTTTAGAAATTTCTTTGAGGCAAACTACCTACTCCCAAGTGATAAATTTCAAGTTTCCAGTCCACACCAAACCCAGTTAACTCCACTGAATATGCAGAAATGTACACTACCGTACTATACCATTATGAAAACAGCTGTATAGATGCAGCTGTACCCCACAGGAACAAGTGCAGGGCAAACCCCAGAAACAAACCCACATGGTGGAACCATAATATCAACAGGCTTTGTAATAAAAGGAAAACAATTTTGGCCAAGAGTCGGAGGAGTAATTCCCAGAATGTTAGACCCTTGTTACTTAAATAAATAAACAACACAGGAGCTTTGTAAAATCCACCAAAGTAAAGTTTAAGGCTAAAATGAATACCCAAGCTAAAGACAGTCACATGGCATTTTTTAGGTATGCTCGTATACTAAAAATTACAACACAGCAATGCACTGAGATGATTGTGAGCAATGTTATCCACACTGAAGCTGAAGGCATAGAGAATCTACTGTCCGATACACTTAGCTCTAACTTTATTCCTTTCTTCAGCCCTCAAGAAATACCTGAAAGTAGCTCATCTTCAGCTATCAAACAAGATCAAGTCCTAAAAGTGTTATCAAAATTTAAATATACTGCAACAATGGGTCCTATCAATAGCCCTGGATTAATCTTAAATAGCATGAAACACAGGTTAGCCACAACCCTACTAGCATTTTATCAATGTCAGCCCCCATACAGGTTTCGTATCAAGTGAATTTAGAACAGCTACAGTAATTCCCTTGCATATGGGAAGACCTTCCAAAGACCCAGTCAGTTAGACTCTTAACTCTGACCAGCCTCATATGCAAAGTCATGGAAATCCTTATCATCAAATTAATCAGTCAGGACATATGGAACCTCCTAACACTTGACCTGTTTCAGTTTGGATTCGTCAAGGGCAGGTCATGCTTACTCAACCTGGTGTACTTTTTGAAACGGTCACTAAAGCAATGGATGAAAGCAAAACCATACACATTGCATACCTTGATCTGACCAAAGTTTTTGACAAAATTCCCCACTCAGGCAAATAAACTGAGAATGAACCCCTATGTCACCCACTGGATTGATAATTGTTTCACCTATAGGATGCAGATAATCAAAACAATGGAAGTTACCTCCACAAAGACACCAGTTATGGGTAGGCTCTCCCAGAGGTCTGCACTGAGACCTCTTCTCTTTGGCATCTACTAAGTTAAAGCCAACACCAAAGGTCTCTGCAGATGACTGTAAACTAGGAGCACTCATTGAATCCCCAAATTACCTAGCAAACCTGCAGGAAGGTCTGTCCCAATTAAAATAACTGGTGCCAAAATCATGGACTGAAACTAAATGCCAAAAAAATGCATTACTGCATCCTTTGGTTTCTCACCTACCCCAGGGAACAGCCACATTGACAATACAACCCTAAGAGTTGATCCAGCTGTTTGAGATTCGGGAGCTTATGTGGACAGTGACCTAAATTTTGACCAGCATGTGTCTATTGTTGTACGAAAGTCCTTCTATATTGCATAGCTTATAAATAAATTGATTGTGCCTAGATCTAGGGATATCATTGCCCCCCTTTACTTAGCCCTCATTAGGCCAATTATTGGATATAATGCCTCCTTTGGCATGTATCTGCCAGACACATGCAGCAACTGGAACCATACAGACATACCTTACTAACAGGATACAAGGCCTAAACAAGATACCCTACGTGGATGGACTCAAAGCCCTGTCACTATACTCGTTATCCTACTGACTGCTGAAAGGTTACCTGTGTCTGGCATACATGGTACCCTCCAACCCATAACTGATGGATTTACTGTACTTTAGCAAGTCAAATTTCATCAGAAATACTTAGGTTAAGGATCTAAACCTCTTCTGCAACATTAGTAGAATGGTTTGGAGGGACAGGTATATCTCACAGAGGATACTGCTGCTGTGGAACAGATTCTCCATCCACATAAAATAAAGTTATGCCTGTCCATATTTAAGTGCAACTTTGATCTATAGATGGGAAACAGAAATTTTACCCCAGAACTGCTCCCTGTCCTACTAAAGGACAGAAGCAGCTTCTAAATGCTTATGCCTTGCATGGGTCCCCTCACATTATCTATGGTATAATCCAGGTTATTCTCATTAGGGGTTAAAACAAAAGAACTTCCCCTGCTACAAAATTATCGAGAAGTATGGAACCTTGTTAAGAAACAAATTAATAAGTACAAAAAGCAATACTATAATTCTGCTCAACTCAATAACAAATCCAACCCTCATAAATTCTGGTCTACTCTTAACAAAATTCTTTCTCCAGGTCACCCTCTCACCCCCTCTCCTTACACTTTATTGACACAATTGAAAAACTCGCACCATCCAGCTCTAACACTACTCCCCCAACCCCTCCCAACCCACTAAATACAAATTTCTTCTCCTTTCTACCTGTTCCTACCTCCTACATTAAATCACTTCTACTAAAGCTTAAACCCTGCTCTCCCTCCCCTGATAACCTCCCTCCTACCTTCCTCAAACTAGCTGTAGAATCTATAGCCTATCCTGTATCTATTTGTATTAACAGATCAATTCAAGAAGCTACAGTTCATATCATATGAAAATCCTTCTTCACTATTCACCTGCATAAAGGAGGAAACTCAACTGACCCATCCAATTACCGTCCCATAGCCATCCTCTCCCCCTCTCTAAGATACTCGAAAAATGCATTCACTCACAGCTTCTCAATTATCTTCTCCAGCATAATCTTTTTACTTCCACTCAGCATGGTTTCCGGCCTAACCATAGCACAACTACTGCCCTCTTATCTTTCACTCATACTATCACTGAGGCCTGAGATAACAATCAACTCATATCCTGTGTCTTCCGTGACCTTTCCAAAGCTTTCAACACAATCTCTCACTCCATACTGCTATCACAACTTGCTAACTTCAACCTATCTGCTACCTCCCTTGCCTGGTCCTCTAGCAGTCTGTCAGATGGCTCACATGCTACTCCCCATTTATTCCAGTCCCAACCAGAGTACACAAGGCTCAATCCTGGGTCCCCTGCTGTTTAACATCTTCACTAATGAACTTTATACATCTTGTAAACAATCCTCCCTCATCCAATATCAGATGACTCCACACTTATCTCCGTCTCCAGCAATATCTCTGAACTCCATACCCTAAACCAACACATTTTTCTATCCACTGAAACGTGGTTGCCTGACAGTCTTCTCATATTAAACCCTAAAAAGATGAAACTTTTACCCTTCCTCCCCATTCTCTTTCGCACCACAAATCCACCTTTGTTATTAGATCCTCCAATAACACAATCATAACACCTGAACCACACACAAAGCTCCTAGGTGTCATCATTGATGACAAACTCAAATTCAACCTGCACATACTCCAATGTATAAAAAAAACACACCAGAAACTAGGTTTACTTTATCACAACAACAACAACAAATTTCTAACTTCTAATGCAAAACTCTCTCTGGCACAGGCACTCTTCCTGCCCTCCCTTTATATGCTGCCCCAGTCCTAACCAACTGTCAGCACAGCACAAGCAGAGTGCTGTCAGGCCAATAAAGCCAAACCCCACTAGCTGTGGATATGCATATTCCTGCCTTGTTATGACCTCATCATGTCACCTTGCGTTGATATAATGGATAGTATGGTATTCATTATGTTGCAGGCCTGCTCTTAAGTATATTGCATGATGGTGACAGATGTTTCTTGTTTTTTTTTGGGGGGGGGGTTTGAGGAAGATGCTTGGCTTGCCCATTTGCTTGGCTTGAGTTGCTTTTCCCTAGAGTCTGCAATGGTTGAAGAATTGGGTATGTGGTAAACCAAGTATAAAGTAACATTTTAACATTGATGTAAGCTCCCTCCCTTTTCATAAGTAAGTGTTGCACATATTGCCCATTTGTTCCACTTTAAGAGAGGAAGTATAATTTTCCATATTTTGAAGATGGAAAGTTGACTGTGTTGCATTTTCTTTAATTCTTTTGCTTGTTGGTACTATGAATGCTGTGGTAATGTCAAACCATGCTAAAATAAAACTAAAGAAGCCACAGCTTAAGAATTTAAGGATATGTAATTTTAGTTATCTCATTCATTTAAACTGCAGTGCCGTGGTTATGGTGCTGCGGTAGCGTTGTCGCTTCACAGTAAGATGCTGTCCAGTTCGATTCTCTGCTAGAGTGTCTTCTGCGTGGAGACATGCGTGAATGGGCGTACCTTCGTTGAAGGTTGTGCGTCAGGGCTGGTAACTCAGCATGTAAAAATCAACTACCAGTCATTAGCGGACCAGAGTTTCGCTGTGGCAACCCCTAACTGGGAAAAGCCAAAAGACACAAACATTCATTAAAACTGCAAACTCTTAAATAAATCTGCTGATACTTCTTCATAGATTCAGAATATTATATCTGCATCATTTACAATTCCCTACATCTAAAAAAAGTATTTAAATCCTGGAAATGGTCATTGTGACCAGGCATTCCCTTTTTGCTTCAGATGTTTGTCTTGTCCCTCATAACATTTCTGATTTTCTGGTAAATCAATCATGATTTCAGTCAGTCAGCAAAACTAATCATTAGAGTTTTATTCTTATTGTTCAAAAATGCATATTGATGCAAAGCATGTTCTATTAACTTTTTAAGTGAATTAGAATAATATTTAAAAATTGTTCCTGAATTTATTCCACATTAATTTTGTCTTTGTCCAGAATTATTTCCCAGATTAGTTGAGAGTTGGGGTACTACCCCAGACATTCAGATCTAAATTATTTCTATTGATGTTTTTGAGCAAACAAGAAATAAAATACCAAGTGGTTCACATTACTGCATTTGCTTGATGCAATTTTTGTCTTTATCAGTGCTGTTTTCCTTAGATATAGCTTGAAAACTAACACATACACATTTGTAGTTTCAATAGTTCAGCACTTACCACACTCACATTTGATCCAGAAGGCTGTGGGTTCTATTCCCACATCAAATACTTGACTCAAGTACTGAGACTGGATTAGAACATAATGGGTGTACTGCACTCCTTGGTAGGCCATCCTTTGGATGATATGCTAACCCAAGGCTACATTTGCATGACTTGGTGGTAGCTCAGGGGGATGTAAAAGATCATGGCAATTATCAAAAAGACCAGGAGTCCTTTATTTTACACATTATAAAAGCAGTTCTACAATGAAATGGTGACTTCCTAAATGCTGATTTGGCAAATGAAAGAAACAAATGCCCTAAAGAAAAAGTGCAAAAAAAAAATAATTTTAAGGCCCCCATACTACTAGAACTTATATATACCAATTCTACTGTTTCATCAACTCGAAAAAGTGAGATATCCCCCTAAACAAGCGAATCATTGTCAGTACACAATTAGAAATCACACAGGTAATGATTTCCTATGGGAAAATAAAGTTCCACATTATGCGATTCATTTTTTTTCCTGCAATCTACTGAATCTCAAGCAATTTTGCCTCAAGCATGTCGGGGGATGCCCATAAAAACATTATTTATATATTTACAAACACATATCTGCCCATTCTGTTTCTTACTATTTTTTTCATTTTTATAACATTCTTATAATTCATTCATTGTTGACCTCTACTCCTTCTATAAGCATAATGAGCATGGCAATTTATCTGCCAAAATCCATTTCCTGTTAAGCAATATTTCATTCAATCTCTCATTCCAAATAACTGATATTACATAAAATAAATTATCTATCTTTCTCATGTATTCTTTCTTCTTATTCTTATGATACCCATAAATAATCATATTCTTCTGTATATCTATATGGCTTATGTTATTGTTTGTCTTTTCGTCTTTTCTCGGTTAGGGGTCACCACAGCAGAACACCGGTCCGCTAGTGATTGACAGTAGATTTTTTTATGGTGCCGAGTTGCCTGTCCGCCGCCCATCCTTCAGTGAAGTCACGCCCATTCACGCATGTCTTTCGGAGACCACTCGACCACGGGGAGGACATGCAGATTCCACAGAGAAGGAACACCAGCCATGAATCGAACAGGAGAACCTCTTGCTGTGAGGCAACAAAGTTACCGCGGTACCACTGCGGCTTATATGGCTTATGTTATTAATATACTCAAAAAACATTTTTTTCATACAACTTTTTCCAGAGATTCACCACTGTTTTACATTTAAAAAAAAAATAAAAATAAAGCATGCTCTGTTGTCTTTTCTTCACCACAAAATGAACACACAATTTCAACTTTCTTTTTATATGGCATAGTCATCTTCACAGATAACTTATGTATTACCATTCCATAGGAAATCCTGACACTCCACTAGCTTGGTGCACCACTTTTTCCTTACTTTAATAACTTTAATCACTTCTTCTGCTAAATTTTTAAATGTATTTACATAAAAATATTGTTTCATAATGTTATTGTTTCACATTCTTCTATCTTTCTCTATATCATCAATTTTTAATTTATGTTAATATTTTTCTTAAAAATTTTCAATTTCTTCATTCACATATTCTATTTCTGTGTTTTTTATCCTTATTATCAACATTCTCGCTATTAAATTTTCATTCTCTCCCTTTAAACACTTTAATAGGTATCTACTAGGCTAGTTGCCCTTGCGGACCATTTTAAGCCAAGTCAGTTTCCCTTTCAAAGGTGAGAACCAAACCCTCTACCTTGTGACTGTGAGGTAAACACCTTAATCATTATACCAACACCCAAACCAAATAATCAGCCCTTGCAACCTCTGAACCCAGGACCCTACACACCATAGACACAGCAATTTACTACTAAGCCATGCTTTATATAGTTCGAAAGAAGGAGAATAGACAAATGGATTTAGAAACCTAAATCATTGGTCATCTTTACTCATATACAACTCACCTCTTTTTACTGAATTTAATCTTATGATAGAAAACACCAGTGGAACAATTTCCTTTTCACAGTTTACTGGGATCGTAAACACATTTGACATAAAAGCTATTTTTCTCATTAAAACCAAATTCACCAGCTACACTTTTTTCCTAAATATTAATCTATACATATTCCACAGAAGATATATTTCTTTCATTTATTTTATCAACCATTCCCGTTGCAAGATAAGTATATAATTTTACCCAAATTTCATTTCAGGCAAAGACACTTTATTCATTGAAATACATAAATCCACACACGACTTTCACCACATCATACAAACCTTTATTCTTCTCTTTATTTAAGGATGTTCCCATTTCCTTTGAATAGTCATTCAGACAAATTAGCATTTCCTTCATCCATATTTGTTCTTAGCAAATGCAGCTATAATGCCTGCTTATTTCAAAACTGTCAGCATCACCACCTCCTTTTGCATCCCATGTCTATGTTCTTTCATTCTATAAGCTACTTCAGTCACTAGGAAAACAATATTCTACTCATGGGACAGCCTTCTCTTATACCATGCTTTGTGCATATTTCTGTATTCAACCACCCATTCACAAATATTCTCAACTTATTATTTAGATATACTGACATACACACTCTCTTAATTCTGTTACATATTCCATATTATCAATAACCTTCCACAAAGCAACATGTCCTACAGTTTCAACTGCTCTTAATAATATCAACAACTATAAGTTTCACATCCTTTCTTTAAGCTGCATCATCCAAAATTTCTCTCACAAACAATAACAATCTTGACATCCATAATATCCCGCATCCTTCCTTCTATTCTCCACTGAATTATTCACATAAGGTTTTTAAAATCTGTCCTGGGTAATCAATAAACTCCATATAGGTTTAGTACGAAGCCTACTTGGAGTTTATGTGTTTGTGTGGTGAGCAGCAGTGCTAATTGTATATGCGTGCCACCACAATGGGACGGATTCAGGAAGGCTTGCACGGAGTCTAAGAGTAGAGTAAGACTCCATGCAGCTAACATGTCCGCCGAGCGATCCAGGAACAGCCGGTAGGGGAGTGCAACAGAGCTCCTAAAACGAGTCTTACATGGACAGGGTTTGGATATGCAAATTACCTCAATTGCATGTGAAAGCTATACAAATGAGGTAAATTTGTGATCCAGGAAACCCGAACCTGTCCGAGTAAGAGTAGTGTTATTTGTAGAAATGTACTCCGTTGACAACTGAGTACGGTTCTGCAACCAGCAAAATGGAGCCATGACAGCTCCAAAAAAAGGAAGCATCCAGTTGAGTAACCATGCCAATGGCCAAAAATACGGCCATTGGCAATGCTCACCGATGCAAAATAAAAATAAAATAATTTTTTTTTATCCCGATCTCTGATGTTTAAGCGTAGCGCAGCACCACGCAAATGAGCTGCACTCTAAAAAGCAGAAAACCAATCATTAAAATCCACAAATGTGGATTTTACTGTAATTCTTAATTTACAATGCAAGGGAATGGCAGGCTGAAGACAACATGGCTACCGAGTAGAGGTTGCTAAGGGGGGAAGCTCAGTCTAAGAGATGTAACCAAGCATTAGTAGGCAATCCTATGCAAATGAGGGTAAGGATAGTGAATCCCAAGTTTGCATAGCAAATGAGCACAGTCATTGGAGTGTAGGAGTAGGATAAGGGGAGTAACAGAGTAGAAGATAGGTGACATAATGAGGGGGATATGTATGAAAGAAGTGAAGCTCATTGGAGCAGAGTGGCATGTGTCTGCTGTCAATTACACATCACTGGAAGAGGTGTGTCAACAGGTAGCCTAGCTAAAGGCAAGAAATTGAAGGTGTATGCTGTGGATAACACTAAAGTTTCTTGCTGAAGTGCCTGCAATGTGTATGCGCGCGGGTGCGTGCCTGTTCATAGGTTCATAGATTCATACTAGGCTATCTGCCCTAGGGCATTTATAAGCCTAGCCAGAGTGTGTTTGGCTTTCGCCACCCATTTTAAATTAATTTTGCTATGCCTTTTTTTGAGGTTAGTATACTGTGCCTCTCTCTAACAGTGACACAGAAGTGATAGCCGGGGTAAACCTACGATCTCCCATCCACTCATCAAGATTCCTCTTGAAGAGAGTCAATGTGGGACTCTGCCTAACCTGGACTGGGATTTTATTCCAGAGTGAAGGGAGCCTCTGGGTTATGAATCTGTCCCTCCAGCATGTCCTATTTATTTCAGTGCTGAGGTTCAAGTCTCTCGAACGCGTAGCTCGATAAGATTTGTATTTTCTGAGGTGCAGCATGTCCATTAATTCCGTGTTGGACATGGCTTTATACGTCAGGTACAGATCGCCTCTGAGCAGGCGGTATGCCACTGAGTAGAGCTGGAGTTTCTTTAACCGGGCAGCATATGGCATCTGTTTGAGCCCTTTGATCCTCTTGGTGAGGTACTTTTGGGGTCTTTCCAGTTGCTGCAAGTGTCTTGTAAGTTACATCCCAAAAGGGGCATTGTACTCAATTATGGGCCTGATGAGGGATGAGTAAAGAGGTACGATGACCTCCCCTGATCTAGATGTGAATCCCTTCATGATTAGGTGGGCTATATAAAATGTTTTTCTAACCACTTTGACCACGTGGTTGTCAAATGGGAGATTGCTATCAACTTGGGTCCCCAGGTCCCTAATGACTTCTTCTGTACTTAATGGATTACCACCTATGTGGTAATTTGTAGGCACTTTGTTTTTGCCAAAGGGGATGACTATACACTTTTTGGCGTTTAGCTTGAGGCCATGGCTCTGGCACCAGTTGTCTGTTTCTATGAGGCCCTTTTGTAGGATGCTTGTGTCGGCTGGAGAGTTGATTATGGCGCCCAGTTTGCAGTCATCTGCGAACTTGGTCAGCCACAGTCCTTCCGTGTTGGCCTGTACCGCCGAGAAATATATACCGAACAAGAGAGGTCCCAGGACTGAGCCTTGTGGGACGCCACTTGTAACTGGTTTGGAGTCTGACATGGCTCCAGCAATTCTAACCATGTGGGTTCTGTCCTTGAGCCAGTTTGCAACCCATCTAGTGACATAGGGGTTTATATTTAAGCTGGTGAGCTTATCTATAATGCCCGAGTGGGGTATTGTATCAAGGCTTTGCGAGGTCCAGGTAGGCTGTGTGGACCACCTTCCCTCATCAATGGCCTTGGTGACTGTTTCAAAGAAATCGACCAGGTTTAAGAGGCAGGATCTGCCCTTAACAAAGCCAAACTGGGTAGGATCCAGTGTCTGTAGGTCCCCAATATCTTTATTTATGAGGTCCATGATGATCCTTTCCATAGCTTTGCAGACCAAGCTAGTCAGGCTTATGGGGATATTTCCAGGATCCATTGAGGCACCACCTTTGTGGAGAGGGACCACTGTTGCTGTACGCCACTCTTTGGGTACATATCCTGTAGTAAGGCTAAGATTGAACAGTAGTTTTATGTTTGGGTTTAGCTCTTCTTGGAGTTCATGTAGGACAGCCCGGGACACCATCTGGTCCCAATGATGCTGTGTTTTTGCTTTGGAGAGGCGGCTCTTACATGAGCATCTGAGATGTCAGGGGCAGCACTCTGTTGGGATAGATATTAGCCCTTTTGGTGGGAGAGGGGGAGAAGTTTGCACTGAACCTGTCAGCTAGGATGTTGGCAATGTCTGTGGGCTCAGTGTATTTTTTTCATTTTGGACTAATTCTGAGCATATCTGGGAATTCCCACCCAGGTTTCTAACATAACTAAAGAAAGCCTTGTGATTATCCTTAGTGTCCTGTGCAATTTTTCTCTCGAAGCTGGCCTTAGACGATTTTATGAGTGCCCGTAGTTTTTTGCTAATACTGATCAGAGATGCCTTCCCTTTTTGGTATTTTGCTCTATCATGTAGTAGCTTCCTCCTTCTATTGTATAGTTTGTTTATGGCTGGGGTCCACCAGACAGGACGTCTGCCTTTGGAGGATTGGGTCTTGGTTTTATTTGGGATTGCATGATCCATGCATTCCTGAAGGTGTTCATAGAATGCATTTATAAAGGATTCTGCGGTCTGGGCTGTATTCAGGCCCGGGGGTTTTAAAGGATTTTGCCTCGGTTTTGAGGAGTGTGAAATTTGCTTTAGAGAAGTTTTTCACTGTGGTTTTCTGGGCAGGGGATGGGGTCGGGATGTGAATATCCAGTTAGATTAGTTTATGGTCTGATCTTACCAGTGAGGGATAAACTTCTGGTCTGGAGCATAGTGTCCCCATGTTGGTGATGATCAGGTCCAGTATGTTTTCCCCTCTTGTGGGAGTGGTAACAAGTTGTTCTATAGCATTTGAGTTTATAAATTCTAGGAACCTTTGGGCTAGGGTGTTGGAGCTAGAGTAATGCTCCCAGTCTATGTTTGGGTAGTTGAAGTCGCCCAATATAATGGTGTTTGGAGAGACCTTCATATTTTCCAGTATTCTCAAGAAGGCCAAGTGGGGTTCCTGTGTTTGGGAGGGTGGTCTGTAGCAGGCTATAAACTGGAAGGCAGTTTTACCCACAGTTAGTTGCACATGGATAGTCTCTGATGCTTCGTGCTGTGCCACCAACCTAGAGGTGTGGGTATCTTTGACGAATATTGATACTCCCCCTCCTTTTGTGGTTCGGTTAAAGTTTTGGGGCCGAAAAGCATGGTATGAGGTATAACCTGGTAGTGCTGGGGTGCTCTCGGGAGCCTTGAAGTAGGTTTCTGTTACTGCACATATATCGATGTTCTCCATGCTAAGGAGAGTTTCGAGTGTGTGCATCTTGAGGTTTAGACTTCTGGAGTTGAGTAGCATTACTCTTAGTTTCTTATCCCTTGTGATACATATGGAGGTGGGTTTGTCTTTTGAGCCTTGCCTAAAAAAGGCACTATGGGGGTAGCAAGAGCCTTTGCCAATATCCGAAAGCCCAGGGGTGACAGGTGCAAGCCGTCCCTAGCGAAGCATCGTGGCTTGTCGAGCATGTCATCCCAGGCTGACACGCATTGGATCCCCTTTGAATGACACCAACACTTAAGCCAATTGTTGAAATTGATCATCTTGTCTTCATATTGTGGCATCATTCTTGGTGAGGGTAAGATGCTACTCAAAGTCAGGGTCATACCGGCCTGGGCTACATGCTCAGAGAGCTCTTCTATGTCTCTTTTCATGTAGTCCAGGGAGGTACGTCTCATGTCATTCACACCAGCATGGACAATGACTGAGTCATATTTGTACTTGCCTTGGAGTGACCTGAGTGCTTGTGTTATGTGGTGGATCCTAGCGCCCGACAGGCAGCTCACCGTGACCTTCTCCTAGTTCAGCCTGGTGAGTGGGACATCAGTGTGCCTGACGATAGAGTCACCTATTACAAGTGTATCAGGTGTGTTGTTTAGCCTTAAGGGCTGTGACTGTTTGGCACACTGGCTTTCTGAGCTATGTGTTGCACATGTTTTGTTTTGGGGTAGTGGTTGCTTGGGTGTCTGCTTTGGAGGTCTCTGCTGCTTTGGCAGATTTTTATTTAGAGCCTCCGAGTATGTTTTTGTGTGTTTATGTGTTTGGTTTGTTGTCGTGGTAGGTCTATGTGAGACTGGAATTGTAGTGAGTGTGGTTTCCTTCTCCTCCTGACTGGTTACGCCAGTACTGAGTTGAGAGAGCTTAGCCTCCAGTTTGGCTATATGGTTGCATCTCTCACATGTGTTGGAATTTGTTGGGAGGAGGAGAGTTGTCTGTGTACATGAGGCAGTTGTAACATTGCCTCAAGATTCCCAGATTCACCAGCTGGACCGGAGAGGAGATTGACAACTGACCTTTGGACATGCTAGAATAGTATTGGGAATTCCTTTATAATTGAAAAAAAGGGCCAATGGGGAACAAGGTACTCAAGGGGAGTTTGTGAGGGTGTAGTGCTTTTAATTTTTTAGAGCTGACTTATATAATTGCTTTAGTGAGCAAGTGCCAGGTAACTTAAATTTAATGTGTTACAGGTAACTTAAAAGCAAAAATGACAAACAGTAACTTTCTTTTAAGTGAAACAAGGAAATAAGTACAGTAAGCAATGCAGATATCACTAGGGATCCACAGAAGTGCTAAAAGGCCGCATTTTAGGTGGAATTAGCATTTCAGGGAAATAAACAAAGAACAAGCATACAAACAAAGCTAGATTCAGCAGGCCTGGATCTAGTCTCTGCTACAGCAAACAAGGTGTACCAATTTCAGTAAGAAGCAGTTAAAATATGCAGGCACTATAAGCTTTAACCAGAAATTCCCTGCTCAGAAGGGCAGAGTCCAGCCTCTCCTCCCACAAGAGTGCAGACCGCAATCCTTCTTAACGTAAAATAACTGGCCTGAAGCCCAAGTGCTTAAACCAGAACTAATACACTTTTAGAATAACAGACACTGAGCTCTCAATCAGCAGTTCCCAACTTAGAAGGATGTAAGCTACCTGTCCTGCCCCCACAGTGTAGGCCACAAACCTTCCTAATGTAAAACAACTGGTCTGAAGCCCAAGTGCTTAATCCAAAAGACTTAGAAATGATAGCTACACTTTAATCAAGTTACTACCAGCAGTAATAAATACAACTGAATACTTTAAAGAATGCCTGGATTAGTGCTCAAGTTATACAAACAAAGCTAGATTCAGCAGGCCTGGATCTATTCTATGCTACAGCAAACGAGGTGTACTAATTTCAGTAAGAAGCAGTTCAAATATGCAGGCACTATAAGCTTTAACCAGAAATTCTCAGCTCAGAAGGACAAAGTCCAGCCTCTCCTCCCACAAGAGTGCAGAACACAAACCCTCGTAATGTAAAATAACTGGCCTCAAGCCCAAGTGCTTAAACCAAAATTAATACACTTTTAGAATAACAGACACTGAGCCCTCAATCAGCAGTTCCCAACTTAGAAGGATGTAAGCTACCTGTTCTGCCACTACAGTGCAGACCACAAACCTTCCTAATGTAAAACTGGTCTGAAGCCCAGGTGCTTAAACTAAAAGGCTTACAATGAGTTACACCAAGCAGTAATAAATACAACTGAGTACTTTTAAGATGACGCAAAAGCAAAATAAAGTAGGAAATGTTAATCCGAGTAAGACTGTGTGCGCTTGTGTATGCCTGTGTGTGTATGTTTAAGCCAGAGTAAGCATATCTAAGGCTGTTTAAAGTTGTGTAAAAGCGTTTGTGCTGGTGTGCACACGTTTTAGCAAGAATAAGCAAGTTTTAGTCCATGTAAGCATGTGTGCGCGCATGTGAACTGGTGTGCGTGTGTTTGCACTTGTGTGCGCGGCGCTGCCCCCCTGAGGAAACAGAAAGGGAAAAGGAAACACAACAAATAGTAGGAAGTTAACCAGGGAGTACTAGCAGAGCTAGCAGGTGAAAATAATCAGAATCAGGCAATTACACAGGCAGTACACTAGCCCAGCCCAGCACTTAAAACTCTGCAAACAACATTCCACTATGTTTCTCTCAAGAGACACTGCAACACTGCAGTAAACTAATAGAAGTGAAAACTGAAAAAGCTTTACTGAGACAAAGAAATGTTAGGGGCTGCCATTGCTGTTATAAGGCGACATATGCAACATGCTGAGGGTGGTGACAATGTGAATGCTGCTGGACAACCCACAGTGAGGAGACAGAGAAGAGTGTACAGGCCCAGGGTCACCTACCAGGGGCTACATGAGCTGGAGATAGTGGAGCGCTATAGAGTGGACAGAGACCTCTTACAGCAAATTGTTGAGCTGTGCAGGCCACGCCTCACACACAGAACCAACAGAGGGGACCCATCCCAGTGGAAACTAAGGTATGTGTTGGCCTAAGAATATTAGCAACAGGTACCTTCCAGAGCCCAACTGGTGATATGATGGGGATATTACAGGCAGCAGCATCCAGTGTACTGCACAAGTTCCTGGATGCCATGTCAGCACATGTCGGTGATCATGTATATTTCCCCAATTCCCGTGAGGTATTGGCCAGCAATATTGCATCTCTTCCAGCAAATAGCGGAATACCTTGAGGTAGTGGGTGCAATAGACTGCACGCACATATGCATCAAAGCACCAGCCGGTGAGCGGGGTAGGGTCTACTTCAACCGCAATGGCTTCCCCTCCATCAACTGCCAGGTTGTGTGTGATGCACAGTGCATAATACTGAATGTGTGTGCTGGCTGCCCTGGAAGCTACCATGATTCCCATATCTGCCATCTGACACTGCCAATGGGGAAAACCATCATGGTCACCTAGTGGGGGATGCCAGCTATGCACTGCAGCCATGACTGATGACACCCATCAGAAACACACACATGCCTGAACAGGAATGCCACAATGAGGCACACGCACAAACACAAAATGTAATCGAGCGTGTCTTTGGCCTGCTCAAGTCACGGTTCTGGTGCCTGGACACTTCTGGTGGAGCCTTGCAGTACTCACCAACTACATGTACCCAAATTGTCATAGTATGTGCTATGCTACATAATATGATCCTGCGAAAACAGCTGCAGCAGGAGCAGCATAGGCCTGGGCCAAACAGCCCTCCCTCCATTGCCAAGGCCATCACAGGCAGAGCGTGACTGAGAGGAGGAACAACCTGAGCCTGCCCCAGTAGGCAGAAGGAGGCATGCCCAGTATGTTTTGGCCTTGGCAAAGAGGCAGCGCATAGCACATACACTGGCTCAGTAGGAACCCTGGAAATTATACCTCTCTCTGACTCGCACATATAGTAAAAGGGATGCCTAACTTAACACTACCTGTTTCCAAACATGTATAGGGAGTGCAGTATGTGCATCCGACATAGGCAGCCCTGCAGCACCACCTGAGGCATGATTGCCATGTGTTAAGCAATATAAAGCAGTGCTAAACAGCTTATACCACCATTTAGTATATGTAAAGCAATTGCACAAACTAACACTAGCACAACTGTGGTCAATTTTGAGCAACGTTCAGCAATGTTGGGTAACGTTGAGCAATGTTGGACAAGCTTGGTCTACGTTGGGCATAGCTGAACAGAAGTCAATATGCTCATATTTGCTCTACTGGCCCTTAAGCAGTCTGGTCTGCTCAGTATGAAAATCTAAAGCAGTGACAGACCTCGAACCCAGGATACTGTGCACTAGAGTCATAGTACTGAACCACTAAACCATGACAGTATTGCACTGGTCAGCCTGCCTGTAGAAATGTTGATAAGTCTATGCAAAGTATCTCAGGAAACCCTGCAGGCACAGCATAATCCCTGTCAAGTTATAACACAAAGGTGAGCCCTGCAGTAAGAATAGAACCTGATTTTCAACACACATATAGTATAAATGTTAATATTGGTCATGTTCACACACATCAACAAATGTAATGGACTTCAGACAGCAACATACTGAAAGGTCACACTGGGCATGCTCACACATGAATAAATGAGACAAATGTCAGGCAACAAAACACTGAAAGGACAGACTCGGCATGCTCACACATTTAGGCCATGTCTGAGTACAGCAGTGGCCAACACATATCCGGCAGTTGCATGTGTTAACCCAGGAACCTCTCACTATTCACCAATCTGCCTTGTGCACACAGTTATATGACATCAGACACATATATAATATATTGGAACCCTGTCATAATAAAATATGTTCTGCAGATACTTAGATTGTTCATAGAAAGTGGAAAAGCAAAGAAGATAAAAAACCTGCAGTCAGTATCATCAATAAACAATGTGCATCCTGAACATTACCATAGGTGCATAGGTTGATACTAGGCTATCTGCCCTAGGGCATTTATAAGCCTAGCCAGAGTGTGTTTGGCTTTCGCAGCCCTGTTAGATTAGTAGACTGTGCCTGTGAATAGTAGGTCACACAAGATAGGCCTTTTACGTTTAGTTTATTGTGCCTCTGTCTAGCAGGGATGCAGAAGAGATCCCAGGGGTAAACATACGATCACCAATCCACTCGTCAATATGTCTCCTGTAGGGGGTCAGTGGGGGGCTCTATCTATGTGGGACTGGGATCCCATTCCAAAGTGAGGGGAGCCTCTGGGATATGAATGTGTCCCTCCAGCATGTCCTATTAATATCTGTGCTGAGGTGTAAGTCCCTGGAGCGTATAGCTCTAAGGGATCTGGATATCCTGAGGTGGAGCATGTCCATTAATTCTGTGTTGGACATGGCTGTAAACAACAGGCACAGATCGCATCCGAGTAGGACGTAAGCGACTAAGTAGAGCTGGAGTTACTTTAGCCGAACTGCATAGAGCATCTGTGTGAGTTCCTAAATCCACTTGGTGAGGTACTTTTTTGGCCATTACAGTTGCTGCAGGTGTAGGGTAAGGTACATCCCAAATGGGGCATTGTATCCAATCATGGGCCTGATGAGCATAGGGGCATAATGACTTTACTTGATCTAGATGTGAAACCTTTTGGGATAAGGTGGGCTATGTAGAAGGTCTGTCTAACCACTTTGGCAATGTGATTGTCAAAGGCAAGATTACTAACTACTCGTGTCCCCAAATCCCTAACAACGTCTACCGTACTTAATGTATTAACACCTATGTGGTAATGTGTGGGCACTTTGTTATTCCCAAAGGGGATGACTATGCATTTAATGGCATTTAGCTGTAGGTCATGGCTCTGGCACCAGTTATCTATCTCTGTGAGACCCTTTTGGAGGATGCTTGTGCCAGCTGGAGAGTCAAATATGGCACCCAGTTTGCAGTCATCTGCAAACATGGTCAGCCATATTCCTCCTGTGTTAGCCTGTATGTCAGAGAAATATATACTGAACAAGAGAGGTCCCAGGACTGAGCCTTGTGGGATGCCACGTGTAACTGGTGTAGAGTCAGACATGGCACCTGCAATACTTACCATGTGGGTGCTATCCCTGATCCAGTTAGCAATCCATCTTGTGACATATGTGTCGATATCTAAGCTGGTGAGCTTATGTATGATGCCTGAGTGGGGTATTGTTTTGAAGGTTTTTGTGAGGTCCAGGTAGGCTGTGTGGACTACCTTCCCTACGTCTATGGACCTGGTAACTGTTTAAAGAAGTCAACCATGTTCAAGAGGCAAGATCTGCCCACAACAAAGCAGAATTGTGTAGGATCCAGTGTCTGTAGGTTCCCGATGTTTGTGTGTATGAGTTCCATGATGATACGCTCCATAGCTTTGCAGACCAGGCTAGATAGGCTAATAGGGCGATAGTGTCTGGGGTCTGTTGTGGCACCACCTTTGTGGAGCGGGACCACTGTTGCTGTATGCCATTCCTTGGGTACATATCCTGTAGTAAGTGTGATATTGAACAGTGACTTCATGTGAGGGTTACGTTCATCATGAAGCTTGTGTAAGATGCAGGCCGGGACACCGTCCAGTCCCATTGATGCTGTGTTGTCTGCTTTGGAGAGGGCAGCACTCACCTGATCATCTGTGATGTCAAGGAGGCTACACTCTGTTGGGATGGACATTTGCTCATTAGGGGGGACGGGGGGGGGGTGACATTTGCACTGAACCTGTTTGCCAGGATGTTGGCAATGTCTGTGGGTTCAGTGTATGTATTGTCATTTTGCAGTAACTCACAGCATATCTGGGAGTTGGCACCCAGGTTCATGACATAACTAAAGAAGGCCTTGTGATTGTCTTTAGTGTCTGGTGCAATTTACCTTTCGAAGTGGGTCTTAGATGAATTCATGAGTGAACGTAGCTTCTTGCTAGTACTGATCAGAGATGCCTTCCCATTTTGGGATTGTGCTCTATCATGTAGTAGCCCTCTCCTTTTGTTGTATAGCTTATTTATGGCCAGGGTCCACCAGACAGGTCCCCTGCCTTTGGAGGAGTGAGTCTTGTTTTTATTTGGGATAGCACGATCCATGCATTCCAGTAGGTGTCAATAGAATGTGTTTGTAAAGGATTGAGCGGTCTGAGCCGTATTTACCTCTATCCCAGGGTCTTTGAAGTATACCACCTCAGTTTTGAGAAGTGTGATGTTTGCTTTTGGTAAGTTCTTCACTGAGAGAACCTAGGATGGGGGTGGGGATGGGATATGGATGTCCAGTGAGATAAATGTATGGTCTTACCTTATCAATGAGGGGCATACCTCTGGTGTGGAACATGGAGTCCCCATGTTGGTGATGATCAGGTCCAATATGTTTTCCCCTCTTGTGGGTGTGGTGACCAGTTTTAACATAGCATTTGGGTTTAGAAATTCTAGCAACCATTGGGTGAGGGTGTTGGGGCTCGAGTAGAATTCCCAGTCAATGTTTCGGTAGTTGAAGTCACCCCATATAATGGTGATTGTAGAGACCGTCATATCCTCCAGTGTTCCCAGGAAAGCTGAGTGGGGTTCCTGAGTTTGGGAGGGTGGTCTGTAGAAGGCTACAAACTGAAAGGCAGTTTTGTCCACTGTTAGTTGCACATGCATGCTCTCTGATGCTTCCTGCAGTGCTACTAACCTGGAGGTGTGTGTATCTGTGATGTACACGGATACTCCCCCTAAATTTGTTGGTCGGTCCGAGTCTTGTGGCCAAAAAGCATGGTAAGGAGTATAACCTGGTAGTGCTGGTGTGCTTTTGGGAGCCTGAACCAGGTGTCTGTTACTGCATAGATATCAGCATTCTCCATACTGAAGAGAGTCTTGAGTGCATGCATTCTGAGGTCTAGATATCTGGTGTTGAGCAGCATTACCCATAGTTTCTTTTACCTTGTATTGTCTATGGAGGTGGGTTTGTTTTTTGAGCCTTTCCCAAAAAAGGCACTGTGGGGGTGGCAACAGCCTTAGCCAGTATTCGAAAGTCCAGGGGTGACAGGTGCAAACTGTCCATAGTGAAGCTACGTGGCATGTCAAGCATGTCATCCCAGGCTGACAGACACTGGATCCCCTTTGAATGACACCAATATGTTAGCCAGCTGTTACAATTGATCGGCTTGTCTGTATACTGTGCCATCATTCTTGGTGAGGGTAAGATGCTACACAAGGTCAGGGTCATACTGGCCTGGGTTACATGATCAGAGAGCTCCTCTATGTCTCTTGTCATGTAGTCCAGGGAGGAACGTCTGAGGTCATTCACACCAGCAGGGACAATGATGGAGCCATATTTGTACTTGCTTTGGAGTGACCTGAGTGCATGTGTAATGTGGCGGAACCTGCCACCCGACAGACAGCTCAAAGTGTCCTTCTCCTTGTTCAGCCTGGTGAGTGTGACATCAGTGTGTCTGACAATAGAGTCACCTATTACAAGTGTATTAGGTGTGTTGTTTAGCCCTAAGGGCAGTGACTGTGTGGCACCCTGACTTTGTGAACCATGTGATATGTGGGTATTGTTGTGGGGTAGCAGTTGTTTGGGTGTCTGCTTAGTAGGTCTCTGTTGCTTAGGCAGATATTATTTAGAGCCTCCTCATATGCATTTGTGTGATAATGTAGTTTGTTTGCTGTTGCTATAGGTCTATGTGAGACTGAATTTGTGGTGTGTGTGGTTACCTTCACCACCTGATAGACTGTGCTGGTCATGGGTCGAGAGAGCTCAGCCTCCTGTTTGTCTATATAGTTGCATCTCTGACATATATCTGAGTTTGTTGGGAGGAGATGAGGGTTGTCTGTGTACATAAGGCAGTTGTAACATTGCCTCAAAAGTCCCATATTCACCAGCTGGCTGGAGAGTACACATGAAACCAACCGTTGGACATGCCAGGATATTATGATGACATACTCTCTGTTGACTGATCAAAAGGGATCAGTAGGGTGTTAAGTGTGTAAAAGAGTATAACAGGGGTTTAGTGCTCAGGTTTGTTGGTGTTTTGGAAAGATTATCTGTGAAGGAGTCCAGACAGAACCATGACACTTCTTTCAGCTATGTCATACATAGTAATGTACACTCATATATGTCCTGAGTCAGGGCCAACTGTACCTGTCTGACAATGCTGACATCCTGTCAGACAGGCCCATACATACATACATACCCACCTCCCACTGACAAAAGGCCCACTCATCATACCAGGAGATATCACATGTAGAATGGGTAAACAGCTCCTTCCAAAGCTGAAAACATGACATCCATTGGATTACATTGTCTCCCTATATGTGTCATAAGTGAACTGCAGAACAAACAGACCCTGCACCTGAACAGTCTGTTGAGCCTCACCCTCTCTACAAAATCTGAGACTGTTGAATGTGTTACAACAACATATGGCACACCCCACAAGTGTTGGTGCACAACAGACCACGGGAACTATAGTCCTATAAGCCTATGACGTCTGATCTGCAAGGCCATTGAGTCCATCATGATTGAAGTCATAAACAGAGCTATTGGAAGCCGACAAACACACAGCCCTACCAACTGTGGTACGATCATGGGCAGATCATGGTTCCCAAACCTGCTAGACTGTTTGCAAGGCAGCCACCCAGGACACACATCACTGAAGGGAGCTACACACGTCCCACATAGTCTCTGAATAGCCCTTTATCAACATCCCAGACACATGTTGTATCCACAAAATCAACAACCTGTGCATAAATATGTATTGACATATGATGGAATGGCAATTTGTCTACAGAGAGATCACACAAGCTAATTGTGGAGTCGTGTTCAAGCTGTTAACACATGCTGACCCACATGGTTCATTCCTGGGATTGCATAAAACAAAGTGCACACACATTACCATGTCCAGTCTGATGATGTCAGCATGCTACAAATATAGCAGGAGAAAAGAAAACACCCGGTAAAGCATATAGAGTGTCGTGTTAATGCGTATCTCTTTAGTATCATAACATAGTTAGAAGATGTTTGAATCCTGCAATTGCTGTGTGTGTGTATGATTTCCTTTGAGAGGAGTTCCCTTTTTGGAGACTGGGAAACACATTAAAAGAGTTACATTCCTCTTTGGCAAGACTGATGATAACAGTATCCCACAAATACAGCAGTGGAAATGAAAACTCCCAGTAAAGCGTAAAGCACGTTGTGTTAATGTGTACCTCTCTATTATCATAACATAGTTAGGTAGGAGTCTGAATCCTGCAATTGTTGAGTGTGTGTGTGTGTGTGTGTGGGGGGGGGGGGTGATTTCCTTTGAGATGAGTAGCCTTTTTGGAGACTGGGAAAGCACATTAAAAGAGGTAAATTCCTCTTGGGTGTATGTATGTGTGTGTGTGTGTGATTTCCTTTGAGAGGAGTGGCCTTTTTGGAGACTGGGAAAACATATTAAAAGAGGTAAATTCCTATTTGGCAAGTCTGATGATGTCAGTATCCCACAAATACAGCAGTGGAAATAAAAACTCACAGTAAAGCATATAGCACATCATGTTAATTCTTATCTCTCCAGTATCATAACATAATTAGGTGGGGGTTTGAATACTGCAATTGCTGAGTGTGTGTGTGTAGGGGGTGTCTGTGTGACTTTCTTTGCGAGGAATGCCCTTTTTGGAGATTAGGGAAACACCTTAAAAGAGGTATTATCTCCTTTGGCAAGTCTGATGATGTCAGCATCCTACAAATATACTAGTGGAAATAATCACCCCAGTAAAGCATATAGCACGTCGTGTTAATGCGTATGTCTTTAGTGTCATAGCATTGTTTGGTAGGGGTTTGAATCCTGAAATTGATAAGTATATGTGACACTGTGGGTCAATGCGGTGTGGGTTTTGCTTTTACTACGGTATGACATATCAGGATTAAAACAGTATGTGCATTGCACACATCAGGTATCTGAGTGGCAAATAAATATATGTACATTTGACCTCAATTAGTACATAGGTGTGAAGCCTGCATACTACATGAATACATTTGTTACCTTTCACAGATTGTGCCACTGCTTCTCAGATCATAGGTCACATATGTATGTATGTATGTGACAAGGCTGGCCACTGTAGTGATCTGTGGCCAAGGTCATCTATGTCAAACACACCCATGACAGTTTCCATAGACAAGTGTGAGTGAGGGTACATGCCTGGGGTATATGTCAGACATGTTCATACACAACAAAGTCTGGAAATAATGGACAGTCATTATAAATGTACAACAGTCTTGTGGATATGCATACAGGCCCCTAATTTCTTATGTGATACACTGAGGGACTTCACAATACCTTTGGATATGTGGATACCAAAGGACAGATGACATAACACTTGGCTGTATGTACACATTGGTACCCAACATACATGGGGGCTACCACCTATGTGGTACTGTCAGGATACTATGTATAGTAAATGTGGATGACTATGCTAAAGTTGGCTTAGAGCTATACAGCATGCATTGGACAACAGGTATCTGTCTGTATGATACCCTTGTGTAGGATATGTGTCCCATCCAGAGAATGCATTGTAGGCCAATGCATGCATTTCCACATGTGGATGGACATATCCCTAGTGTGTTTGCATGTACCTAAGAGGGCTATATGCCAAACAGATGTGGTCCCAGGAACGGGTGACGGTCAATACCACTGGTTACTGTTATAGTATAGTACCGGAAGGATCCAACTGTTACTGAGTTCCCTACATCTGTGTGTCAGTTGTCAAGACATCATTTAATGATTGGTTATAGTCAGGCTGTTGAGGTTGTGTATACTACCAGAATGCAAAACATTGACAGATAGTAACAGTATCACCCACAGCATAGTGTCAAACCATGTCATACACACATGTTTACCCATGTTAGAACATATCTGTAGTAGAATGCATACTGGCCAATGAGAGATACTATGAGATGTTAACACTGTGTAATACAGGGTATGTCACATGTCCCATGTGTCCACTATGCACGTACATGCAGACAGTGCACCCCCACCATGTTCACAGATGTACACCTGCTAATCTGTACTGCACACATCACACATGTACTGTCTACTCACTAACACATGCTGGCAACACTATACATTTCAGCCAAGTGGCACATGGGCAGACACTACATACTCAGACTTAACACTGGTGTAAACAATACTACATTGACAATCATAGCTTTGATGCATCATGCCTGACTAACCTACATGCTCTCACTACTTGTTTCAACCCCACCTTATATGCTCTAGCTACCTGTTTCTACCTCACTGTCTCAGTTCAGTAACAATCTCATCAGAATTCAACTACCATTCTACCTCTACTACCTAGCCTTACCTATTAGTATACTCTCATAAAACTTCCAATCTTCACGATTAGAACTTTCTTACTCAACTTCTATACCAGTCTTACTTTCCTTTTTTCCCCTTCTTATATCTACAATTATATTATGTGTTTTACTATCAATCTTTCTGAACAGTTAATTGCAGCCTCATGATAAATTGTATTATGTTTAGTAAATATTTTGTGTTATATACTCTATATACCTGTAACCACTTTTTAGCTAATACTGTTTTAGTTATGATTAATGTAGTCGATCTCATATATGTACTTCTGTAGATATGTACTGTAATTGAACTTTGGAGCTTATCTCCCCAGGCCTCTACTGAAAATGGACATATATCCAGCTAGACTAGCCCGGTCAACAAATGTAAAATAAAATAAAATAAATAAATAAATGCCTGCTCAGATATACCTACAAGGATATCATTACACTTTCCTGTTGACAACATGCTGACATTGCTACACTGCTATAATGTCACCCTGTGCATCAGCACCATGTTAGCCTGTTTCTGCATCAATGTTACAGATGACAGCAGGTAGAACAGGTTTCATCATATGCACAGGGTGTGTTGTTGGTTTGCCAGAGCCCGACATTGACCCATCCAATCGACATGTAAATGTGTGTGTGTGTGTGTGTGTGTGTGTGTGTGTGTGTGTGTGTGAGGGACAACAGTACAGCATGGTCCAATGTTGATGTAATGTGTGTGCACACAGCTCCACCATGTGGCTGCCATATATGGGAGGTTGTGTGACAGCCACAGACTGTACCTGCCAGGCTGTACAGATCATTGTGCTGGCTGCCCTGGAAGCTACCATGATTCCCATATCTGCCATCTGACACTGCCAATGGGGAAAACCGTCATGGTCACCTAGTGGGGGATGCCAGCTATGCACTGCAGCCGTGACTGATGACACCCATCAGAAACACACACATGCCTGAACAGGAATGCCACAATGAGGCACACGCACAAACACAAAACGTAATCGAGCGTGTCTTTGGCCTGCTCAAGTCACGGTTCTGGTGCCTGGACACATCTGGTGGAGCCTTGCAGTACTCACCAACTACATGTACCCAAATTGTCATAGTATGTGCTATGCTACATAATATGATCCTGCGAAAACAGCTGCAGCAGGAGCAGCATAGGCCTGGGCCAAACAGCCCCCCTCCATTGCCAAGGCCATCACAGGCAGAGCGTGACTCAGAGGAGGAACAACCTGAGCCTGCCCCAGTAGGCAGAAGGAGGCATGCCCAGGATGTTTTGGCCTTGACAAAGAGGCAGCGCATAGCACATACACTGGCTCAGTAGGAACCCTGGAAATTATACCTCTCTCTGACTCGCACATATAGTAAAAGGGATGCCTAACTTGACACTACCTGTTTCCAAACATGTATAGGGAGTGCAGTATGTGCATCCGACATAGGCAGCCCTGCAGCACCACCTGAGGCATGATTGCCATGTGTTAAGCAATATAAAGCAGTGCTAAACAGCTTATACCACCATTTAGTATATGTAAAGCAATTGCACAAACTAACACTAGCACAACTGTGGTCAATTTTGAGCAACGTTCAGCAATGTTGGGTAACGTTGAGCAATGTTGGACAAGCTTGGTCTACGTTGGGCATAGCTGAACAAAAGTCAATATGCTCATATTTGCTCTACTGGCCCTTAAGCAGTCTGGTCTGCTCAGTATGAAAATCTAAAGCAGTGACAGGCCTCGAACCCAGGATACTGTGCACTAGAGTCATAGTACTGAACCACTAAACCATGACAGTATTGCACTGGTCAGCCTGTCTGTAGAAATGTTGATAAGTCTATGCAAAGTATCTCAGGAAACCCTGCAGGCACAGCATAATCCCTGTCAAGTTATAACACAAAGGTGAGCCCTGCAGTAAGAATAGAACCTGATTTTAAACACACATATAGTATAAATGTTAATATTGGTCATGTTCACACACATCAACAAATGTAATGGACTTCAGACAGCAACATACTGAAAGGTCACACTGGGCATGCTCACACATGAATAAATGAGACAAATGTCAGGCAACAAAACACTGAAAGGACAGACTCGGCATGCTCACACATTTAGGCCATGTCTGAGTACAGCAGTGGCCAACACATATCCGGCAGTTGCATGTGTTAACCCAGGAACCTCTCACTATTCACCAGTCCGCCTTGTGCACACAGTTATATGACATCAGACACATATATAATATATTGGAACCCTGTCATAATAAAATATGTTCTGCAGATACTTAGATTGTTCATTGAAAGTGGAAAAGCAAAGAAGATAAAAAAATTGCAGTCAGTATCATCAATAAACAATGTGCATCCTGAACATTAACATAGGTGCATAGGTTGATACTAGGCTATCTGCCCTAGGGCATTTATAAGCCTAGCCAGAGTGTGTTTGGCTTTCGCAGCCCTGTTAGATTAGTAGACTGTGCCTGTGAATAGTAGGTCACACAAGATAGGCCTTTTACGTTTAGTTTATTGTGCCTCTGTCTAGCAGGGATGCAGAAGAGATCCCAGGGGTAAACATACGATCACCAATCCACTCGTCAATATGTCTCCTGTAGGGGGTCAGTGGGGGGCTCTGTCTATGCGGGACTGGGATCCCATTCCAAAGTGAGGGGAGCCTCTGGGATATGAATGTGTCCCTCCAGCATGTCCTATTAATATCTGTGCTGAGGTGTAAGTCCCTGGAGCGTATAGCTCTAAGGGATCTGGATATCCTGAGGTGGAGCATGTCCATTAATTCTGTGTTGGACATGGCTGTAAACAACAGGCACAGATCGCATCCGAGTAGGACGTAAGCGACTAAGTAGAGCTGGAGTTACTTTAGCCGAACTGCATAGAGCATCTGTGTGAGTTCCTAAATCCACTTGGTGAGGTACTTTTTTGGCCATTACAGTTGCTGCAGGTGTAGGGTAAGGTACATCCCAAATGGGGCATTGTATCCAATCATGGGCCTGATGAGCATAGGGGCATAATGACTTTACTTGATCTAGATGTGAAACCTTTTGGGATAAGGTGGGCTATGTAGAAGGTCTGTCTAACCACTTTGGCAATGTGATTGTCAAAGGCAAGATTACTAACTACTCGTGTCCCCAAATCCCTAACAACGTCTACCGTACTTAATGTATTAACACCTATGTGATAATGTGTGGGCACTTTGTTATTCCCAAAGGGGATGACTATGCATTTAATGGCATTTAGCTGTAGGTCATGGCTCTGGCACCAGTTATCCATCTCTGTGAGACCCTTTTGGAGGATGCTTGTGCCAGCTGGAGAGTCAAATATGGCACCCAGTTTGCAGTCATCTGTGAACATGGTCAGCCATATTCCTCCTGTGTTATCCTGTATGTCAGAGAAATATATACTGAACAAGAGAGGTCCCAGGACTGAGCCTTGTGGGATGCCACGTGTAACTGGTGTAGAGTCAGACATGGCACCTGCAATACTTACCATGTGGGTGCTATCCCTGATCCAGTTAGCAATCCATCTTGTGACATATGTGTCGATATCTAAGCTGGTGAGCTTATGTATGATGCCTGAGTGGGGTATTGTTTTGAAGGTTTTTGTGAGGTCCAGGTAGGCTGTGTGGACTACCTTCCCTACGGCTATGGACCTGGTAACTGTATAAAGAAGTCGACCATGTTCAAGAGGCAAGATCTGCCCACAACAAAGCAGAATTGTGTAGGATCCAGTGTCTGTAGGTTCCCGATGTTTGTGTGTATGAGTTCCATGATGATACGCTCCATAGCTTTGCAGACCAGGCTAGATAGGCTAATAGGGCGATAGTGTCCGGGGTCTGTTGTGGCACCACCTTTGTGGAGCGGGACCACTGTTGCTGTATGCCATTCCTTGGGTACATATCCTGTAGTAAGTGTGATATTGAACAGTGACTTCATGTGAGGGTTACGTTCATCATGAAGCTTGTGTAAGATGCAGGCCGGGACACCGTCCAGTCACATTGATGCTGTGTTGTCTGCTTTGGAGAGGGCAGCACTCACCTGATCATCTGTGATGTCAAGGAGGCTACACTCTGTTGGGATGGACATTTGCTCATTAGGGGGGACGGGGGGGGTGACATTTGCACTGAACCTGTTTGCCAGGATGTTGGCAATGTCTGTGGGTTCAGTCTATGTATTGTCATTTTGCAGTAACTCACAGCATATCTGGGAGTTGGCACCCAGGTTCATGACATAACTAAAGAAGGCCTTGTGATTGTCTTTAGTGTCTGGTGCAATTTACCTTTCGAAGTGGGTCTTAGATGAATTCATGAGTGAACGTAGCTTCTTGCTAGTACTGATCAGAGATGCCTTCCCATTTTGGGATTGTGCTCTATCATGTAGTAGCCCTCTCCTTTTGTTGTATAGCTTATTTATGGCCAGGGTCCACCAGACAGGTCCCCTGCCTTTGGAGGAGTGAGTCTTGTTTTTATTTGGGATAGCACGATCCATGCATTCCAGTAGGTGTCAATAGAATGTGTTTGTAAAGGATTGAGCGGTCTGAGCCGTATTTACCTCTATCCCAGGGTCTTTAAAGTATACCACCTCAGTTTTGAGAAGTGTGATGTTTGCTTTTGGTAAGTTCTTCACTGAGAGAACCTAGGATGGGGGTGGGGAGGGGATATGGATGTCCAGTGAGATAAATGTATGGTCTTACCTTATCAATGAGGGGCATACCTCTGGTGTGGAACATGGAGTCCCCATGTTGGTGATGATCAGGTCCAATATGTTTTCCCCTCTTGTGGGTGTGGTGACCAGTTTTGACATAGCATTTGGGTTTAGAAATTCTAGCAACCATTGGGTGAGGGTGTTGGGGCTCGAGTAGAATTCCCAGTCAATGTTTCGGTAGTTGAAGTCACCCCATATAATGGTGATTGTAGAGACCGTCATATCCTCCAGTGTTCCCAGGAAAGCTGAGTGGGGTTCCTGAGTTTGGGAGGGTGGTCTGTAGAAGGCTACAAACTGAAAGGCAGTTTTGTCCACTGTTAGTTGCACATGTATGCTCTCTGATGCTTCCTGCAGTGCTACTAACCTGGAGGTGTGTGTATCTGTGATGTACACGGATACTCCCCCTAAATTTGTTGGTCGGTCCGAGTCTTGTGGCCAAAAAGCATGGTATGGAGTATAACCTGGTAGTGCTGGTGTGCTTTTGGGAGCCTGAACCAGGTGTCTGTTACTGCATAGATATCAGCATTCTCCATACTGAAGAGAGTCTTGAGTGCATGCATTCTGAGGTCTAGATATCTGGTGTTGAGCAGCATTACCCATAGTTTCTTTTACCTTGTATTGTCTATGGAGGTGGGTTTGTTTTTTGAGCCTTTCCCAAAAAAGGCACTGTGGGGGTGGCAACAGCCTTAGCCAGTATTCGAAAGTCCAGGGGTGACAGGTGCAAACTGTCCATAGTGAAGCTACGTGGCATGTCAAGCATGTCATCCCAGGCTGACAGACACTGGATCCCCTTTGAATGACACCAATATGTTAGCCAGCTGTTACAATTGATCGGCTTGTCTGTATACTGTGCCATCATTCTTGGTGAGGGTAAGATGCTACACAAGGTCAGGGTCATACTGGCCTGGGTTACATGATCAGAGAGCTCCTCTATGTCTCTTGTCATGTAGTCCAGGGAGGAACGTCTGAGGTCATTCACACCAGCATGGACAATGATGGAGCCATATTTGTACTTGCTTTGGAGTGACCTGAGTGCATGTGTAATGTGACGGAACCTGCCACCCAACAGACAGCTCAAAGTGTCCTTCTCCTTGTTCAGCGTGGTGAGTGTGACATCAGTGTGTCTGACAATAGAGTCACCTATTACAAGTGTATTAGGTGTGTTGTTTAGCCCTAAGGGCAGTGACTGTGTGGCACCCTGACTTTGTGAACCATGTGATATGTGGGTATTGTTGTGGGGTAGCAGTTGTTTGGGTGTCTGCTTAGTAGGTCTCTGTTGCTTAGGCAGATATTATTTAGAGCCTCCTCATATGTATTTGTGTGGTAATGTAGTTTGTTTGCTGTTGCTATAGGTCTATGTGAGACTGAATTTGTGGTGTGTGTGGTTACCTTCACCACCTGATAGACTGTGCTGGTCATGGGTCGAGAGAGCTCAGCCTCCTGTTTGTCTATATAGTTGCATCTCTGACATATATCTGAGTTTGTTGGGAGGAGATGAGGGTTGTCTGTGTACATAAGGCAGTTGTAACATTGCCTCAAAAGTCCCATATTCACCAGCTGGCTGGAGAGTACACATGAAACCAACCTTTGGACATTCCAGGATATTATGATGACATACTCTCTGTTGACTGATCAAAAGGGATCAGTAGGGTGTTAAGTGTGTAAAAGAGTATAACAGGGGTTTAGTGCTCAGGTTTGTTGGTGTTTTGGAAAGATTATCTGTGAAGGAGTCCAGACAGAACCATGACACTTCTTTCAGCTATGTCATACATAGTAATGTACACTCATATATGTCCTGAGTCAGGGCCAACTGTACCTGTCTGACAATGCTGACATCCTGTCAGACAGGCCCATACATACATACATACCCACCTCCCACTGACAAAAGGCCCACTCATCATACCAGGAGATATCACATGTAGAATGGGTAAACAGCTCCTTCCAAAGCTGAAAACATGGCATCAATTGGATTACATTGTCTCCCTATATGTGTCATAAGTGAACTGCAGAACAAACAGACCCTGCACCTGAACAGTCTGTTGAGCCTCACCCTCTCTACAAAATCTGAGACTGTTGAATGTGTTACAACAACATATGGCACACCCCACAAGTGTTGGTGCACAACAGACCACGGAAACTATAGTCCTATAAGCCTATGACGTCTGATCTGCAAGGCCATTGAGTCCATCATGACTGAAGTCATAAACAGAGCTATTGGAAGCCGACAAACACACAGCCCTACAAACTGTGGTACGATCATGGGCAGATCATGGTTCCCAAACCTGTTAGACTGTTTGCAAGGCAGCCACCCAGGACACACATCACTGAAGGGAGCTACACACGTCCCACATAGTCTCTGAATAGCCCTTTATCAACATCCCAGACACATGTTGTATCCACAAAATCAACAACCTGTGCATAAATATGTATTGACATATGATGGAATGGCAATTTGTCCACAGAGAGGTCACACAAGCTAATTGTGGAGTCGTGTTCAAGCTGTTAACACATGCTGACCCACATGGTTCATTCCTGGGATTGCATAAAACAAAGTGCACACACATTACCATGTCCAGTCTGATGATGTCAGCATCCTACAAATATAGAAGGAGAAAAGAAAACACCCGGTAAAGCATATAGAGTGTCGTGTTAATGCGTATCTCTTTAGTATCATAACATAGTTAGTAGATGTTTGAATCCTGCAATTGCCGTGTGCGTGTGTGTGATTTCCTTTGAGAGGAGTTCCCTTTTTGGAGACTGGGAAACACATTAAAAGAGTTACATTCCTCTTTGGCAAGACTGATGATAACAGTATCCCACAAATACAGCAGTGGAAATGAAAACTCCCAGTAAAGCGTAAAGCACGTCGTGTTAATGCGTACCTCTCTATTATCATAACATAGTTAGGTAGGAGTCTGAATCCTGCAATTGTTGAGTGTGTGTGTGTGTGTGTGGGGGGGGGGGGGTTATTTCCTTTGAGATGAGTAGCCTTTTTGGAGACTGGGAAAGCACATTAAAAGAGGTAAATTCCTCTTGGGTGTATGTATGTGTGTGTGTGTGATTTCCTTTGAGAGGAGTGGCCTTTTTGGAGACTGGGAAAACATATTAAAAGAGGTAAATTCCTATTTGGCAAGTCTGATGATGTCAGTATCCCACAAATACAGCATTGGAAATAAAAACTCCCAGTAAAGCATATAGCACATCATGTTAATTCTTATCTCTCCAGTATCATAACATAATTAGGTGGGGGTTTGAATACTGCAATTGCTGAGTGTGTGTGTGTAGGGGGTGTCTGTGTGACTTTCTTTGTGAGGAATGCCCTTTTTGGAGATTAGGGAAACACCTTAAAAGAGGTATTATCTCCTTTGGCAAGTCTGATGATGTCAGCATCCTACAAATATACTAGTGGAAATAATCACCCCAGTAAAGCACATAGCACGTCGTGTTAATGCGTATGTCTTTAGTGTCATAGCATTGTTTGGTAGGGGTTTGAATCCTGAAATTGATAAGTATGTGTGACACTGTGGGTCAATGCGGTGTGGGTTTTGCTTTTACTACGGTATGACATATCAGGATTAAAACAGTATGTGCATTGCACACATCAGGTATCTGAGTGGCAAATAAATATATGTACATGTGACCTCAATTAGTACATAGGTGTGAAGCCTGCATACTACATGAATACATTTGTTACCTTTCACAGATTGTGCCACTGCTTCTCAGATCATAGGTCACATATGTATGTATGTGACAAGGCCGGCCACTGTAGTGATCTGTGGCCAAGGTCATCTATGTCAAACACACCCATGACAGTTTCCATAGACAAGTGTGAGTGAGGGTACATGCCTGGGGTATATGTCAGACATGTTCATACACAACAAAGTCTGGCAATAATGGACAGTCATTATAAGTGTACAACAGTCTTGTGGATATGCATACAGGCCCCTAATTTCTTATGTGATACACTGAGGGACTTCACAATACCTTTGGATATGTGGATACCAAAGGACAGATGACATAACACTTGGCTGTATGTACACATTGGTACCCAACATACATGGGGGCTACCACCTATGTGGTACTGTCAGGATACTATGTATAGTAAATGTGGATGACTATGCTAAAGTTGGCTTAGAGCTATACATCATGCATTGGACAACAGGTATCTGTCTGTATGATACCCTTGTGTAGGATATGTGTCCCATCCAGAGAATGCATTGTAGGCCAATGCATGCATTTCCAGATGTGGATGGACATATCCCTAGTGTGTTTGCATGTACCTAAGAGGGCTATATGCCAAACAGATGTGGTCCCAGGAACGGGTGACGGTCAATACCACTGATTACTGTTATAGTATAGTACCGGAAGGATCCAACTGTTACTGAGTTCCCTACATCTGTGGGTCAGTTGTCAAGACATCATTTAATGATTGGTTATAGTCAGGCTGTTGAGGTTGTGTATACTACCAGAATGCAAAACATTGACAGATAGTAACAGTATCACCCACAGCATAGTGTCAAACCATGTCATACACACGTTTACCCATGTTAGAACATATCTGTAGTAGAATGCATACTGGCCAATGAGAGATACTATGAGATGTTAACACTGTGTAATGGGTATGTCACATGTCCCATGTGTCCACTATGCACGTACATGCAGACAGTGCACCCCCACCATGTTCACAGATGTACACCTGCTAATCTGTACTGCACACATCACACATGTACTGTCTACTCACTAACACATGCTGGCAACACTATACATTTCAGCCAAGTGGCACATGGGCAGACACTACATACTCAGACTTAACACTGGTGTAAGCAATACTACATTGACAATCATAGCTTTGATGCATCATGCCTGACTAACCTACATGCTCTCACTACTTGTTTCAACCCCACCTTATATGCTCTAGCTACCTGTTTCTACCTCACTGTCTCAGTTCAGTAACAATCTCATCAGAATTCAACTACCATTCTACCTCTACTACCTAGCCTTACCTATTAGTATACTCTCATAAAAGTTCCAATCTTCATGATTAGAACTTTCTTACTCAACTTCTATACCAGTCTTACTTTCCTTTTTTCCCCTTCTTATATCTACAATTATATTATGTGTTTTACTATCAATCTTTCTGAACAGTTAATTGCAGCCTCATGATAAATTGTATTATGTTTAGTAAATATTTTGTGTTATATACTCTATATACCTGTAACCACTTTTTAGCTAATACTGTTTTAGTTATGATTAATGTAGTCGATCTCATATATGTACTTCTGTAGATATGTACTGTAATTGAACTTTGGAGCTTATCTCCCCAGGCCTCTACTGAAAATGGACATATATCCAGCTAGACTAGCCCGGTCAACAAATGTAAAATAAAATAAAATAAATAAATAAATACCTGCTCAGATATACCTACAAGGATATCATTACACTTTCCTGTTGACAACATGCTGACATTGCTACACTGCTATAATGTCACCCTGTGCATCAGCACCATGTTAGCCTGTTTCTGCATCAATGTTACAGATGACAGCAGGTAGAACAGGTTTCATCATATGCACAGGGTGTGTTGTTGGTTTGCCAGAGCCCGACATTGACCCATCCAATCGACATGTATATGTGTGTGTGTGTGTGTGTGTGTGTGTGTGTGTGTGTGTGTGTGAGGGACAACAGTACAGCATGGTCCAATGTTGATGTAATGTGTGTGTGTATGTGTGAGCCCTCGGTGTTTGGTTTATGTGTGTGTGTCTGCATGCACACAGCTCCACCATGTGGCTGCCATATATGGGAGGTTGTGTGACAGCCACAGACTGTACCTGCCAGGCTGTACAGATCATTGTCTCTGGGCACGGACATGGTACCTGTGCCTGACAGGGGTGCTATGGACAGTATCGGGTACCAAGCCTGACTGGTTACTATCAGAGGCAGAGGTATGTTGACTGGACCCATGTCCCTGCTGGGACTGGCCAGAGCCACGTGCACATGGTCTACTAGGATGGTCAATCTATAGGCCAGCCCCAGCATTGCTGGGGCTGGTACTGCCACTACGGGAGTGGCTGTGATCTGTGGGTCATCCGCCACGACTGCCAGCCATTGATGTTGCTGACATACGTCCACGTAGATGTCTCAACCATCCCGCATGGTCCTGGCTCATGGAAAACACATTGTGGAGGGCATCTAATGTCTCTCCCCAACGTCTATCAATGACCTCAGTGTAATTACGGATGGCACCGGAAAGGTCACGGATAGCGGTGTTATGGGCCCTCTGCACCCATAGTGCCTGTCTGGTGTACCGTTCCATATGTGCCTGTGCCTGTATTACAGCCCAGAACATACCTGAGGTTGTAAGACCTGTGGGGGCACGTCTGCCAGGGGCATTATGACTAGCGGTGCTCCCACGAGAACCCCTGGACATATGCCTATGGGGTACCGTACCAGAAATCTGGGTATGGCTGCTGTGAGGGGATGCATGTGCCACGGATACCACACTATCCTGGTCAATGCCAACTGTATGCTGTCCCTCGGCTAAGGCCATTGGTGATGAGGGATATATTGGCAGTATGAGTGTGCACATAGATGGGGTGGAAAGCTGAGTACTGTCGATTGGTGGACCAATGACAGACCCTGTCAAACCTGCCTCTGCCACAATACATGTATCATCATCTCCACTATTTGTGGCAGTGACTTCAGATTCCCTGCTGCATTCAGCCAACCCAACCTCAGCACCTGTGAGAGGAAGACAGGAAACACACTTTACAATATGTACATGATGTTATCACACATGCACACATGCACACATGAACACATGAACACATGCACACATGAACACATGCACACATGAGCACATGCACACATGCATGCATGCACACATGTACACATGCACACATGCACACAAATATACTCCTCCCTACAGCAGATACACACACACACACCAGCAATCCAAAACATACTCAATAGTGGTTGAAGGTGAGTGACAGTATCACAAGGTAAACAGTCACCTCACACATGTCAGCATGCAGAATATGTGTTGCTCAAGACCATGCAGTGCAAGTGTAGACAGCCCTAGTTAATAACAGTATACATGGCTTTGATGCATGTGTGTAGTAGTTCAGTGATTGGCTACACCCTGGAACGCAATGTGTACAAGGACACAACATTGCTGTGCAAGTATTATAAGCTCTGCAATGTCCTGTGCACCATCACTCACAGGTATACATACCATGGCTGCATGTGTTATCTGTGTGTCACATAGATTTCCATGTCTGATTACAGTGTCTGTGTCTGTAGCAGATAATTGTGGGCACAGGTATAGCACATGCATGCTATTTACACACACGGGGTGAGTGGTGCATGTATACGACATGGAATACCAATGCTCGACATGGCCATTGTACAGTGGTTATGGTGAGTGTGGGACATATTGCAAATATGCCAGTGCCAGCCATGACATGGCATGCTACACAACTGCAACATTTAACATCACACAAAGCCAATGTGGCATGTGACCAATACATCCAATAGCATTCCAGGACATATATGTGTCACTTTGTACAGATGGTGACTGCTATGCATATTGTGTATAGTTGCATATGTTTGCACATTCACAACATGCTATGCATATTGTGTATAGGTGCATATGTTTGCACACACACAACATTGAGGTGCAAAGCAATGACTGCTATGTGTAGTACTGTGGTCACTGTAACTGGATGGGGTGTAGTACCATGAGCCATCATCATCATGCATCATGTGGTCACTCAAGGCTACTACTAATGTGTGACAGACCACTGCCTAGCATACTGTACCTGAACTGCAGTGCCGTGGCTATGTTCACAATTACACAATCACTTTGTACATGGGTGTGTGAGGTGCCCAATAGGGAGCATTGCCTAACATGACTGTGTTATGTGTTAAAGAATGTTGCACAGCCCCATGATAGGCCTCTACCCCTCAGGTATATCATGTGTGCCATGTGGATGACATGTGGGATACTGAAGTGTGACCTTACAGCGGGTGTGTGGTTATGCCATGTGTAGCATGTTGAGGTGCACTGTGTATGACAAATGTGTTATGTTGTGTACATGTGTATCAACTATGCCTATCCAATGTGCAGTACGGTGTTGCCAAAAGTGTGTCTGATGCTCTGTGTATTACATGTGATTGAGGTAGCTACTGACATTACTGAGATGTGCAACATCTCACAGCAAACATGCACAGCAAGCATTATGCGTAGGTGTGTTACGTGTACATGGCCTACACCTCACCTATGACATGCACATTTCATTACCAATATTAAAGTCATAACACACTTACCAGCATGGATCGTCTGCCCTGCTGTCACACCAGAGGGACCAACAAGAATATGGGACAGTTGTCAGTGGCCACAACTGTGGCATTGCTACTGTGGGTTTGCTAAACTACAGTAGAACAACAGTTGACAGTCACAGGTGTACAGATAATTTTCCAAATATCAGTATTGCACAACACTAGGCAGCACAACTGCTAAACACACAGTACACATCTCACATATGCATAATCTAACAATACAGGTAACAGTAGTCTACAGATAGGGCATGTTACCTGCACGCTCCATGTCAACATGCTGGGTGACTCCGGCCTCCATGACGACACATGTCTGTTGCAGTTGCTGTTGTTGGCCAGGAGCCACCAAGCTTAGGAGCAGCTCCTCCACTCTGGTGAGGGGGAGGTGAATGGCCACCCCACCACCTGTGGCAAGCTGTTGTCTATGGATATCAGACACACACCGCCGGACATGTCTAATTAAATCACTGCAGTGATGGCGTACCTGCTCATATGTCCAGTTATGCATGCCTATGTTATTTACCCGATGAACAAGATCTTGCCACAGTGCAGTCCGCTCATGCTGGTGCTGCCTGCTTCTGGAAAACAGCAGGGAATAGTGCTGCACCAGGCTGTGGTGGATTTCCTGTTCCTCCGCTGCTGTGTAACAGGGATTACGTTGGTGGGCCATCGCCCTAAAAGAGAAATGAACAATATGTGTGAGCGAATCATGTGGCACACTTTACACCCTTAACTACAGATATCACTTAACTGCCATATATAGCATACATTTGTCTGTCAGAGGATACACACGTTCAATACCACATATTGGTGCTCAGGCCACAACTGACTGACAGTGCCTGGCACACTCTATATATCAAACCACTATACCCCAGTACCCGGCACACTGTTTGTGACACAATGCACAACCTCGTCACAGGGGTATATATCAAGCTAATGCATGAAGAAAGATGTAATCCATTGCAATGAAAGTAAAGTACAGTTACAGTGTTACCAGTAAACCACCCTAGTCGTTGATGCCATACCACTGCCTAACATATGTGCACAGTTGTTAATATAGGTGGCATACTGCTGTAACAGAGTATACATGTTACTAGATACACACATATACCCTGTAACACACATATGATTGCGGGCATGGTACAGGCATAATTACACACACATCAGACATACATACAACACACAATTGTATGCCAACCCAGATGAGCTTTACCTGTGTACCATACAGTACTGTGTGCCACTACTTACAAAACCTTATGCCTGAGGTATGTAATCTGTGCAGACTACAGGAAACACACAAGACAGTGTTTCCAAGCAATGTGAACATACACCATACTGTGCTGCTTAGGCCTACAGCTTCAGGTAGTACTACAGTTCATATGGGAGTTGGATTCACCAGCAGTACCACTCACTAAGCATACATGTATTGCTTTAGCCTACAATGGGACACCACAGTCGTCAAAAAGGAACTATGTCACAATGTATGCCATGCTACTATGTCTGCCTAGTAATAACATACACATCTTTTGCTGGCCTCAGAGCTAGGACACAAACTACCATGACAGAAACAAATTCACACTAAGATATCACATCTTTACAGACCTTGCACACATTCACCGTCACACTCATTCAACCTCACATAGCAGGTATTGTACTGAGTACATGTGTGTGTGCATCGTGTCATAGGTAGGTAATACGCTATTGGCCCTAGGGCCTAGATCAGCCTAGCCATATGCTACCCTGGCCTTTAACACACACATGTAATTTGATTTCACTTGCCCCTGTCAACCAGAACCACAGAGGTGATTCCCAGGGTGTATTACCTATCTCCCAAGCAATCATCAGGGGTATTTATGACAACTGCTAATGAGGAGCCCTGTTTGCTATTGATAGGTGGTTTGTTCCAGAGTATGGCATATCTCTGAGATAGGAACCTATCCCTCCAGCATGTGCTGTTTAGTGAGCTGAAGATGTTTAGGACCCTAGAGCGTGTAGCCCGGAGGGATTGTGATATGTTGACATGGTGGTTGTCCAACAGCTATGGGTGTGACATACCTCTGATTGTCCGGCAGAGGTCACCTCTATGTGGGTGGTATGCAGCACAGTCTAGCTGTGGTTTTGTGAGTCAGTCTGCATAGGGCATCTGTTTGAGGCCAGTAATACTCTTTGTGAGGTATGTCTGTGGCCTTTCCACTTGCTGTAGTTGTCATGTGAGGTACATACCACACGGGGCATTGTGATGAGTAGAGGGGAACACTGACCTATGATGACACACCTTTTGTGATGACATGTACCACGTAGACAGATTACAAGACTAGTGTGGCACTGTGATTATCAAAGGGGAGGCTACTGTCCACCTGTGTCCCATGTTCCCTCATCACACCTTCAGTGTTAGGTAGATTTCCACCTATGTGGTAGTTAATGGGTACAGTGTTTTGGAAAGGAGGGATGGCACTGCAGTATCGACACTGGTCTTCAGTCCATGCCTTGGTCACCACGCACCTGTTGCAGTACGTATGACCCCATGTCTCGCTCCCTCTCTCTCTCTCTCTATATATATATATATATATATATATATATATACATATATATATATACACATACATCTAAACATCCATTGCTCTACATATAGATGTAGATATAGGCACATATGCAGTCCATCTTTCATGGTGGGGATATCAATTATGCGACAGTTGTGAGATATACAGTTATGTAATAATATTGCACAGTGTTGTGCAGAATGCATTTTGGTGTCCTCAGCACATGTAACTTTAGCAGGCCTCACTAGCTGTAACACAGCAGATCTGACAAATCAGTCCCACAGCGTTTAACCACCACATGACATATACCAGCACTGCATGCTGTTTTCTATGCCACACACTACAACCTACATAGATATATGCACATAAATATATGCACATAACAACCTTCAACAACATATACATGTCCACCCTCCACTAACAGTTGCAGTATGTCCCTTGCGCTATGCACATGTGCAGATACATATAGATACGTACTGCTGCCACATATGAATGATTCACAGTATGTAGAGTACTCTTCAAGAACATCTACTACATGCCAGCAAATACATATGTGTTGCATACCTTACATTTGTATTTCTCTGCTCCGTCTGTTGTCACTGTTTTTTTTTTTTTTTTTTTTTTGGGTTTTCTCTGTCTGTTTTTGTTTCTGTATCTTTTGTCTGTGTCTGTGTCTCTGTCTCTCTCTCTGTCACTCTCTCTCTCTCTCTCTCTCTCTGTTCCTGCAATGATATTATTGCATGTGTGGACAGCAGGTACAGCCTGCTTTTCTAGGTATCTGCACATGTGCATGTGACGGCATCTGCACTAATTGGTGCTCACCATTTAGTAATTGCATGCAGCCTGCTGTGTGGTAATTGCAGTACTCACTGTGATTGCAGCCCACTGCTATAAAATGCTAGGTTAGGTAGGCATAGCCCTTTCAGCTTTCCAAGGTGGGGCCCATGCTTGTTTGCTCTGGACACCGTTGTGTCAGTCAGAAGGTTGGTATATGCCTCATATCTGAAGCTAAGGTTGTAGCCAGTGATATGCATGTTGTACTCAAACCTGAATGTTTCTGCTTCCAGTACACACTTCTCAGTGTAGACCTTTACTCACCCCTCCAACTGCTAACACAGGATACATGGGAGTATGTACTTTCTTTTTGAATTAGACAATTAACTGCCATACAAAAGTAGTTATTGCAATGTATTCCTCTGGCACATGCACTGTTTGTGAATTGCTATACTGTAATTATTAAGTTACTCACTTCTGAACAGTTTGTGGTTTGTTTGTGCTGACATTAGCACAGGCTGCTCAAGACAACTGGACATATTTCAGTACTGAGTATGCCTACCTACACCCTTGGTTTTGCCTGAATACACAGGTATATAGTACTTTTGGGTAGGGGTGCAGAACTGCAGAGAGCATTATTTATTATCGTGTGATGTTTATCTTACTGAACATACAGGGTTGCTGTATACCTGTTAGTCTATCAGGGCAAGTAGTCTGTCTGCGTAGCTCCCACCTGTAGACATATCCAGATGGTAGCCAGAGGTTAGCCTATTATTCTTTGTCTGTGCACCGCACCAGTCTTTTCAGTACTGGAACAATGGCATTGTCACAGTTGGTTGCTAGCAGTACATGGCTACATCCTGTGATATTTCTGTGTTGTACTCCTACATAAGGGCATGCTTGTGGAACTCCTTCCAAAGCTATTTGCAGATATGCTGATATGCCTGTGTGTTTCTGCCTCTGCCAGGCCTCAGATACTCTCAGGTATATATTTGAACAGCCTCAGGGAAAGGTACATATAAGTGAGATACACCTGTAATATATTACAGACATATTTCAGTTGAGACTTCAAGGGAATCGGAGCATATGTATTACTACACTTTTTCTGACGTGCAAGCAGTCTCTACTCTCACTTATTGACATTATTCATTAAGTGTGATTCCCCACTTTTCTGCCTAATGTTAGCACTTTTCAGAGTGATTCAGAGGGGCACAGCTAACATTTGTTTACGAACCAGGGACATCCCTGTAAAGTAGTCACAGTTGGCAAGTCTGACCTCTGCCCTATTCAACTATGCCAGTGTTTATCCTGGTCTGATACTGTGTGGAGTTTGTAAGGTGCTACTGTAACATTATTCCCTGCTAGAATGGCTGGTCCTCTTTTCACAGTCATGTAATGCAATTCCACAACAACTGCTGATAAAGACTCACAGAACAGATTTGTGTTATGGCATTCCTATATTCCCTTCATAAATAAAGATATTGGGGACCTACAGACACTGGATCCTACCCAGTTTGGCTTTGTTATGGGCAGATCCTGCCTCTTAAACCTGGTTGACTTCTTTGAAACAGTCACCAAGGCCATTGACGAAGGGAAGGTGGTCCACACAGCCTATCTGGACCTCACAAAAGCCTTCGATACAATACCCCACTCAGGCATTATAGATAAGCTCACCAGCTTAAATAAAAACCCCTATGTCACTAGATGGGTTGCAAACTGGCTAAAGGACAGAAGCCACATGGTTAGAATTGCTGGAGCCATGTCAGACTCCAAACCAGTTACAAGTGGCATCCCACAAGGCTCAGTCCTGGGACCTCTCTTGTTTGGTATATATTTCTCGGAGGTACAGGCCAACACGGAAGGACTGTGGCTGACCAAGTTCGCAGATGACTGCAAACTGGGCGCCATAATCGACTCTCCAGCCGACACAAGCATCCTCCAAAAGGGCCTCATAGAAACAGACAACTGGTGCCAGAGCCATGGCCTCAAGCTAAACGTAAAAGTGTATAGTCATCCCCTTTGGCAAAACAAAGTGCCCACAAATTACCACATAGGTGGTAATCCATTAAGTAAAGAAGTCATTAGGGACCTGGGGACCCAAGTTGATAGCAATCTCTCATTTGACAACCACGTGGCCAAAGTGGCTAGAAAAACATTTTATATAGCCCACCTAATCATGAAGGGATTCACATCTAGATTAGGGGAGGTCATCGTGCCTCTTTACTCATCCCTCATCAGGCCCATAATTGAGTACAATGCCCCTTTTGGGATGTACCTTACCAAACACCTGCAGCAACTGGAAAGACCCCAAAGTACCTCACCAAGAGGATCAAAGGGCTCAAACAGATGCCATATGCTGCCCGGTTAAAGAAACTCCAGCTCTACTCAGTGGCATACCGCCTGCTCAGAGGTGACCTGTGCCTGACGTAAGGCCATGTCCAACCCGAATTAAGGGACATGCTGCACCTCAAAAATCCAAATCCCATCGAGCTACATGCTCGAGAGACTTGAACCTCAGCACTGAAATAAATAGGACATGCTGGAGGGACAGATTCATAACCCAGAGGCTCCTTCACTATGGAATAAAATCCCAGTCCAGGTTAGGCAGAGTCCCTCATTGACTCTCTTCAAGAGGAATCTTGATGAGTGGATGGGAGATCATAGGTTTACCCCGGGTATCACTTCTGTGTCACTGTTAGACAGAGGCACAGTATACTAACCTCGAAAAAGGGCATAGCAAAATTAATTTAAAATGGGTGGCGAAAGCCAAACATACTCTGGCTAGGCTTATAAATGCCCTAGGGCAGAAAGCCTAGTATGAACCTATGAACCTATGAACCTTTACATTCCCTCATTGTAATTCATGATATATTTATTTCAGCACCAAGTTATTGTGTATTTGCTGTGGCTTAGTGGCACTTCATGCAGTCTAGTGTGTCAAAGTTCTGGGGTTCGAGACCTGACAGAGGTGTTTTATTTTGTTGATGAGCAGAACAAGGGCCCTGACATAAAGTGACTAAGGCACTTTTAAGCAGTTGTAAACAGATTTGCACGGGTCTGTGTGATGCTTAGCAATGCTTAGCTAAATGCACACATGCACACACTCGCTTAAACCCGCTTACTACTGCTTAAAAGTGCTTACTCCCACTAACCCTTGCGCTAATTTCTTTGAAAGAAAAGAAAATGGGGAGATAGGAAAGTGGTGAAAAAGGGGGCACAAAGAGGGAAAGACAGTAGGAAAACAAGCTCGGGATGTGCAGGATGGGTGTAGGGAAGGTCCATAGCTGCCCATTTCTTTACCAGCAACAGCTGTGCATATGCAATAAATTTGGAGTTAAATTTGAAACCTTCCACCCCTGGCAGAGGGGTGAGGACAACAAAGTATGTTGTACTGCCAATTATAATTATCAGTTTACATGTCCAGCAGACATTTGTGCGAAATGGGCAGCTATGTATGGGGCGTAAATTTTTTGTGGGTACAGGTTGCTTTTTTTTTTTTTTTCAGATGAGAGTGGAAAGTGAGGTAGAGGAAGTAGGTATATTTGGGGAGGTAGGTTGGGGAGGTAAACAGACAAGACAAACAAGACGCATACAGGGGCATTGTATGACACATGGGGTGGGTGAACACAATTGACGGGGACAGAATTTTGGAAATTGCAAGCCCATGAGCCCGCAGATGGTACCAGTGGAACTGAGATCCCCACCCATGGGCAGTCACCACTGCACCTTCACAGCCCCGAGGGTGGCTGTGCTGGGGGCTGCGTAGGACGGGCAGGCTCACCCATGAGATGCGCCACTCTTGCCTTGAGCTGGTATAGGGGATCAGCGACTGAACGCTGGATCTCACTGCACCACAACCCGGACCCTTCGAAGGGTGACAGGTGGCCATTCTCCACCCACCCTTGCACTGGGGTATGTGCCCCATCCCCTGCAGTGCTTCCCCCCGAAGGTGGAAAAGGACCAATGGAGGAGGGGAGCCCTGGCTGGGCACCAGACCTGCTGGTGCCAGGTGCACTCGCCATCTGAGGAGGGACAGGTGGGTCCGCTGGGACCGGCCTTCCCATACGTTCTGTGATTAGGTGTGTTTAATTATAACATAAACAACAGCATTCCAAATTAGTTGTAACAGCATGCAGTAATATTCCCATTGACCCAACACACCAAGGTTCCAACAGTTGAACAGCAAGCATAACACATGCATATATTGAATGACAGTGGACATTCCAACAGCATGCAGGGATGATTGGTAGCAACAGGCCACCATGATTGTGGTGTTTGAACAGGGCACATGCATCAAAGTGGATGGAGATATTTATAGAACAATAGGACATATGTCGCAACAAATGTTTTGAGATTACACATACCCATTGAGGTGTGTAATTGCATGGTTTATGCACATACAGTAGGGTGTAGAAAGAAACCTCAATTAACATCTTATAAGTACTTTTAGTCTACACTACATTTCTATTGACTGCAGGTGTATATCCCCTACATGTATTATTACAGTTGCCAACATGCATTAGGTTGTGTAATGGGTTTGGCTAGTTCATTAGATACCTGACCTATATCTGACATACTAACTGTCCAAGATGCGGATGTTACTGCTACATATTTATTGATTTTATTTATATTTCTTTATCTACATATCTGGATGTGTTCACATGACATTTCTGGGGAACAAATTAACGAGCTACTCGTGTGCCAGATTTACTTATGCATGCCAGCCAGTAACTGACTGTTGAGGAATGTATATATGCTTCACAGCTACTGGCACTTCATCAACCACTTTAGATGGGACTGCCCAACTGTGGGTTGCCAGCACTTATTAAAACAGTACTATTTCTATAATGCAAGGGTACAACAACATTTCAAAGTAAGTGACACAGACACACTCCAAGTTTTATTCCTTTATTAATTACATTACACACTTTTCCACAGGCTGTCTCCTTTATTTGATATTACAGTGCATATGGCAGACATATTCAAGACATATTATACCTTTATTAACAAGTTAGAACACTCTTTTTCAGGCTCACTCACTTATTTTATATGACAGTACATGCAGAGATATTATTCCAGACATATTTTACCTTTCTTAATGGGTTACTACACTCTTTTTCTGGCTCTCTGACTTATTTTATATAACAGTACATGCAGAGGAATTATTCAGGGCATTTTATGGCTGTATTATTGGGCTACAACACTTTCTTTCAGGCTCTCTCACCTATTTTATATAACAATACATGCAGAATAAGCACTAACTTGCCTGGTGGTGCAGCTTTAGCAGCCTATCTGCATAGGCTTGCTGATTCACAGCATGGACACCTGCAGCTGTGAAGTAAATGAAGGGATATTGAGACATACCTATCCATTATACAGAATCAATTAGCATGTCTTACATACTGCATTCCATGGCTACCTACTCAGTATTGGGGCATCTTGCAATCCACTTGCCTCCTGTATCCATTGATTCAGTAGATTCTGCTTCTGTCTCTTCAGGTCTGCATGGTGGTGACGGACCTGCTCACCATTCTAAGGAACGCCTGTGACACTGGTGAGGTCATGCGCTAACCGGTTCCAAGCCTCTGCCTTGTACTCCGTCCCTTGGAACTGACCCTGCAGGAGTCTTGACTCATTGGGGTGGACAAGGAGCCAAACCATGTATTTCGACTCCTCGATGCCCCATTGTTGCGCTCTAAAGCATGTACCCTCTCCAGCACCAGCAATTCTAACTGCAGATGGGAGCTACAATCAGTTAGGGTGAGTATTCCCACCTATGGGGCTTAAATATGCCACATTTCCCGCACTTTTTTGTGATTGGCCATTTTTGAAAATTCTCGGCTGACTACAGACCTGCTTAGTAATGGTTAATCTACCATTTATAAATATATGTATGTTAACAGTGACTGTTTATCCTAAGCTGTCATGGCTTCGCGGTTCAGTATTTGATTATGGTGCACAGAGTTCTGGGTTTGAACCTTGTCATTGCATTTTATTTTACTACTGTCCAGACAGGCTAGGGGGTGTGGATGTGTATAGGCAACTTTGCTCTACGTTGCTCCAAGTTGCCCTACGGTGCGCTGGTTGGTGTGGTGAGCACCTCTGTGCAAACCGATTGTGCTGGGTAAAGCACTGTTTAGCTATGGGCAACTCCATTGTGCTGAGTAAAGCACTGCTTAACTACGGGCAACTATATTGCGCTGGCTAAAGTGCTGCTTAACTACAGGCAACTATATTGCGCTGGCTAAAGCGCTACTTAACTACGGGCAACTATATTGCGCTGGGTAAAGCGCTGCTTAACTACGGGCAATTATATGTCAGGATCCTTTATAAATATATTTTGTTCACTGATACATAGGCCATTTCAATGCTTTTTAGTAAAATTTTAATCATATATGTCAAGAATTATTTCATATACTAATTTAGAACATAAATAGGAAGGGGAGTGGTGGGACTCGAACCGCGAATGCCTCTTGCTTTGTGCAAATGCTCTACCATTACGCTATTGCTATTTGGCGCAATTTGCATAAACATTCCTTCTTGTGCTCTTCCATGTCGGGATTGCTAACTGCAGCTAAGCAATGAGCACACGTGTGCACACACACGCAAATACGGGCAGCTATATCGGGAATTAGAAAACAAAAAATTTATGTTTTACTTTTTATAACTGTGCTGTGGGTTTACAATGTCAGGGAGTGTGGTGTTGGGTGCATGGACATTTCAGCGGACTCGCTCTTGTGTGTTGAAATTTTGCATTTCGGACACTTGCAGGGACATGGACCTTTAGACTGTTCGGCAGTCGGACACGCCCCCTGCTTTCCTGCACAGTCCATGTTAGACTTGGAGTTGAGTCAGTGTGCACTCATGAATATTCATGGCATGCTGATGTCATACCATTCAACTGCAGCTTCTGAGTAAGACTTATTTTGTCTTACATGGAGGGTTTGTGAATCTGGGGGAATGCGTTTAAACATAAACAAACATGGTTTGTGGATAGTAAAGCAACATGGACAGCAGCAGACGTGCAAACTTGTTTACCTGCAGGCAAAGTAGGTCTGTCTGTTTGCAGGAATTACCACAATGATTGCAAGGGTTATTAATAAAGCAATGCACATAGTTCCAACACATTGCATGAAATTGTATGCAGTGCAGAGTATTGTGAAACCTGTGTCAAGAATACTGAACAAAAGTTGTGTAAATGATCAGTTAGGGTACATAGACTAGATTATAAATAAACAGTCACAGCAAGTGTGTGTATTGAATAGAGGCACACAGTATGGATTTTAGGAGTGAATACAAGGAAAAAGGACAGGCGAAACATAATAATGTACAGCACATGAGGGCATGTCAATGAAGACAGTTGTAGCATGAATATTAATCACATATCAACATGATACAGTATGCACTGCACAGTGAATGTACATGCAGAATGCACCATCACCCAGGATGATGCCACAAAATAAACAAGAAATAATTGACATCAACAATTTGCTTAGTATCTGATGCCAGTTCAGGGGGATCCATTATCTTTCAGCCTGGAATGAGATGGTTGACAGGCCATGCTGCTTTGCCAGAGATGGTCTGCAACTGTGTCCTCTAGGCTGTCAGATACTGGCAAAGGTGCTTGCCTAAACTGTAGTGCCTTTTTCAGGCAATGTCAAAGCAACACAAGTTCTGATGTAAAAACTCCACTGGAGGCAAACTCAAGGTTCTGCTGATTAATGCTAGGAGTCTAAACATGAAGCTGCTGGAGGAAATTGCCAAACTGCTAGCTGACAAATTGGTGCAAGCATCACCACCCTGGACCCACAGGACATACCCCAAAGCATACCTGACAACAGTCTTTTGCCAAGTATCTCTAGAGATCAGGTCATATCTGTGCTCTCTAAGGCTACAAACATAGCCTCAGTGGTACCAGATAACATACCAGTTTGCTTATTAAGCAATCTAAAACAAGACCTAGGTGAACCACTTAGCGTCCTCTTTAACCATAGCCTGAGAACTGCCTTTGTTCCAACAGAGTTGAAAACAACAACAGTAATCCCCATGCACAAAGGGGGGGCCATCAAATGACCCTGGGAACTATAGACCCATATGTCTAACCAGTCTGATCTGCAAGGCCATGAAAAAAATCATCATGGACATTATCAACAAGGACAAAGGTAACCTTCAAACTGTATACTCAAATGAATTTTGCTTTGGAAAGGATTTATTATGCTTACTAAACCTAGTAGACTTCTTTGAGAAAGGCACCAAAAACCATGATGAAGGTAAGACTGTGCATACTGCCTATCTTATCTGACCAAGGCTTTTGACACAATCCCCCATTCAAGTATCATTCAGAAACTCTCCCTTTTTTTATTTCTCCATATCTTTTGGGTTTCTAATACCATGATAGGAACAGACCCCATTTCTAAGTCAAAGTACGATTAAAGTTCATGAAATTAGTGTTGTTTCAATCTTTGATGTCAGCCAGAAATGCTCTTCACAGCACCCGCAGTGTGCCCAGTAATGACTCGTTCTGCAGTTCATATGGAGTTACATGTATTGGTAACATATCTAAATAAGATTGTAAATTATTTTTTATAAGACCAGTTGCTCCTACTACTATTAGAAATATCTGGGTATCTTTCTTCCACATTGCTCTTGTTTCTGCCTGCAAATCCTGATATTTTATGAATTTGTGTCTCTGTACGCAAGACACTGTAGTCAGTCGGTGTTGTGATTTCAATGATCATCACTACTTTTGTCTTCTTTTCTTGGATCACTATATCCAATTTTCTAGTATCTATCTTTTGATTTGTTGGTAATGGATAATCCCATGTGATGTAATCTTCATCATTTTCTATGATGCTTTTTGGCTCATGTCTCCAGTGTTTTTCAGCTACTTCAGTGCCATTATGTTTGCACAATCTCCAGTGCAACAGTCCTGCCACATTGTTATGCCTTTCAGTACACAGTCCTTCTGCCATTAGTATGTCACAGCCAGCAACAAGGTGTGCCACTGTTTCCAATTCTGTTTTACAAAACCTACATTTGTCTGTTTCTCCCACGTGTTCAATAGACTTTGTAAACCATCGTGTACATAGCCCACTATCTTGTGCCACCAGTATTATCCTTTCATCACTTGGTTGGAATTAGCCTCTCCTTAATCATTCCTGCATTCATTCCTGATCAACATGAGGTTCTTCCAGAAGTTTTCTATACTTGCTACTATATTTATGCATTTTCCACATTTCTTGCCTTCTCATCTGGTCATTCACCTTATATTGTTTCTATTGTTTTTTTGGCATATTCAGTTGCTGCCTGATGTTTATCTACTTCTGGTTTGATTTCCATTCCTGGTTGACACTGATATGCTTCTGCTAGCCTAAACAGGGAAGTCATCTTAGATTTATTCTCCTCATATTTTAAAATTTCACTACATTTGTGTCTTGAGAGGTCAGCAGATATATGTGGAGTCCCATGATTGCAGATCTATACATCCAATACATTTCAAGGAGGCCCATACAGTGGGGAATATATAATGTTGGTATGTCCTGATTTTTATAAATCATTTGGTGAGTATGAAGCTCCTTCTTGTTTTCCTGTCTAATCTATCCAACACTTTTTGGGGCCAGTCAATCACATTAAAACTAAGTTAGGACAGGAAGAGCAGATTGGTTTATAGCTTGGATTTTGTTCCTAGATGTCAACGCTGTTTTCTAGATTAATTTAAGTCTTCTAAAGTACTCCTTACTAAGTTTTATTCACATTAGTTCATGTTTTATTGTTGATCATTCATCAGTTTCCAAATATTTATACACTCCCTCTTGCTCAATTTCTTTTATATCACATTCTTGTACCAAACTGATGTTTTCTGGGTGCTGCAGTTTTCCTGCTTTAAAGGTTGCTTTTGCACATTTATCAAGACCAAAAGACATTTGTATATAATTTGAAAAGTTTTGACAACTTGCAGTTGTACTTTCAGTTCCTCATGTAATGAGATATACAGTTTCAAATCATCGACAAAATGAAAATGATAAATCTTTATACTTTGTGTTTTCTAGGAGCCAAATTATAGCCATGGCCTAAGCTGTTAAGTAGACAGCTTAATGGGTTAAGGGCAAGGCAAAATAGCAGTGGTGATAGAGAGTCACACTGAAATATCCCCCCTTTGAATCTTTATCCATGGAATAATAATTTGTCCTTTATCATGGCTTAATTGCTAAGTGGTATGTCATTGTAATGTAGTCGATCAGTGTAGGGTGTATCTTACTCACTTTTAAGCACTCTTTTATCCATGAATATGGGATACTATTAAATCCTTTTTTGTAGTCAATTCATATACTTAAATTCTTCCCCTTTTTAGAATTCTCTACTATGACTTTATTTAACAACAAATGATCCTTTGTTCCATATGTCTTTGTTTTATTGCCCCTTTGTTCTATTTTCATAATCGAGTTTTCTTCTGATCGACTATAAACTCTGTTGGCATCAGTTCCAGTGCATAGTTTATACATCATTGGAAGGCAAATTATTTTATTTTTATTTTATTTTACAGTTTCATTACCGGGATAGTCCATTGGGCCAAGAAGAACCCATTTTCAGTGGGGAGAAAAGCTCCATGAACAGCAATATAATCTGAAGTGCATTTACATGTATGTAATACTATTGAAGAACGATGGCATTACATAACATGATAAAAAATCTACGATTGCAGTGAAACTTCAGTTAAAAAAGTAAAAGGTAAAATTACACACACGCATAAATAGCGGTCAATTAAAATAAGAAAAAGTCATCGGTGCATATTCCTGTTAAATTTGTTAGAATGTGAAATAACACAGGGTTGGCATTACAGTTTTACATGAAATCTTAGCAGAGTTAAAGTTGGATGAGGGATACAACCTGTTAATTGTTGAATCTAAGAAAGGTAGGACAATAAAAAAATAGAACAAGAGTAAGAGTAAATGAGAGAAATGAAGATGGTCGTAGTCAGAAAAGCTGAGTATGATGAAGAGAAGAGAGAAGTAAAGGAGTGTGAGAAGTGGGGAAAAAAGAGGTAAGTCATGTGGGATGAGAGCAGGAACATTCCCAGAGGGTTTTGAGATGGGTATGAAGCAGGGTCTTAAAGATAGAGTGGTTGTCTTTAGTACGAATAAGAGGTGTCGGGGAGTTCCAGAGGTGAGCTAGGGAAAAGGATAGTAGGTGTTTGCCTGGAGGACGAGCAGGCTTGTGCAGTTCAAGCAAATTCTGTTTATTGGATCTTAGAAGTCTGTTGGGTAGGTGCATTTTGAAGGAGGAGGCAAGGCAGGGGCAGATGGAAGGATTAAAGATGAGTTTATGGGCAAGAGTGAGTTGAATATAGGTAAGATAGTTGGGAAGTTTGAGCCAATTTAGTTTGTGAAGGGCATTGCAGTGGTGGGAGGAGACTTTATAGCCGGTAGCAAACTTAGAAATTTTGTTATAACAGGAGGATAGCTTTGTTTATAGCTTATTGGTCTGTAATTTGTAGGGTAGCTTGCAGATTCACTCTTCAGTAGGAGCAAACTTAGAAATTTTGTTATAACAGGAGGATAGCTTTGTTTATAGCTTATTGGTCTGTAATTTGTAGGGTAGCTTGCAGATTCACTCTTCAGTAGGAGCAAACTTAGAAATTTTGTTATAACAGGAGGATAGCTTTGTTTATAGCTTATTGGTCTGTAATTTGTAGGGTAGCTTGCAGATTCACTCTTCAGTAGGAGCAAACTTAGAAATTTTGTTATAACAGGAGGATAGCTTTGTTTATAGCTTATTGGTCTGTAATTTGTAGGGTAGCTTGCAGATTCACTCTTCAGTAGGAGCATTGTTTTTCCTGTTAGCCAGGTCGGTGTCTGTCCGGGGTGCACATATAAATAATTCTTACTCATGCTTACATCTTCATGCAAAAATGTTAATACTTTTAACCAGAAGTTAGGTACTGCATCTGGGACTGGAGGCTTTTCTCAACTTTGTTTCAATCTCTCTGGCTGTTATTTCATCCCATTTCAAATCCTTTACCTTTAAACTTCCTATTCTTTATTTTACTTCTTCTATCCATTTAGCATCTTTGTTATGTTCCACAGGATCTTCATAGATACTTCTCCAAAATGTATCTATGTCTTCTTTTTTTGGTGGTCTTTCAATTCCTTTTACCTTGTTTCGCTATCCTCTATAAAACATTTTTTGGTCATCAATAAATTGCTTATTTTGTACTTTTCTTTTATATTTATCTGCATATCTTCTAAGTTTTTACACCTGTGCTTAGATTTTTAGTTTATTTGCGATAGTGCATAATAGAGCCTGATCATTTCTAATACTGAACATTGCTTTTATCACATCTAGCTTTCTAAGTATTTTTGTTGATCTGTTCCCTCCTCTATACTCTGCTAACAGTGTCTTAGTTGCTTTATAGTTTTCTCTGTTTGATACTTCCAGGATGGTATTCGATTTCTCCCCTTTCTCTCCCTCACTACCCTGTGTTCTTGTGGTAGAACTGTATCAGTTGTTAATTAAGCTGCGCAGTAATATATCCTGTTTACTTCTATCACATAAATCTCTATGGACAGTCCTAATTACTGTGTTCATTTGTTTTATCAAATGTCTGACTTTTTGGGTTTTATTGGCCTTCTTTCATTAATCTTAATATGTCTATATTAAGTCAAGCAACTCTTTTCTTAGCTCGTTTTCTTCTAAACTGAGGGCACATTTTTTGTTTTCCATTTCCTGCAGGCATTCTATAGAAAGTTCTATTGCATCTTTCTGTGGCACATTCTCTTCAATTTCATCCTGTGCCATCCATTGCTCTGTCATATGAGAACTCACTGGCCTATCACTCCTCAACATTAAGTGCGTCAGAATTTCCACAGTTTCCCTTGCTGTCCAGCTTCAAGTAAATGTTTATTCTGGTTTCCTGTGGAAAGCTCCAAAACATCTTCATATAGCACCTGACCAATTGCTTCCCATTCCACTGGTTTCCCCTTAATTTGGAGTTACATTGCTCTATCTTGTTGTGGTACTTTCTGAATTAGATTTTTTACACTGAATCCTTCACTTTGGAGGTACCCCATAACCTCAATTTCTATTTATTTAACTTCTCCATTACTGATCTCCTTTTCTACTTTTCCTCTTTGTCTTTTTATTTTTTTTTTGTATTGTACAGTGTTCCATGCCTGGATTCCTGGCCTGCATTTCTCTTCAAACATCTTTGGTGCTGCTCTTTTTGTATTGATTAGTTTTGCTTTCTCCATACACCATATTAAATCTCTTTTATGATATATTTGTGAACAAGTACTGACAGACCAAGTTTGCAGTGCATGGGGGGAGGTTACAGATGGTTGCATGTAAATATTCTTTTCTTAAACAATGCCTTCCATTTGTTTGTGTTTTTACATGAACTTTCATGGAATGAAGACTAAATGCACAGTACACCAAAATAATACATTCTATGGTGCACTTTGTATAGTGCTAGTTTGTGTGGATGATGGCAAAGTGTTTGCTCATACGAGATGCACATTTCTACTGCTTTTCCTGTTTGCATGTAGTTAAGCAATGAGCAAATGCAAGTCCCTGGCTCATTGAGAAAAGTATGAGAGATCTGAGTACTAAGTTTATGAAACACACCTGCTGCTTAGCTGACTCTGTGGCAGCAAGTGAGAATGCATTAATACATTTCCTTTAGAGTCCAGATGATAATAGGGTTCAAATCCAGGTGTATCTAACAGTTTTACATATGCATTTATGGTGTAATGAAATAATTCTTTACTCCACATGCACTGTGTTTTACCTTAGTGCAGCCTGTTTAAGTGGCATTGTGCAGAGGTAACCACACCACCGAAGAGACATTCATGTCGCTTGGTATTGGATTGCAATGCCAAACTCTGCACAAACATAGAGGAAAAAAAGTGAAAGTTTCAATGCTGTTTTTTCACTTATGTGTGCTGTGTGTGATTCTATTTTTGATCAGATTAAAGGTTTTAATATGGGGTAGAGTGGGGAGCTTTGAGCAGCCTATCTGTCCCTGGAGGAGTGGTCTCAGCCTTGAAACTAGTAGCTTATTGGCCATTTTGGGTCAATTTCTATCTCTTTCAGTTTCCCTGCTTTAAAATCAGCATTTGCGCAGTTTTGCACCAGTATACAACTCCGCACAGCTCCTCGTGGTGTCCTGCAGAGTGATACAGGCAACAGAGGGACCCAAGAGAGATTTTTCCAGATTTAAGTATTTTTTTCTCTGTTTTTTTGCTCCAACTGCCTTTTCCCACCTAAAAAGCGAATCTCTGACTGATCTGTGCTTTAAAAAGTTTAAATTGCATTTGCCTTCTACTTTTTACAGTTTTTGCACTTGTTTTATATAAATTTAAGTTGTTTTTGTATTGTATAACTGTTGTAGGCTACACACTAAAGTGCGCTAGCCTGTTTATAGCATTTACAGTGTTTTCTGTGTGTTTTTCTGCTGTTTCCTGAAAAAAAAAAAAAAACAAAAAAAAATATTCTCTTTTCCCGCCTTTGCTGAACTAGATTAGTCCAGATTTTGCAGAATTCCGGACTGTGGTATAGTTTCCTGTGTTGCCCATATCCTTACTTGGATAGGAGGAAGCTTCTCTGTTCACCAGTGAGAGTGGGGAGCTTTGAGCAGCCTATCTGTCCCTGGAGGAGTGGTCTCAGCCCTGAAACTAGTAGCTTAATGGCCGTTTTGGGTCAATTCCTATCTTTTTCAGTTTCCCTGCTTTAAAACCTGCATTTGCGTGGTTTTGCGCCAGTATACAACTCCGCACAGCTCTTCACGGTGTCCTGCAGAGTGATACAGGCAACAGAGACCCAAGCGAGACTTTTCCAGATTTAAGTATTTTTTTCTCTGTTTTTTTTTGCTCTGACTGCCTTTTCCCGCCTAAAAAGCGAATTTCTAACTGATCTGTGCTTTAAAAAGTTTAAATTGCATTTGCCTTCTGCTTTTTACAGTTTTTGCACTTGTTTTATATCAATTTAAGTAGTTTTTGTATTGTATAGCTGTTGTAGACTACACACTAAATTGCGCTAGCCTGTTTATAGCATTTACAGTTTTTCTGTGAGTTTTTCTGCTGTTGCCTGAAAAAAAAATATATATATTCTCTTTTCCCACCTTTGCTGAACTAGATTAGTCCAGATTTCAGGTTTTGCGGAATTCAGGACTGTGGTATAGTTTCCTGTGTTGCCCATATCCTTACTTGGATAGGAGGAAGCTTCTCTGTTCCCCAGTGAAAATGGGGAGCTTTGAGCAGCCTATCTGCCCCTGGAGGAGTGGTCTCAGCCCTGAAACTAGTAGCTTATTGGCTGTTTTGAGTCAATTCCTATCTCATTCAGTTTCCCTGCTTTAAAACCCACATTTGTGTGGTTTTGCACGATTTTGCACATAGCGCAGCACCAGGCAGCGCCGCTTAAATGGGTTTAAACTATTCCCGGCTCCACAAAGTCTGCTCTTCCCTTTTTCCCTTAGAACTGGTTTAAATCTCAAAGTAAGCACTCTATTTTCACTCTAAAGCCCTGCACTTGCTCGTATAAGTAATCTTATAAGTAAGCACTAATAAACTAAAGCACTACACCCTCTTATACTCCCTTTAAGTACTTGGCTCCCTATTGGTCCTTTTTGATCAGTCAAAAAGTAGTTCCTTATACTATTCTGGCATGTCCAAAAGTCAGTTTCGGGTTTACTCTCCAGTCCAGCTGGTGAATCTGGGAATCTTGAGGCAATGTTACAACTGCCTTATGTACAGAGACCATCCTCTCCTCCTCCCAACAAGCTCAAATATATGTGAGAGATGCAACTATATAGCCAAACTGGAGGCTAAGCTCTCTCAACCCAGTACTGGTGCAGTCAGTCAGGAGGAGAAGGTAACCACACACACCACAAATCCAGTCTCACATAGACCTATCGCAACAGCAAACCAAACACATAAACACACAAAAACATACTCAAGGCTCTAAATAAAAATCTGCCCAAGCAGCAGAGCCCTCCAAAGCAGACATCCAAGCGACCGCTACCCCACAACAATACCCATGTTTCACATAGTTCACAAAGTCAGTGTGCCACACAGTCACAGCCCTTAAGGCTAAACAACACACCTAATACACTTGTAATAGGTGACTCTATTGTCAGACACACTGACGTCCCACTCACCATGCTGAACAAGGAGAAGGTTACTGTAAGCTGCCTGTCGGGTGCCAGGATCCGCCACATAACACAAGCACTCAGGTCACTCCAAAGCAAGTACAAATATGACTCTGTCATTGTCCATGCTGGTATGAATGACCTGAGATGCACCTCCCTGGACTACATGAAAAGAGACATAGATGAGCTCACTGATCATGTAGCCCAGGCTGGTATGACCCTGACCTTGAGTAGCATCTTACCCTCACCAAGAATGATGCCACAGCATAAAGACAAAATGATCAATTTTAACAATTGGCTAAAGTATTGGTGTCATTCAAAGGGGATCCAGTGTCTGTCAGCCTGGTATGACATGCTCGACAAGCCATGTTGCTTCGCTAGGGACGGCTTACACCTGTCACCCCTGGGCTTTTGAATACTGGCTAAGGCTCTTGCCACCCCATAGTGCCTTTTTTAGGCAAGGCTCAAAAGATAAACCCACCTCCATAGATAACACAAGGAAAACAAAACTAAGGGTAATGCTGCTCAACGCCAGAAGTCTAAACCTCAAGATGCACGCACTCAAGGCTCTCCTCAGTATGGAGAATATTGATATCTGTGCAGTAACAGAAACCTGGTTCAAGGCTCCCGAGAACACCCCAGCACTACCAGGTTATACCTCATACCATGCTTTTCGGCCCCAAAACTCGAACTGAACCACAAAAGGAGGGGGAGTATCCATATTCATCAAAGATACCCACACCTCCAGGTTAGTGGCACTGCACAAAGCATCAGAGACCATCCATGTGCAATTAACAGTGGGCAAAACTGCCTTTCTGTTTGTACCCTGCTACAGATCACCCTCCCAAACTCAGGAACTCCACTCGGCTTTCCTGAGAACACTGGAGAATATGAAGTTCTCTCCAAACACCGTTATATTGGGTGACTTCAACTACCCAAACATAGACTGGGAGCACTATTCAAGCCCCAACACCCTCGCCCAATGGTTCCTAGAATTTATAAACTCAAATGCTATGAAACAACTGGTCACCACTCCCACAAGAGGGGAAAACATATTGGACCTGATCATCACCAACATGGGGACTCTATGTTCCATACCAGAGGTATACCCCTCATTGGTAAGATCTGACCATAAATGAATCTCACTGGACATCCATATCCCGTCCCCACCCCCAGCCAAGGAAACCACGGTGAATAATTTCTCAAAAGCAAACTTCACACTTTTTAAAACTGAGGTGGAATCCTTCAAAGCCCCCGGGCCAGTGGAAAGTATGGCCCAAACCGCAGAATCCTTTACAAATGCATTCTATGGACACCTACAGGAATGCATGGATCATGCTATCCCAAATAAAACCAAGACTCACTCCTCCAAAGGCAGGAGACCTGTCTGGTGGACCCCAGCCATAAATAAGCTATACAACAGAAGGAGAAGCTACTACATGGTAGAGCAAAATCCCAAAAAAGGAAGGCATCTCTGATCAGTACTAGCAAGAAACTACGATCCCTCATAAAATCATCTAAGGCCAGTTTTGAAAGAAAAATTGCACAAGACGCTAAAGATAATCAGAAGGCCTTCTTTAGTTATGTCAGGAACTTGGGTGGCAACTCCCAGATATGCTCTGAGTTAGTGCAAAATGACAAAAAATACACTGAACCCACAGACATTGCCAACATCCTGGCAGACAGGTTCAGTGCAAACTTCTCCCCCGCTTCCCCCCAAAAGAGCAAATGTCTATCACAGATGCACAGGTGAGAGCTGCCCTCTCCAAAGCAAAAAACACAGCATCAGTGGGACCGGACGGTGTCCCGGGCTGCATCTTACACAAGCTCCAAGAAGAACTGAACCCTCACATAAAGTCACTGTTCAGTCTCAGCCTTACTACAGGATATGTACCCAAGGAATGGCGTACAGCAAAAGTGGTCCCACTCCACAAAGGTGGTGCCACAATGGACCCTGGAAACTATCACCCTATAAGCCTGACTAGCCTGGTCTGCAAAGCTATGGAGCGTATCATCATGGAATTCATAAACAAAGACATTGGGAACCTCCAAACACTGGATCCTACCCAATTTGGCTTTGTTAACGGCAGATCTTGCTCTTGAACCTGGTCGACTTTTTTGAAACAGTCACCAAGGCCATAGATGAAGGGAAGGTAGTCCACACAGCCTACATGGACTTTGCAAAAGCCTTCGACACAATACCCCACTCAGGCATCATAAATAAGCTCACCAGCTTAAATATCAACCCCTATGTCACAAGATGGGTTGCAAACTGGCTCAGGCATAGAACCCACATGGTCAGAATTGCAGGTGCCATGTCAGACTCTAAACCAGTTACAAGTGGCGTCCCACAAAGCTCAGTTCTGAGACCTCTCTTGTTTGGTATATATTTCTCTGAGGTACAGGCTAACACGGGAGGACTATGGCTGACCAAGTTTGCAGATGACTGCAAATTGGGTGCCATAATCGACTCACTGACTGACACAAGCATCCTCTAAAAGGGTCTCACAGAGATAGATAACTGGTGCCAGAGCCATGGCCTAAAGCTAAATGCCAAAAAGTGCATAGTCATCCCCTTTGGGAAAAACAGAGTGCCCACAAATTACCACATAGGTGGTAATCCATTAAGTACGGAAGAAGTAATTAGGGATTTGGGGACCCAAGTAGATAGCAATCTCTCCTTTGACAATCACGTTGCCAAAGTGGTTAGAAAGACCTTCTATATAGCCCACCTTATTATGAAAGGGTTCACATCTAGATCAAGAAAGGTCATTGTGCCCCTCTACTCATCACTCATCAGGCCCATAATTGAATACAGTGGCCCAATTGGGATGTACCTTACCCAACACCTGCAGCAACTGGAAAGACCCCAAAAGTACCTCACCAAGAGGATCAAGGGACTCAAACAGATGCCCTACGCAGTTAGGCTAAAGAAACTCCAGCTCTACTCAGTTGCTTACTGCCTACTCAGAGGCGATCTGTACTGATGTATAAAGCCATATCCAACCTAGAATTAATGGACATGCTCCACCTCAGGAAATCCAAATCCCTTAGAGCTACACGCTCCAGGGACTTAAACCTCAGCACAAAAATAAATAGGACATGCTGGAGGGACAGATTCATATCCCAGAGGCTCCACCTCACTCTGGAACAAAATCCCAATCCATGTTAGGCAGAGCCCCTCAATGAGCTTCTTCAAGAGAAATCTTGACGAGTGGATGGGAGATCATAGGTTTACCCCTGGGATCTCTTCTGTGTCCCTACTAGACAGATGCACAGTAAACTAACCTTAAAAGGGCTATCTTCTGTGACCTACTATACAGAGGCACAGTCAACTAATCTAAAAGGGTGGTGAAAGCCAAACACACTCTGGCTAGGCTTATAAATGCCCTAGGGCAGATAGCCTAGTATCAACCTATGAACCTATGAACCTATAAGAAAGTGGTGAAATGGGAGGCAAGCAGAGGAAGAGCAAAGGAAAAGCAATATAGGAATGTGCAGGAGGGAGGTAGGAAAGAAAGTACAGTTGTGTACACTTACCATAAATGTAGATGTTCAAGTGTATTTACTGTTGCAGTCACCACCTGTGTAATATCCCTGCTGTGGTACCTCTCAGCCGGCCTGAATACCAGAGCCAATGTTTTTCTGCATCAGCTGCTTTCGCTTGCTGTCTGACATCAGGTCGTCAGTGCTATAAAGGAAGGCAGACAACACCATTACATCAGTTTTTCTTGTCCTAACCAGTCAGAGGCTTCAGTAAATATGGTAAAGTGGTCCTGGTGGCTAAAAGCCAACGTTAGTAACTTATGTCTCTCTAAAGAAAGAAGGCATAAGGAGGAAGAAGGGTGGGAAACCAGGACTGCAACAGTGAATACACTTGAACATCTACATTTTTGGTAAGTGTACACAACTGTACTATGTTCTTCATGTTTCACTGTTGCAGTCATCACCTGTGGGAGGATTCCCAAAGCTGAGGAGAGGGGTTGTAGGATTAATAAGAGACCTAGAAATTGGTCAGCATGCCCTGCAGAACTGCAGAGACAAACCCTGCCCTAGCCTTAGAAAATAGAAGTAGGTGGTAATGCTTAGTAAAGGTATGGACAGAAGTCCAGGTGGCAGCTTCCAGGGTATCCCTGGTGGGAACTCCTCTGAGGAATGCTGTGGAAGTAGAAGCTGCCCTTGTGGAATTGGTTTGAATAGACTTATGGGCGGGGGTTCCCATGCAAACTGTAGCAGAAATGGATACAGTGCGATATCCATTTGAAAATGGTTTGTTTGAAAATGGACCTCCCCTCTGCACTTGGAGCAAAGCTGTCAAGTAGTTGGTCTGTTTTTCCTAAGGGTTTAGTACAGTCCAGATAGTATCTAAGCTTTCTGTGCATGTCTAGTGAGTGCATACTTTTTCCCCTTGTTTTGAGGGTTAGGAAATAAGGTGGGTAGATCTATGTCCTGTTACATTAGATACCACCTTGGGCATAAAGGAGGGATTAGTCCTCAGGAAGACCCTGTCTGCATGGAAGATGATGAAGGGCTCAATGGCCATCAGTGCCTGATGTTCTGAAACCCTTCTGGCTGAGGTGATAGCTAGAAGAAAAGCTGTCTTCAGGAGAGGTATCTTAGTTCTGCTGAAGCAGCAGGTTCGAAGGGTGGTAAAGTAAGTTTTTCTAAAACATAATTCAGGTCCCAGGCTGGAGTGGGTGGCCTTCTGGGAGGTCTGATATTAGAAGCCCCTCTGAGGAATTGCTTAATCAAAGAATGGGAGAACAGGGTCTGTTCTGTATCAAAATGAGCTGAAATGGCTGAGGCATGGATTTTAATAGAGGAGAAGGAGAGGCCACTATAAAGTAGCTCTGCTAGGTAGTCCAGGATAAGAAGGATGGAAGGTTGTGAAGTATTGCCCCCTCTGGACCAGCTCCATGAGCAGAATCTTTTCCATTTTCCTGCATAAGATTTTCTGGTGCTGGGCCTTCTGGCCTCTGTGATAATGTCTAGGACCTGTTTGCTTAACAGGGTCCCCTTGTTTGCCTTGGGAGTATTAGCCATGCTGATAGTTTAAGAGTCTGTAAGTCTGGGTGCAGCCTCCCCCCCACCTGAATTAAGAGGTTTGATATCAGGAAAAGCTGCCTGGGAGGCTGTAAGGTCAGCCTGTGCAGTAAGGGGTACCAGTGTTGTCTGGGCTAGTCTGGAGCAATGAGGATGGTCTTTGGTCTCTCCTCCCTTATTTTGATCAGTACCTTGGGAATAAGAGGCAGAGGAGAGAATGTGTACACAAATAGGGTGTTCCAGGGGAAAGTCAAGGCATCCATCTTCCATGCTAGGTGGTGGTAATCCCTGGTACAGAATTTTTTCAGCTGATGGTTGAGATGCAAAGCAAAGAGATCCACCTTTGGGGTCCCCCATGCCTGAGTGATTTGTATAAAGATATTTCTGTGTTGCTGTCACTCGTGGGGTTCCAGTAAGATTCTGCTTAAGTGGCCTGCCAGGGTGTTGTTGATCCCTAGCAGGTATTGGGCTATCAGGTGTAGTCTCATGGAAGAGGCTGTCAGCCAGAGGTTCATGGATAGCCTGCACAGAGGGTAAGATAGGGTCCCTCACTGTTTGTTGATGTACCACATTACTGTAGTGTTGTCTGTTTTGATAAGGAGAACCCCTGGCTTGAGATGCAGTTTGAAGGATGTTAGAACCTTTTGTACTGCCATCGTTTCCTTCTGGTTGATGTGTACTGGAAGGTGCTGGGCATCCCAAAGACCTTGGGTGCACCTGCCTTCTAGGTGAGCATGCCAAGCTATGTCTGAGGCATTGGTGGTAATGATCTGCCTAGTTGGGTGGAGGGTGAAGTAAAGATCCTTGTTCTGGGCACAGGCCCCTGCCCACCAGAGAAACTTGGCCTTTATACAGGGGATCAGAGGTAGAGAGGTCACTAGAGGCTGACACCAAAGGTTCTTTAGGTACCACTGATGTTTTCTCATGTGAAGCCTGGCCAAAGGAATTAAAAGGATGCAAGATGCCATGTACCCCAAGGCTTGCAGGAACTTCTTCGCAGTGAGGTGACTTCTAGAAGCCAGCTGTGTAAAGTAGAGAGGCAGGAAGCTCTGCTTTTCCAGACATAGGAAGGCCATTTGGGATGCTGTGTCCAGCAGTGCTCCCAAGAAAGTGATCTTCCTGGTGGGTGTTTGCCTTGATTTCTTCACATTGAAGGTGTACTCTAAAGATGTTAGGAGGGTTTTGACAAAGAGGAGGTCATTGAGGAGATTTTCTTTGGAATATGCCTGAATGAGGCAGTCGTCCAGATAAGGGTAAATTTGTATATTCTTCTGTCTGCAAAAGGCTATGGCCAGGGCTAAGCATTGCTGAATACCCTGTGAGCAGCAGATAAGCCAAAGGGTAGCACAGAGAACTGAAAGTTTTGCGGGCCTGCTCTGAAGTGAAGAAAATTTCCTGCAGGATTCCCTTATGGGGATGTGGAGGTAGGCATCTTTTAAATCTAGGGTAACTAACCATGCATTTTTGGTCAACATAGGCAGCAGATGCTGCAAAGTTAGCATCTTGAATTTGGGAACACCAGGAAGGTGTTCAGAATGGATAACTCCAGGATGAGGTGCCAAGTGCCCTCTTTTCTGGGAACAAGGAATAGTCTGGAATATGAGCCTTTGCCTGTTTGATCTGGGGGGACAGGTTCTACTGCCCCTTGGGAAATGAGAGTTTGGACTTATTTCACTGCTTCTGCCCATTGATTTGGAGGTAGTCTGGGTACCCTCTTGGAACTGGGAGTTCTTTAAGGAGAATTTGTACTCCTGAAAAATGATATTTAAGACCAATTGGTCCTTTGTTACAGAAAGCCAATTGTTTTTGCAGAGGGAGAGCCTTCCTTCTAGTTTTTGGTGAGTGAAAAGAGAGCAGGGGGGAGAGGGAGTAATTGAGAGTTTTTCCCTAGAGGGATGACTTAGAGCTCCCTGCTTTGGGGTGGAAGAGGTCCACTGTTTGGTTCTCTGCTGTCCCTGGGATAGGGGTCTGGGTGGTCTATCCCTGTGGGGCCTACCTTGCCTCTGTCTTCCAGGTGCAGGAAAGGATGAGTATTTTGAGGGAAAATTCCTGATGAACCTAGAAGGTTGCACCTGAAGGAAATCTTTTTACTGTTTGCATAGATTTTGCTTTGTCTGCCATCTTTTTAAGCACCTCTTCTGCTTTTGCTCCAGATAAGCTGTCCTTATCCAAGGGTGCATCCAGTAACTTAAATTTGATATGTTCAGTGAGAGGTTGTTCCTTCAAACATGCATGTCTTCTAATGATGGATCCTGACACTGCTGCCCTGCTTGAGTCTTCTAGGGTATCAGGTTCACTACTAAATCTTGAATTACAGAATCTCGAGACTCTGAATCCCAAAGACCAGAATCTAGAGATGCCGTAATATCAAAATTAAAAAAAAAAAATACAAAGAAAAAAAAAACTTAGAAAGGTATATGCAGGGGGCAAGCCCCCCCTGCACCCCCCCACATGGGTGGCTGCCCCCCACAACCCTGCACTTAAATATACTAACTCCAAGATCGCAATACAGTGGAGTGAATGGCAAAATTTCCATTCCGCTCTGCATGGCACTATTTTGCCGTTCACTCCACTATGGGGCGATCTCGGAGTTGGTATATTTAAGTTGCAAGGGGTGTGGGGGGGTGCAGGGACAAAAATGCTATTTTTTTAATTTCGATATTATGGAATCTCGAGATTCTGGTCTTCGGGATTCAGAGTCTTGAGATTCCGTAATTCTTGATTTAGTAGTGAACCCAGGGCATCATATCTACAGTGTAATGAGTGTTTAACCACTTGACTAGTAGAATGCAGTAAGTCTGCTAACTCTTTCAAATTGGAACAGTGAGGAAAGGTTGAAATCTTTTGCTTTAATAGTTCCAGTGTGTTGTTGATATTTTAAGATGTGGAACTGACAGCTGAGTGCTCTGATAGCTAAGGTTGCAGAGATGTATACTTTCTTTACCCCATCTGTCCAGAGCTCTGGAGCCCTTGTCAGAAGGAGTAAGATTCTTTACAGCACTAGCCTTAGTTCATTTTGTTCCCTGTGTAATGAACTCTGGGTCTGCAGCAGGATTTCTGTACAGGTATTTGTGAGAATCTGGTACTCTGTAATAGCAGTCAGGTTTTCTGGGGGCAGGTGGGAGGGCATCAGGAACTAAGCTGAATTCATGGAAGACATCATCAACCACCTCTAAGATTGGAGGGATGGCCAAGGGTCTGTGCTGGGGCAGGTTTAGAAACTCTCTGAGTCTTTTCTTAGACTGAGGGAAGTCTTGGGATTCCCAGTGGCAATGTTCCCTGAGGGTGTGAAGGGTTTCTCCAAAGGAAAGATCTTCTGGAGGGGAAGCCGAATGAATGGATTCCTCTGCATCTGAAACATCAAAAGCAGTCAGAGGTTGTTGTTTCTTTTCAAAAGCTAAATAATCAGACTCCTTAGAATCCTGTTCTGTCAGTGTTTCAGGAGAAGGGTCTGTTTTCCTTTTAGAAGATGTGGCCTGACTACCCCTGATAAGGGTGATAAGTTACTGTGCCATTTTAAGCATTTGAGGTTGGGGTGGTGGAGCAATAGTAAAATGGTGGCTAGAGGTAGTTTTCTTAGGAGTGGCCTTACCTCTAGGCCTAAGAGTATCCATCAGTCTAAGAAAAACAATAATCAGAGAAGACATTGTTTTTTGTCTAGAATCAGTAGTGAGAAATACCTCCTCGGAAGCTGGTGCCTGCGTCACGGCTCCAGACCCAACCAAGGCAGAGACAACCAAAGGCTCAGAAGACAAAGAAGATTTCCGCGGCACACTGGACTCTGAAAGGGTTTCAGTGGATGCCTGTGAAGGTACCAAACTGGGCATCAGGGGTTGTGAAGGTGCCTCACTGAATTCTGGAGAACTAATGACCTGCTTAGCGGTAGAGTCATTGGAAAGCTTAGTCTTGTGTGGTCTGTCTCTGTCGTTATCCTTATATTTTTTCAGAATGTCTATGGATTGTTGACTGATGGATGCCATTTCAGAATGCGAATATGGAAGACAAAAATACCTGGCTATAATAAGACCTCTACGATGAATGGTTCTCACATTAAAGAAGGCACAGAACCGGCAACAGGAGACATCGTGATCTGGGCCTAAACAAGTGACGCAGTATGAATGGAAGTCTCAGGGTGCTATTTGCTTTCCACAGGCAAGACAATTGTTAACTTTTTCGGGCATAGGTTAGTGCAAGAAAAAAGGATCCCCAACAGGGTACTTAGCTTTAGACATTTTCAGCTGTAATTCAAACTCTGGTAGTGACCAACCAGCACACTTCCAAACTGCTTCTGCTATGGGTTCCATGGCAAGAAAGACTGATGTAATGGCATTGGCTGGCTTCCTTTATAGTACTGATGACCTGATGTCAGACAGCAAGCAACAGCAGCTGATGCAGAAAAACATTGACTTTGGTATTCGGGCTGACTGAGGGCTACCATAGGAGGGATAACGCACAGGTGATGACTGAAACAGTAAAACACGAAGAACATCGATAGTTATCCACTTCTTCAACAGTGTAACATGAAAATATGGTACAGAATATTAGCTGAATTTGGGCTGTCACCTCAATAAAAAAGGTGACAACAATGCAATCATGTTGTATAGCCAACTGGACAAAATCAAGTGTGTCAAGAAGACGTGTGTGAAGTGGAGAACTATGTATGGGATATTTTCTTTGCCTTTTTTTACTTCAGTAGGAGAGGAATGTTGGGTAAGGAACCCAGGTATTTTTGGGTCAGGTAAGTAGGGTAGGTGAGGAAGCAGGTGCAAAGAAACAGAACAAACAAGACATGATACAGGGATGGTGAGGGACCCAAAGGTTTGGGGAAACCATGATTGGGGTTAGGGAGAGGACAACAGGGGCCCATGCCTATCAAACATGGGGACATTGGGTTACAATATGCATTGCCACTTTGCTACAACTGTATAGAAAGAAAGAAAGAAATTTAAAGCTAAAATAATACTTCTGTGGCAAGGGCTGGCAACTCAAAATCTAAAAATCTACTGCCAATCAATAGCGGACGGTTTCGCTGTCGACCCATAACCGGGGAAAAAATAAAGACACAACATTGTACTGCATACATACCCCTTGCTTGCTTCCCTCATTCTCTCTAGATGTTCACCGTGGACCTCTCTATTCTCCATTATCTCTCTATTGGCTGTGGAATAAAGAGAAGAAAACAGGAGAAGAACATTATGCATACCAGTTTAGCCTATATACAGCTTTCTATCTACCATAAATTCTATTTATCAGTATATTTACACAACTGCAGGCTGTCAGCAGTCCTGAACCTATTTAACCACTTGTTGAATGTATCCCTCTTTTGTTGCTTTTCATAGTTTCATAGTTTCATAGTTTAGTACTAGGCTATCTGCCCTGGGGCATTTATAAGCCTAGCCATAGTAATGTGACTTTCGCCATCCCATGTAATGGTACAAAAGTGTACAGAATAGATTTAGAATACTGTGCCTGTGTCTAGTAGTGACACAGTGAAGACCCCCTTACATAATAGAATTAGTTTACTGTGCCTCTGTCTAGTAGTGACACAGAGATGACCCCCAGGATAAACCTACGATCTCCCATCCACTCGTCAAGATTTCTCTTGAAGAGAGTTGGTGAGGGACTCTGCCTAACATGAACTGGGATTCTGTTCCAGAGTATGGGAAGCCTCTGAGTTATGAATCTGTCCCTCCAGCATGACCTGTTCCTATTTGTGCTGAGGTTTAAATCTTTAGCTCTCGTGGTTCTGATGGATTTGGATTTTTTGAGGTGGAGCATGTCCATCAATTCCTGATTGGACATGGCCTTGTACGTCAGGCACAGATCACCTCTGAGCAGGCGGTATGCTACTGAATAGAGCTGGAGTTTCTTTAGTCTGGCAGCATATGACATATGTTGGAGACCCTTGATCCTCTTGGTGAGGTACTTTTGGGGTCTCTCCAGCTGTTGCAAGTGCCGGGTGAGGTACATACCAAATGGGGTATTGTACTCAATCATGGGCCTGATAAAGGAGGAGTATAGGGGTACAATGACCTCCTTTGATCTGGATGTGAATCCCTTCATGATAAGGTGGGCAAGGTAGAAAGTCTTTCTAACCACTTTGGCAATGTGGGTGTCAAATAAGAGGTCACTATCGACTTGGGTCCCCAGGTCTCTGATTACTTTTTTCGTACTCAGTGGGTTGCTGTCTATGTGATAATTTGTGGGTACTTTGTTTTTCCCAAAGGGGATGACTATACATTTTTTGGCCTTTAGTTTAAGGCCATGACTCCGGCACCAGTTGTCCATTTCAGTGAGGCCTTTCTGTAGGATGTATGCGTCAGATGATGTATCGACTATGGTGCCTAGTTTGTAGTCATCTGCGAACTTTGTCAGCCACAACCCTCCTATGTTTGCTTTCACATCTGAGAAATAAATGCCGAACAAGAGGGGTCCCAGGACAGAGCCCTGTGGGACACCACTTGTGACTGGCTTTGAGTCTGACATGGCTCCAGCGATTTTGACTTTATGGGTTCTATCCTTTAGCCAGTTTGCAACACATCTTGTGACATATGGATTTACATTTAAGCTATTGAGCTTGTCTATGATGCCTGAGTGGGGTATTGTGTTGAAGGCTTTAGCCAAGTCCAGGTAGGCTGTATGGACTGCTTTGCCCTCATCAATGGCTCTAGTGACTGTTTCAAAAAAGTCAACCAGGTTCAAAAGGCAGGATCTGCCCTTTACAAAGCCGAACTGGGTGGGATCAAGTGTCTGTAGATCCCCAAGGTCATTAAAGTAATGCCTATACTGTTCTTCAGTGCATGCAATGCCAGTCACACTGGAGACAGCCTTGGCCAGACTATTCCAAGCCTCAAAGTTGTACTGAGAGCCGATATAGTCCCCCCTACAAAAGCCTTTGGTTGTGTCACTTTAAAAGGAGTCCAATAAAGTTTCTGGACTATTCAGCACCCCACCTCTGCATGCTAAATTGGATACCTTCCCTTCTACCACCAGACTTGTACAACCACAGAGAACAGTAATAGCTAATAATGATTTCCTGCCAATGCATGTTATTACATTTACTGGTAGTGCACAAACCTGAACAATGATGCCAACTGCATTTGAGTGATGTTAAGCAGAGAGCAATAATGCCAAACAGAGAGGAAAGCAGTTTTTTTAAATGGGAACATTAATATTAAAGTTGGCGCAAGTCTGAGGGTTGCTTGTTGCTGGAACTTTTAGGTAATTTCACTTTGCAGACATGTACTGAGTGCCTTCATTTCATGACTTGACACATTTTTGGTTTGGCTTTTGACAGTTACAAAAATTATTTTTACAGTGTCGGATTCAGACCTATGCATATGAGACAAAACATTTTCTTTGACAGTGGTGATTTTTCATCTTTGCTAAAGAAGAAGTGCTTCTCAAACATGATCATGAATTATATATAAATACACATGACAGATTGAGGGGTTAACCATGCATGTGTGAGATCTGACAAGATCCTGGTTTATACATTCATGTGTGTGTATGAGTCTTATTGAAGTCTGAAGGCCATCCAAGGCCAGATAGCACAATTATAATTAAAGAAGCATAGTAGTATGTGTACCCTCAGACATACATATAATTCATATAAGCTCCACTGCTATACACACATGTTGTATTTGTTATTTTTAATTACATTTAACATTTTTATGAGGCATTTAAACATTAAAAATGTTTGGAATTTCTTGTATAAGAACCCAGGACCACCTGTATTGCAGCTCTACACTTGCACCTGCTGCCACAGGAATAGTTAAATAAGAGGTTGATATTTCCTTAATCATTATTAACTTCTGTGTGTTAACCACTGCACAATGTTGCTTACTGTGTTTGTGTGGTGCCTAACAGAATTGATAGAATATATCTGTTTTGAAATTGTTGATAACTTCCTCGCTGCAGGTGTTCTACACCTGCAGTTGTTGGGAATGTTGCTAACTACTGCACAAAATCACTAAGAGGTGTTGTGCTATGGAAAGCAAAACATGTAACAATGTATCCTTTTTGAAATTAAGAATGTTTGCATCCTGTCTAAAAGTGTTCTGTCTGCTTCATGTATGGACCATTACGCCAAAACTGGTGTAATGGTAAGCATCACACAAACAAGTCAAGCAATGCTAAACTTGTTTTAGCCTTGTGAGTATTACTTATTAGGTTTTATCCTTAAAAGACAAAGGTGAGATTTGAACCCTAATCTACAAATAGTATAAGCAGTGTGGATCAAAGTGTTTATAGGTTCACAGGTTAGTACTAGGCTAATAATAATTGCCCTAATTTTTTTTTTAAGCCTTTTATACCCCATGTCAGAATCAAACCCTGCACCTTGCGCTTCTAAGGTAAACACCTTAACCATTATGCCAACCTTGCACCCAGATATGCTACACAGACAAGTGATTCACAGGCATAGCAAATGTACAGGTTATCAAAGAAGTACTTTACATGACATTTATTGTGTTTATCCATTTCAGTGTTTGAGCTAAGCCGCATACCGTGCAAACACTGACATTAAAAAAAAAAAAAGGATATCTATAAAATAAACAACACGACACATTATATGTTACCACACATGAAAGGTTTTAACATAAGCCGGGATTTGAACTCTCACACCAATGAGCCTTCAAAGCACAGGAAGGGTGTCTTATCCATCTTTGCCACAGAAACAGCTTTGCACTTAGGAATGAAAATCATTGTGCAAACCAGTAAGTCCAAAATTATCTACAATATCAACAAGACATATGTCACTTGTACACTTCTGATTTGCTTGTACATGTATTAATTTCAGATGTAGTGAAATGAGTGATCACACAACCATTTATGACTATTGTTTGTAGAAATGCAACTCTAGCTTATCTCTGTATGGTGTTTCTGCTGCTCTTATATGAGTAGTAATCTGAAACATGCAGTCTGTAAGGCATTTTGTATCATTGTCCTTAAAATGTGTGAAAACATTAATGTCAATAATATACAGTTATCAACAAATGCAGGGGAAGCTGGATGTTACTGAAATGAAACTGTGAAATGTGTGCTGCTTACTTATATTTAAAACTTTGATACAATTATTCCTACATGTTATAAGTCTAAGCTGGCTGACACAACCACTGGAGGTATGGGAGAATGGATTGCCACTCCCTACCAGTAATCATTAACAGTTGAAATCCATTAACAGCAAACACTGAGGGAGTGTCTACAGTATGTTTACATTTGCTACATGGAGACAAGAACTTGGGATTCAGCAATTCTAATGAATTCTCACCTTATTTGCATCTTCACTGTGTTCATTGGCCTGAATACACTACAAAAAGGTAACAGAATAGCTGGGGAACAGAAGTAGATTGCTATTACTTTGGAATTATCAATTTACCTGCACAGAAGACTACTGCTCTTGATAAGTTATGAGTGCATTTTCTGTTATATACTGGATATGATCACATGTCACCAGGGAAAATATTCATACACACACACACACACACACACACACACACACACACACACACACACACACACACACACTAGCAAATGCTACTTTTACCTGTATGCACTTCTTAGAATTTTACTGATAGCATATGCATCATTTCAGGGCATTTGACTTTCTCAGTTGCACAGCCTTATTTAACTGTTATCACAAGTGTTAATGTTAAAAATATTTCTATTTACACTCTTCTACTTTTATTTCAATGAAATGTAAATGTCCTATATTGGTAATAACACAACAGTGTTAGCCTTCAAGGATGACTCACAGACATGTTAGGAATGTTCTGGCAACAGGTAAAGGTGACTACCAATTACATAGAATGAATGGTATGTGGTAAATGTGTACACATGTTTTTGGGACAATTTGTTTGATAGCACTTATAACAATTCACTGATGTTTTATTCCTTCGTTTGGGACAGAAATGTCATGTGCCTGTTGTTTTGGGTCTGGGGAAGCCAAGTTCCCTGTCTGTGTTCCCAGAATCCAAAATATGGTGGTTTGCTTTTTTATTATATTCCTTATTTTTGAATCAAACCTTTGTCTGTCTGCCCATGATATGTTACAACCACATAACCCTTTTTATATTTGAATAACTTGAAAGTTTTTTATTTCTCCAGTGGGTAATATTGAAAAACTAATATGTGCAGGACTTTTATTTTTGTGATATTTATGTGTAGTATCCTTCTTTTGTGTTTTATGTCAGCTATAACTATGTCACACAATCATCCCAATCCCTGGAAAAACCCTTCAGTGACTCCAAAAACAATGTGATCATACAAGCATTTCAGCAACAATGCAACTTTCTGCTTGAGAGAGGGCATGGGGGTTTGCTTGGAAGAATGCAAATTTGGCAGCAGATAGTGAATGATATGAATGCTGTGGGGGAAGCAGCAGGACATATGATCAGGTGAGTCTTAGGGCCACTGACATGGTTTCATCAGTGCTGAGGACAGCAGCTGCAGTGGCCTGGGGACAGCTGGTTACTAGGGGGCCTGCTACAAAGCCACCACTGACACCAAATGAAGAGTTCCTGTCCACTGAAAGGGATCAAGAGAGATGAGTGGAAAGTGCACAACAGGATGTGATTGGTGCTGGTGCTGCTGTTTCAAGGAGGACAAGTATGTCCCAGGAGGAGCTTCTCCATAGGCTTACATACAGAATGATTTATTTTGTATAGTGAAATATTGAAAGCAATAGTTAAGTTGTTGTAATACATAATTACTGAGGGAAGGGAAATTTATAGACTGCTACATTTAACACATTCTGGTACATTACACATTGACTTGAGGTGACATGTCATCCAAGTTTCAGTTAAATGTATTGTTAATTGACATATGAATGGCAATTTTTCCCTCTGGGATATTGTTATTGTAATGATGATGTCCTTAAATCTTCCGTAACTTCTTCCAGGATCATCCTTCCTAGCAAGTGTGTAGTCTTCTGCACATAGTAAACCAAGCATTTTTATTTCATCACTCCTGGATCTCATGGAGCCTCTACCTCTACCTCTAACCCATAAGGCAAGTCACCACACAATCCAACATTCTAGTATTTGGAGACTCCATTGTGAGACACACTGATGTCCCTCTCATTAGGCTGAGTAAGGAGAAAGTTATGGTCAGTTGCTTATCAGGGGCTAGGATCTGCCACATTATGCATGCACTCATGTCACTGGATCACAATTACCAATATGACTCAGTGATAGTCCATGTGGGAGTAAAGGACCTGAGACATACCTCCCTAGACTATATAAAGAAAGATTTCATAGAGCTCTCAGAATATGTGTCTCAGGCTGGTATGAGATTAGAATTGAGCAGGATTTTACCCTCTCCAAGGATGATGCTACAATGTGAACTAAAGATACTTGACTTTAATAATTGGCTTAGTTTCTGGTGTCATTCTAAGGGGGTGTAATATTTGTCAGCATGGAAGGAGATGGTTGACAGACCACACTGCATTGCCAGGGATGGTCTGCACCTCTCCCCTCTAGGCTTTCGAATATTACTTAAAACATTGTCTTCCCCCATAGTGTCTTTTTCAGGCAATGCCAAACTGAAAGTACTTCTGACATAGCAAATCAAAACCATGGAAATCTGAAGGTATTACTGCTCAGTGGTAGGACCCTAATTAAAAAACTCTACTCCCTGGAAGCTCTCTTTACCCTAGAGAATGCTGATGTCTGTGCAGTCTCTGAGACATGGTTTAAAGCCTCGGACAGCACACCAACAGTTCAGGGTTATAATGCCTTCCAAACATTTAGACCAGCTACTTCACAGGCAGGGACTAATGGTGAAGGTGTCTCTATTTACATCAAAAATAAATATACTTCAAGGCTGGTCAAACAAGACAATGCACTTGAACTGCTCCATGTTCAAATCACCATAGATAAAATCCAATACCACTTCCTTGCAAGATATACGTCCCCCTCTATGACCAAGAAAATCCATACCATGTATTTAAACTTATTAGAAACACTAACCATCCAACCCAATACCAAATTCATGGGTGACTTTAATTACCCCACTTTTAACTGGGAATTCTATACAACATCAAATGCACATAGATTAGTACTAAGCAAACTGCCCTTGCGAGTCATTTTAAGCCTAGCCAATTATCCCTTGTGAGACTCAAACCCTGCACCTTGTGTTTGTAAGGCAAACACCTTAACCATTAGGTCACCCTCCCACACAGAGATTCCTGGATTTTGTAAAGACAAACTCCCTGGACCAGATAGTCAATCCACCAACCAGGGAGGGCAACCATACTGGATCTGGTCCTCACTAACATGGCAGAGGGCTGCATGCCCCCTACTGTAATTCCTTCCCTGGTAAGGTCAGACCACAAAATGGTCCTTTGAAGTAAAAATAAAATGTGGTCCCCCAGCTAAATCAGGAATATTCAGGAACTATTCTAAGGCTAACCTCCTGCTATTAAGTGAGAACCTGGCAACATTTCAAGCCTCTATAAGCCCTGAGAACACTTCTGCCTATGCAGAACTGCTCACAGAAACCCTGTCCCCCCCAGGAAAAAGTACAGAACTAACTCAAAAAACAAGCCACCCTGGTGGAATCACAAATTCAATCAGATGTATAACAGGAGGAAGAAAATCATGGCAAAAATTAGGAGGTGCAGCACCCAGCAGGATAAAAGCACTCTCATTAAACAAACAACTCAGAGGAGAAATAAAGTCTACCAAATTCAAATTTGAGGTATATTTGGCCTTCCAGGCCAGGGACAACCACAAGACATTCTTTATCTGTGTCCCCAACCTCAAAGGCAATACACAATTGTTTATAGAGTTCATTGTAAATGGATCCACCTATACTGAGCCAGAAGATATACCAGACCTCCTGAATGATAAATTCAGCTCCAACTTTACTCCTGTCTTCCATCAACCTTCCCTCAGAAAATATCATCAAATATAACTCCCCCTAATATCACTAGGAAACAGGTCCTTAATGCTCTCTGTAAGACCAAGATCACTGCATCAATGGGCCCACACAATATCCCAGGATGCCTTCTAAATAGCATGAAATATGACCTATCAGGGCCTCTGTAATTACTATTTAACTGTAGCCTCCAATCAGGCTTCATGTCTCATGAATGGAGAAAGGCATCAGTCATCTCTATGTACAAAGGTGAGCCTTCTACAGACCCTGGAAACTACAGACCCGTAAGTCTCACTGGTCTTATATGTAAAGCCATGGAAAGAATTATCATTGAGATTATCAACAGAGATATAGTAAACCTCCAGACACTGGACCCAACCCAGTCTGGTTTTTGTCAAGGGCAGATCATGCCTACTCAACCTGGTTGACTTCTTTGAGAAGGTCACCAAAGCAATGGATGATGGCAAAATCATTCACACTGCCTACCTTGACCTGGCCAAGGCATTTGACACAATATCCCACACAGGCATTGTAGACAAACTCATGAGGTTAGGTACAAACTGGGTCTGTTTTAATTAAATGAAAGCGGAATCTGTCAATCAAACACACTAAATAGTGAAATCGGAAATGTCGAATTGTCATAGTTGGCCCATCTGCGGTATAGCTCTGTATGGTAAGTGTGTGATAATTATGGACCTTAGGGTTAGGGTGCGGGTTAAGGTAAGTGCATAGATAGGTAATGTATGTAAGGTTTAGTGTAGGGTTTTGTTAAGTGTGTGTGTGTGTGTGTGTGTGTGTGTGTGTGATATTTTCTTTGTGTGGGTATAGTTCTGTAGGGTAAGTGTGTGATTACGTTACAGGACCTTAGGGTTAGGGAGGGATAGTTGTGTATGTGGGGTTTAGTGTAGGGTTACAAGTGGGGTTTTGGCTTAAATTTAGGGTTAGTAGTAGGGTTTTGGTTAGTGTATGTATGTGTTTTTTGTTGTTGTGCTTGCGTAGGTAGTATGTTATGATGTTTAAATTTCATGGTTTTGTGTGTTTGACATTATCATGTTTCACAGTTTATGTGTCGACAGATTCATATTCGATGGATTCCGCTTTTGTTTAATTAAATTAAACCCATACAAACCCATATGTTACCCAGTGGATAGCCAACTGGCTCACAGACATGACCTAGGAAGTTAGAGTTGGGGAGTCCACCTCTACAAAGAGGCCAGTCACAAGGGGAGTCCCTCAGGGATTAGTCCTTGGACCACTCCTTTTTGGCATTTACTTCTCAGAAGTCAAGGCCAATGTCCGTGGTCTCTGGCTGACTAAATTTGCAGACAATTGCAAATTAGGAGCTGTCACTGAATCTCACACTGACACAAATGTTCTCCAGGAAGGGCTGACACAGGCAATCAACTGTTGTCAGAGTCATGGACTAAAACTAAATGCCAAGAAATCCATAATAGTATCCTTTGGAAAGTTATCTATTCCTGGTAACTATCATATTGAAAATACACCCCTCAGAGCTGACCCAGTAATGAGGGACATAGGGAAACACATAGATAGTAATCTAGCCTTTGATCATCATATGTCTACAGTGGTGAGGAAATCATTCTACGTTGCACAACTTATAAACAAAGTTATGGCATCTATGTCCAAGGAAGTCATTGTGCCACTGTATTTGGCTTTCATCAGACCTATCATTGAGTACAATGCCCCCTTTGGTATGTACCTAACCTGGCATATCCAACAACTGGAATGTCCACAGAGGTTCCTCACTAAAAGAATACAGGGCATAAGTAATATGTCCTATGCAGACTGCCTCAAAGCCCTATCCCTGTACTCTGTCTCCTACAGGCTTTTGAGGGGAGATCTATGCCTGGCATACAGGACATTATCAGACCCAACTATGATGGAACTCCTGCATAGTCACAAAAGAAACAGTACCAGAATTATCCATTCTGAAGACTTAAACCTTGCCTGTGATATAAATAGGACCTGCTGGAGAGATAGGTATGTATCCCGGAGACTACTTAGTCTATGGAACAGGCTCCCCATCCTTGTGAAGCAGAGTTCCTGCGTCTATATCATGTTATCGAAAGTTTACTTAATCGAATCAATAAAGGTTGAACTTTATTGATCGATTAAGTAAAACATTGAATAACGTAAAAAAAATAAATTAAAATAAATAAATAAATAAATGGCGTAGGCAGGGGGGGCACCCCCCCAACATAAATATACCGAGACCGCACTACATTGAGGCAAATGGAAATCTCCCCTTACAGAGATTTCAGTTTACTTGCACAATGTTTTTCACTTTCGATATTGTCGTGAAGACAATATCAGACTTGATATTGTCAGCTTACGACAATGTGAAGTAGACCCGAATTCCTCCCTAATGCAATTCTAGTGCAACTTAGACAATTGGATAGGAAACCGGCAATTCATCCCTGGTTTGGCACCTATGTCTCTGATGCAAACAGGTAACTTGTAAATGGTTCACCTCCCAGGCTCATACTTACACTTATCAAGGGTATCAGAACTTATCAGAGATTTGGGATGCATGGCTAGACTTGAAAAGGACAATGTGGTCATTAGCCTAGTAAGTGTCCTATGAATCTATGATTCCTGAGCATTTCACAAAAGTATTTATTTATCCATTTATGTGAGGTGGGTGTCAGAACTGTGTGTATATTGCTGTACCATCTGTGACAGTGGTACCAGTGTTAGTTTGTTAGCATACACTGAACTTTAGTAATGTAACTATCAATTTCTTTCCTATGTTTGTTGCTTATTATCACAGATGATCCTGACAATGGAAGTGTAGGACTCCTACCACCTGATGTCAGAGTATCAGTAGACTCTGATGATGGTGGTGGCCAAACAGAGGCTCGGTTGGGGGATGCAGAGTTTGAATTTGATACTGAGTTTGACATTCAGCTATTCCCTATGATTCCATTGGACACAGCCAGTAGGCCTTTGCAAACCCATTCCAGTGACCACTCCAATATTGGACAGGTAGAGGGTGAAACACTTGATCAGGGTAGTGTGGTTACTGTGGCATCAGTGTCTCCTGATTCAGACTGCAGCCAAAGTGTAGGTAAGGTGCCATGCAGGAGGGTTGTTAGGGGTGCTCAGAGGAGACCTGCTGTCCATCCTCCACCTGATCCTAGTGTGTTTTTCCTTGCCACTCAGGGCCATCAAGAAGGCACAGGCATGTTCCAGTAGGGCCTCTGAGGAAATGCTTAGGGCTGTAGATGTGGCATGGGCTGACATGTGTGACTGCCTCCACCATGTTTCTGATTCAATTGATTGGATGAATGACTCAGAATGAGCTGTGCATGTGATCATGCACCAGTAGTGGCAGAACTTCCACTGCTCACCAGTGGTTGAGGTGTCCACACCCAGATGTAGCAGGCTATGGAGATGTGGTCCTGGGCATACTCACAAGGACAGTGCATCCAGCAGACATCAGTTGCACTCATGTTGCAGCAGTGCATCTGACCATGGGTATGGATGTACCAGTGTAACTGCTGGCAGAGCCAGTTTTTGGAGTTGGGGATGATGACAATGAACTGTCACCTCTACCATGCATGGTTCAACACCTCTCCAACATAATAAGACATAGAGCTAACACAGATCTTGGCTGTGTTCTTGCAGACACTCCACACCAATTTCACCTTGAGTGAAATTACAAATTGAGTAAAAATATAGACACACACACACACACACACACACACATATACCAGTTATATGGGTCAGTTGTGAGCCTTACAGCTCATTCTGTCTCCCTGGCCATTTGATACTTTATCAAAACATCTGCCTGTTTCTTGTTCTTACTCACACACATTCAATATCTTTTTTGTCAGTCTAGGTCTCCTGCCCCCCCCCCTCCCCAACACCCTTTGCAAATGATAATAACTGTGCCATATCCTTGTTTTTGTCTTTTAGATTCAGGGATGCATGCTTCATTAGTCTGATTCTCAGGGTGCAAGGCTGACTTAGTGCTTAGTATATCTGTGCTTGTGATGCTGATTTGCAAATAGTATTGCCTTCTTATTTTGAAATGTTTACATCCATCCCAACCTGTTAGACCAATAACAGCTGAATCAAGCCATAAATAAAAGTGTGACAAATGCACAAGAAAAGAGAGTGTTTTTAAATATTGTGGGTCTTACAAAGCTAGCCAGTGATAAAATAGGTTTTGCATTACTATTTTTTATGTTTTATCTGAGGGATATGAAGTCTGCAACTGAAATGTGTCTCAGTAATTTTTAACTTCCCTCTTTAATAATTTGCCAGAACAAAAGCATGATGTTGAAATGCAGATATTCTGTGAAAATTTGTAAATGTTGAACATATGAATGTCTGAATCTTTGATACATGAGGCCTGTTAACTGATAGAGATCATCAGTCACTGCTGTCACATCTTGATGTAATTGTTGTAAAAATCACTCACTTTATACTTACTTACAGTAGCAATTAACAGTTTGCAGTGATATGCCATTCCTTTGCATTCGCAGACAATTTTATGTTTTCTATTATAGATTCAGCACTTACCTTGGAAATCCGGCAGTTGGAAGAGTTTTAGTTCAGAGCTGACTCTCTTTGATACTAGCAGTATACAGCCATTACATAGGTAAAAGTTGCAAGCAATGCCTGGCATCAGTTTTACTGTATGCACATGCGTAGGATGAAGCTTTTAGCCACTTAGTTGCTGAGCGTGTGTGCTATCTGTTGCCTCTTAGCAACTGCAAGGGCATATTGTGCAAGCCTACATCTGCCTACACCCACAGAGTCTGCTGGATCCCCCTCTGACTCCTCATCTGTGTGTGTGTCTGTTGTGATCTTGCCAGTTGTGGTGGGATGTGTGTCTCTTTCCCTTGCAGCTCCTGCTGAGGAGAAAGTTGTGTAGCATGGCACAGATGGTGAAGGTTTCAGGACATGTACAGATATTGTACTGCAGGGCTCCCCCAGATTTATCTAGGCACCAGGACTATGACTTCAGCAGCGCAAACACATGCTCTATGATATTACTTGTTTGAATGTGTGCCTCATTACAGTGTTCTTCAGTTGGTGTGTGTGTGTGCATTTCTGATGGGTGTCATCAGCCATGGTTTGAGTGCATAACCTGCATTCCCCTGTAAATGACCCTGTGGGATATCCCCCTAGTAAACATCAGATACAGTTGATAGTTGTGCCAGATATGTGAGTCATGGTAACTGCATGGATTGCTAGCACACACACATTCAAGATGATTCCCTTAGCAAGACACATGACCTGGCAGTTAATGGAGTGGTAGCCCTGTCTATTTATGTAGACCCTTCCCTGTTCCCTGGGTGGTACTTTGATTTCTATGTGTGTGCAGTCTATGGCTCCCAGGACATCAGGGTAGTGTGCTACAGGGTAGAACTTCTGCATAGTTCTGACTCTGTCCTCAGGTGTACAGGGAAAATATATGTACTCACTGGCATATTGTAGCATAGCATTCAGTAACTGATGGAGGATCCTGGATGCTGATGCCTGTGACATTCCAAGTATGTCCTCTGTTGGTCTCTGAAAGGTTCCTTTATCTAAAATTCTAAGTGCTACGCATACCTTAGTCTACACTGGGATTGGTTTTCCTCGGTTTGCCCTTGCTTTCAGTTGAGGAGGAAAGAGTCTGCAGAGTTCCTGTAGTGTGTCTATCCACCCTGTAACACTCTTAACACTTTCACCTTGTGCAGATTGTGAAATGTTAAATGGGGTCTAAACACCCTTCTCCTTCTTGGCTGAGGTCTATTAGCAGCAGCAGCAGCATAGACTTGGGCCTGCTGCACAAACACATGAATAAGAGCAACAGCAGCCCCTAGTATTGCTTCCATGTAGACTAGTTTCTGTGTCTGTATTTTAATAGGTTTTGGAATTCACAGGGAAAACCAGCCCTGAGTCTACACAGTTACTTTACAGCTTGTTGATTAGCTCCTTCGTCTTGGATTGGTTAATCAGCATACAATTCAGCTGCTTATGCTGTAATTAGCATGTCACAATGTTTACAGTGTTTGCGTGGTTTTACATACTATGTCGAGCCACTTACTGAATGCAAAATTGTGCTGTGTCATCTGTGTGTCTCGCCATGATGCACACATGGTTTTAGCAGCCTGTGTATGATTTATTGAATTTCCACCTGTGTTATTTAATGTGATGGATCTCCAACACTTTATTTCATTCTTTTCATCTTTCTTCCTTATAAATTTTAATATCTCACTCCATAACTACATAAATAAAGTTTTCCTCCAGCTATTCATTCAGTACATTTACAAAATATCCTCCTTCTCAGTCTATTCATTTATTGTACATTCTAATGCTGTGTGGGCCTGATACTGAATCAGCATTTACTTAAGTACGCCATCCAATTCACTAATAGTAATTCCTTTTTTCAAATTATTCCATAACTTATTTTTACTTTCCACTTATACAGTCTTATACATATTTCCATATGTTGTACTGCAATACTCATAATTTGCTTTTGTGCTCTTTTTAGTTCTACTTTTACATTTCTAATTTCCTCCTTTACTCTTTTACCCAACTATTCAGATACCTCCTCCCTATTAAATAATATTTCTGCCTGAATTGCAATACCTTCCTGTGGATTTAATAAACTCCATGCAGGCCTTGGGCAAAGTCTGCATGGAGCTTCTGTGTTTGCGCTATGAGCAGCAGTGTTAATTACATATTCATGCCACACATTTAAACATAAACAAGTGCAGTCTCATGGTTATCAATAGTGTTGCAGGCCACACAGATAGCAGCAGACATGAAGACATGCTTATTGATAGGCAAATTAGGTCTGAGGGATTGTGCAGAATGCAACAATGATTATTAGGGTTAATAATATAGCAATGTATATGGTCCAAACACATTAAAGGACAGTGTATACAGTGCAGAGTATTGTGGAATCCCATTTCAGGCACTCTGTACAAAAGTTGTGTAAATGATCTATAATGGTACTTGGGCTGTCATTTAAAATAAACAGTCAGGAGAAGTGTGTGTATTGATTAGGGACACACAGATGAATGGTAGGAATGAACACATGGAAAGAGTACAGGTGAAACATTTTAATTTACAGCAGACGAAAGTTATAGCAGAAACACTAATCACATATCAGCATGATACAATATGGGCTACACAAGGTGATATAACAATGGAGACGATTTCTTTGTGATAAAAGCATCCTGACATTAAGAATGGAGAAGACATCTATCAGGGATGTTATGTACAATAGGGATTAGGTGGGTATTGTGAAGCTATGCAAAATGAGTTACAATGACAGTACCCAATGGATCAAGCAAAAGCAAGGCACATACAAAACTTTTATTTCACTCTCTCTAGCGCTTCGGTGCAACCACCTTCCAGGAGTAACAAACAACATTTAACACTCATCATACATTTAGATACACAGAAAAAACTTCCTCAATTAACTTTCAATTGAAAATCAATTGCACCAATTAAAGAATACTTTTCCATATTAAAGCAAACACTTCCAATTTAAATCATTGTTAAGGCCATTTGGCACAAGTGTTTTACACTTTAAAATGTAAATACTTTCCTTGTAACATAATTTATGGTTTAATATATTTTCATCTTCATAAAACCACTTAACAGTTTCTAAAATTGTTCCTTTCAACTTTGTTGCATCACTTCCATGAAACATTTTAAAATGTGCAGCTATTATTTTATCTTCTTTTTTATTTTTAACATCTCTAACATGTTCTGTAAATCTGATACAAAATTCCCTCTTAGTTTCCCCTATATAAAACAATTCACATGGGCATTTTAATGCATAAATCACCCCTTTACTTCTACATGTAAAAACATCCTTGGGCTCAAATTTAATACCATTGATGTTATCAAAAGTTTTAACCACATTGGTACAAATACTGCATTTATTACAGCACAATGTCCCCTTCATATTTAAAGTGTTTGGAATACTGACCACCGGTGGATAGAACCTTCCATGTACCACCATATCTTTTAAGCTTTTACCTCTCTTATAAGAGAAAAAGGGTTTTTTAGGTAAAATGTTTCTTAATAAACTATCCTCTAACAAATATCTCCAGTAATATTCAATTAATGATTTCATTTCATCACTGCTGGTGTTGTATACTGATACATAATATATTGCATTATCCCTATTAATCTCATTTCGATTGCAACCAATCATGTTATATCCCCTTGTCGATGTATATTTATACTTGGAGATACTACCCCCTTCCTCCAGTTCTTTATTAATCCTACTCTGAGCCTGATGTAAAATCTCAGGGTCATAACCTCTCCTCAAAAACATCTTTTTAGTTCATTCCATTTCTTCTTTTATTACTTTTTCTTCACTACACAACCTGGAAATACGAACTAACTCTCCATAGGGTAATGCTTTAATCACATGTGGGGGGTGGCAACTGGTTGCATGTAGATATTGGTTCCCATGTACAAATTTTCTATGGATACTGGAAGATATACCTCCATCCACTCTTCCTTCCAACACCAGATCTAAATAAATTACCTTATTACCTTTCTGCAGTCCGTCAAACGACAAACCATATGAATTACCATGCATTTCCTGTATAAATTGATCTATTCCTTCAAAACCCCCAATTACATACAAAAATTAAATCATCTATAAATCTAAAATAATGATCCACATATTTTTTCATAAAATCTAATTTAAATAAAATTTTTTTTTCAAAATAATACATAAAAAGGTTGGCATACATAGAGGCAAATGCTGGCCCCATAGCCGTACCTTGTTTCTGTCTATACAACTCATTATTAAAGAAAAAATAATTATTTTTTAAACAAAATTCCACCATTTCTACTGTAAACTTAGAAAGGGGACCATCACTCATAAAATATTTAATGGCTTTCAAACCATCCTCATGTTTTATAGAGGTGTACAAACTCTTAACATCTAGGACTAGCCAATAGCTGTCCTTCTTCCACATTATCGGGGATATTTTTCGCAACAAATCTAAACTATGTTGGATGTACGTAGGAGCAACTTTCACAAAAGGTGATAAAATCTTATGTAGAACCAGACCCATATTATGTAAAAAATAAATTACAAGCTGAAATAATAGGTCTGCCCGGTGGCTCCCGTATATCCTTGTGTATTTTCAGCAAACAGAAAAAAGTAGCTACTTCACTGTTAACAGAAAAAAGTTTATCCTTTACATCCTTTTCCTTAAAGAAACCCATCCTAACACTTCTATCCAACATTTTTTCAAATTCCAACACTGCTTGTTTGTATCGACCAATAGTACATTTCTCATACACTTCCACATTATCCAAGCGCATTCTACACATTTTTAAATATTGAAGTGCATTCATTATTACAATTTCATTGCCTTTATCGGAGGGTTTAATAACAATATCCCTTCTTTCACTTAAATTTTTCAAAGCCCGCCATTCTCTAAACGAGAGATTATATGCCACTTCTCTTTTATTTAAAGAAGCACAGTCACAGATTCTCTCCCCTCCAAACCTCACCATAGACCCGAACTGTGCAATCCGTTGATTATCAAAAGGCGGTACAAACTTATTATATGTTGGAATAAAAGATACATCCATCAAATTTTGTACATCCAAACATTCCATATCTATTAAATTCTTATCCATTCCTTCAAACTCTCCAGAACAAGAATAAAAACTTTCGTCGGATGCATCAGATGAATACTCATTAGTAGCTGCACAAATAACATCAGAAATTTAAAAAAAATAATTCTTAAGATACAATTTCCTAAGGAATCTAAACATTTCCTGTCTCATAATATGTTCCCTTGGTAATACCGTGGGTACAAATTTAAGTCCTAGGTTCAACACTGAAATTTCCTCTTCCATTAAACTACAACATGATAAGTTAACAACTAGACTCAAATTACAGTTCAACTCACCGTTTAAATTTTTTATTATAGTATTGTCCATTGTAGGAACCTTGTTTAAAATTGGTTCTTCCCCCTCTATTGGATTCCTCATAGTGGAATCCAAAATTTCTGGTCCGTTTCTGTCTCTGCCTGCATTGTTGCATAGGTTGCTGTTGCCTCTCCTGATTCCAAAATGTCCGTACATGTTCAGCAGGTTGTTCAGCTGGAGGTAGCTCCGGGAAGTCCTCACTCACATCCGTTTCATATTGGCTCTCTTCTCCGGATGACGCAAAGGATGTAGATGTGTCGCTCTTAAACCTGACGTGCTGACGCTTCTGGTTTCCCCTCTTCCGATTGGAGGAGTAAGTAAAAGCACTCCCCGTCTCATATTCTCTAACATCTCTTGCAAGTTTAGTTTTTTTCTGTCCGATAATCTCCGTTTCCAGAGATACCAAGTTTTTATTTGTACGCTCCAGAAAACTTTTTATTTTAGAGGCTTCCATTGAATCACTAATAGTCTGAGACAGAAGTGAGAGTTCATGCCTCAGATTTTTAAGCTTAATCTGGTCTCTCTATAACAAAATGTGCAACCATTCGGTCACACATTTATGTGATGCTCGAAACCACCGCTCCTTGAACTGTTTGTCCAAAGAACAGTTCAAATCAAAAGGCGTACTCAGATTCTTAACGAATCTCAACCCTCTTGGGGTAATATCTAAACCGATATACCGTTGTAGCCCCAAAATATTCAAATAAGTCCTAGTTTCTTTCTCAGACAGTTTTTCATATTTGGCACATACCTCTTTCAAATCAGCAGGGATAGCATCAACAGTTTGTCCCACAGAATGAAAAGGGTCAGACACTCTTATGACCCTCTCTTTGTTAAAATTGTCAAAAAAAGAGTTCACAGCTATATTTAAAGGTCTATTTTCTTTAGTTGAACCCAGTACACGTAACGACCCATTCAAGTATTGTTCCATTGTCCTCTGAGGAGCGGGAAAAGCTCCCATACTACCAACAGTTCCACCAGTTTGTGCCACATCTTCCCGAAATATACGGGGTAAATCCACATTGGGGTCAGACGCCATCCACCTCACAAATGTATACGACCACTCCTTCCTCTCCACCACAATGAAATATAATGACAATACCCAATGGATCAAGCAAAAGAAAGCACATACAAAACTTTTATTTCACTCTCTCTAGCGCTTCGGTGCAACCACCTTCCAGGAGTAACAAACAACATTTAACACTCATCATACATTTATATGCAAAATGAGTTGTCTGAATATGACTGTAATGTCAGCATAGGTCTCCACCAAGTGGGGCACATAGTTACTGACTCATAGACAACAGTAACAGAAGCATGCACAATCATGGACAATATCAGAATAATACCACCAGTAATCCCATGTCTATGACATAAAATATGTAAATGTGAGTCATCACAGATGGCTTTGTACAAACACACTTATACAACTCTTATGTAATCAAGCACACCAACCTGACACTGTAACAACTGCTGGAGCTGTTAGGAGGGACACTACTATACCTGTATGTGACATTATGCTCAATCCAAGCTAGTTGACAGATATGCATGGCATATATATATATATATATATATATATATATGTCACAATCCACACTGTCGCAAATGTGACCCATGCCATCAATGTTAAACAGCTATACATGTATTGTGTGCATCACTGGAACAGGTATCACACATGGATCTGGTATATCATCTTGATGGGGAGTCTGCATTATTAGACAGTAATGTTTATGCAACAAAAAGAATACATAGGAATGGCCAATAAGATGTGTGGGAGCTCACTGTGGCAAAGTCGGTACACTTGGATTATGCATCCCTGGAAGATGAGTAAGGAGCTACATGAATAAAGGTGCATTCTACTTAGTTATTGGTGTGATGAAGGCTGTGAACTATGGAAATATTATAGACTTTGATGTGGATGTCCTGCACATACTCAGGAGCTGTGTTACATACAAGGGAGTAGTCACCACTGCAGGCACATGCTAGTGGATGTTGCACCATCTACCTTAGTATACAGGTCACTTACCACTTGGTCTGCTCATAGTGGTGTGATGTCTACATTATTATTTGTTTGTGTATTTGTTTTCATAAGAAATCCCCCCATGTTTTTGTTTCATCTCATGCGTCTTTATGGCTGCAGCAGCAATCCCTGGTGTGTGTTGATTGTTTCTGTATTATACTAATATGACAACAGAAGTCTAACTTGGAGAGTGACAGAGAACATTTTATAAGTGATGACATTACCAGTGTTTGGTGAGGAGAAGACAGTAATAGCAGTGTCCCATATGCTGGTGTAATGCTCTCTTTAATGCCAACCAAGTGTACAAACACACACACACACACACACACACACACACACACACACACACACACACACACACACACACACACACACACACACACACACACACACACACACACACACCACAGTTGACTGCAGTGAGAACTGAACCCCAACCTATCTAAGTAAATTGACTAGAGACTATTCAGACTAGAAACTAGAGAAGCTATTCAACAAGCTATAAAACATCCATGTAGACTCCATGCTGTTTTTTCCCTGTGGATTTCAAAACATTTGGAGTAAAGACAAAGAAAGTTTAAACAGAGAGAATGTTAGGGGCTGTTTCTGCTTTAATCCATTTGTATGTGCTAGAGGCTGAAGCCAATGCTACTTCTGCTGCTAATATGCATATGCTGAGAAGGAGACACATTTTCAGGTTACATTTAACTTATCACAACCTACATGACATGGGAATTATAAAGCATTGCATGGTGAACAGGGACACACTACAGGAACTCTGCAACATCTGCCACCCTCAACTCAGAGCCAGAACCAACCAAGGGGAACCCATCACAGTGGAAACTAAGGTATGTATATTGTGCAGCCCTTAGAATCTTAGCTTCAGGTACCTTTCAAAGACCAACAGGGGGCATGTTGGGGTGTCAGAAGCATTAGCATCCAGGATACTCCAACAATTCCAGATGTTATGGTCCAACATGCCAGTGAACACATCTATTTTCCATGTAGTTGTTAGGAGAGGGCCAGAAGTATGCAACAGCTCTACAGGGTAGCACACTACCCTGAAGTGCTGGGTGCCATGGATTGCACTCATGTAGAAATGAATCTCCCACCTGGGGAACAGGGTAGGCTCTACATTTACAAAAAGGGTTACCACTTTAAAAACTGCCAAGCTGTGTGTTATGCAAAAGGAATTATGTTGCATTTATGTCCTGGCAACCCGGGGACGTACCACAACTCACATAACTGGCACACCTCCCAACTGTAGCAGATGTTTGCTATAGGGGATATCCCACAGGGACATTTACTGGGGGATGCAGGCTATGCACTGGAACTGTGGATTATGTCTCTCATCAAAAATGCACACACACCCAAGGAAGAATGCCATAATGAGCCACATGCTCAAACCATAAATGTCATAGAGCATATGTTTGAGCTGCTGAAGTCAGGCTTCAGTGCCTAGATACATCTGGGGAAGGCTTGCAGTACAATTCATGGACATATACCAAACTCTTCACAGTATGTGCCATGTTATACAACATAATCCTGAGGAAACAACTGCAGCAAGGGGAAGGGGCAGACATTCCACCACCAATGCCAAGGTCACCACAGCCACAGTCAGATGAGGAGTCAGAGGGGGAACCACCAGCTGCTTGAGCTGTAGGCAGACATAGGCATGCTCAGTATGCCCTTGCATTGGCTAGAAGACAAGACATAGCATACTCAGTTACCACCTAGGGGCCTAAAACCTTCATTCTAATCAAATGCATATAGTAGCATCAATGCCAGGCACCTCATACAACCTTTGCATCCCCCTGTATTGGCAGTGTACTGCTTGCATCAGACAGAGTCAGCTGAGAACTAACACTGTGGCAACTGTTAGATTTACAAGGTAAGTCCTGAACCTGGAGTGCATTGTTTAATAATATTATGGCATACCCTTGTATTTCATCACTTGATACAGAAAGCAAGTAAAAGGTGGGGGGTTTGTACAGAAATTACCTTAACATGTGACATCAGAGACTTATTTGACATATATGTGTCCATTAATAAGTAGTAGGGCCCAGGTATCAAAGATTCACACACTTATACATCTCAAACGTGTTGATGATCACTGCACACCCTCAGGTTAGCATCATATGCTTGTACTGTAAAATCATTAAAAAGAGAAGCTAGAAAGTAATGAGAAACATTGCAGTTTCTGACTTCACAAACCTCACAAGATCAAATAGCAGACAAGAAGCAAAACAAGGAGAGTAACAAGACCAGCATATCCTTGTTTGTACCATACCAGTAACTCACCTTTGCTCCTCCCCAAGGAGCAGTCTATGCTTATTTGTGCCATCCAACCTGCCCTTCAGTTGTTGGCAAATACATATATTATTCCTAGTTATTATCCCCACACATTTTAATGCCAGTGATATAGAATAAGCTTGCACACTGCATGTGTCAAAGTACTGGTCAGATAACTGATTAATGACAAAGAAACACAGAAAGGTAAGCCAGAGCTGTATATCTGAAAACAATAATCATAACAGGTTTTGTAATCACTAAGTACTTTATGTTCAAATATAATAAATAAATGTACAAATAACAGTTTATGGTTTGATATCAGTGTACATTCTGTTGCAGTTGGTTGTGTGAAGAATGATTTCAGTTGTTTGCTGCAAAGCTGTTTACATTGCAGAGAGATATAAGGGACACATCCAGATTTCTGAAGGTGCATTGTAGTGAGACTTGAAATCTAGAGCTATGTAGACATATTTCATGTGTACTAACACATTTTCTAATATGTATGTCATAGATTGCTTTCCTCATTTCAAATATTTCTCCATTTCTTTTGATAGTGTTTGCACGATACACCAGTTAGCCCAAACAGTTCTGGCAGTGCTTACCTTGTTTGCGCACTGCGCAGCAGTGTACATACTGGATGACTGGACCACCCAAGTGGCAGGCAGGACTCTGACAGCCATAAATAGAAACCAGATGCATTCAATTAATACCACTGGGCTTTGTGCAAACCCGGTAAACAGTGTTGAGCTGGAGTTAACAGTGAGAGCTTAATAATAAATGCTAAGATAGGGAATGTCATGTAACTAATCCAGTGGCAGCAGGTGTTAAGTCTAGAGCTAGAGTTCATAGGTTCATAGGTTCATAGGTAGGTATTAGGCTATTGGTCCTAGGGCCTATACAAGCCTAGCCAAAAATGTACCCTGGCTTTCGCCACCCAAGAAAATTATTTTCCTGTGCCCCTGACAAGCAGAACCACAGAAGTGATCCCCGGGGTGAATTTCCTATTACCCATCCAATCATCAAGATTTTTCTTGAAGAGTGCTAATGAGGAGCTCTGTTTGACATAGATAGGTAGTCTGTTCCAGAGTATGGGAAGTCTCTGGGACAGGAATCTATCTCTCCAGCATGTTCTGTTTATTGTGGTGACAAGGTTTAGGTCCCTGGAGCGTGTAGCTCGGAGGAATTTCTTTAAGTGGAGCATGCCCAACAGCTCTGGGTTTGACATAGCTTTGTATGTTAGGCAGAGATTGCCTCTGAGTAGGCGATATGCGACAGAGTAAAGCTGGAGTTTTTTTAGACGGTCTGTGTAAGGCATCTGTTTGAGGCCAGTAATCCTCTTTGTGAGGTATTTTTGCGGCCTTTTCAGTTATTGCAGATGTCTTGTGAGGTACATACCAAAGGGCATTGTACTCTATAATGGGTCTAATGAGTGATGAGTAGTAGTGATGAGTGATGAGTAGAGGGGAACAATGACCTCTTTTTTTCCTGGATGAGAAACCTTTTGTGATGAGGTGTGCCATGTAGAAGGATTTCCTGACCACTTTGGCAATGTGATTATCAAAGGAGAGACTACTGTACACCTGTGTCCCAAGGTCTCTTATCACACTTTCAGTGTTAAGTAGACTACCATCTATGTGGTAGTTCATGGGTACAGAATTTTTACCAAAGGGGATGACAATGCACTTTTTGGCATTGAGCTTGAGACCATGTCTTTGACACCAGGCATTTGTCTCAGTGAGGCCCTTTTGTAGGATGTCCACATCATTAGGAGTTTCAGTTATGGCTCCTAGTTTGCAGTCATCTGCAAATTTAGTTAGCCAAAGACCTTCTGTGTTAGCCCGTACTTCAGAGAAGTAGATACCAAACAGCAGAGGACCCAGGACTGAACCCTGTGGTACTCCACTTGTCACTGGTCTGAAGTCTGATTTGGAGTCTGCTACTTTCACAGTGTGGGTTCTTTCAGTAAGCCAGTTGGCAACCCATCTTGTGACATAGGGATTTATACCTAGTTTAGTGAGTTTATCTATAATTCCAGAGTGAGGGATGGTGTTGAATGCCTTGGCGAGATCTAGATAAGCTGTGTGAACCACCTTACCCTCATCCATGGCCTTGATGACTACTTCAAAGAAGTCTATCAAGTTTAGGAGACATGATCTGCCTTTTAGAAATCCAAACTGTGTTGGGTCCAGGGTTTGGAGATCTACAATGTCTTTGTTTATAAGTTCCATGATGATATGTTCCATGGCCTTGCAGACGAGGCTCGTCAGGCTAATGGGGCGGTAGTTCCCGGGGTCTGTTGTGGCCCCCCCCTTTGTGGAGTGGGATAACTGTCACGGTGCGCCATTCAATGGGCACAAAGCCTGAGGTGAGGCTATGATTGAACATGGTACTTAGGAGGGGTGCCAGTTCATTCTGTAGTTTATGTAGAAGGCAGCCTGGGATGTTGTCAGGTCCCATGGATGCTGTGTTCTTGGCTTTGGAGAGTGAAGTTTTTACCTGTGCAGCTGTGATTACAGGAACTTTGCATTCTTCCGGTATAAAGATGGGCCCTTTAGGGGGTGAGAGGGGGGTAAAGTTAGCACTGGACCTATCTGCCAGGATGTTGGCAATATCAGTTGGATCTGTATATTTAGTGTCATTGTGCTGTAACTCAGAGCAGATCTGAGTGTTGCCATTGAGATTTTTAACATAGCTATAGAATGCTTTGTGGTTGTCTTTAGAATCAGTGGCAATTTTGTTTTCATAACTAGCTTTGGAGGATTTTCCTACTGAGGCTGACCAGGGAGTTCCTGCAATTGTGGGATTTTACTCTCTTTTGCAACAGTTTCTTTCTTCTGTTGTAGAGTTTGTTTATGGCAGAACACCACCAGATTGGCTTCCTTTTTTTGGAGGATAGCATCTTGGTTCTGTTAGGGATAGCACGATCCATGCACTCGTGTAAGTGCTTATAAAGTGCATTTGTGTAGGATTCAGCAGTCGTACCTTTATTGTCCATCTGCATGGGTGTCATGAAGTTTGCCACTTCTGTCTTAAGAAGTGTGAAGTTGGCTTTGGAGAAATTTTTTACGGTTGTTTTCCTAATGGGGGTGGGAGCGGGATGTGGATGTTTAGGGTGATTAGCTTGTGGTCGGATCTGACCAACGAGGAGCTGACCTCTGGTGTGGAACACCGGTCACCCATGTTGGTGATGAACAGGTCTAGGATATTGCTGCCTCTGGTGGGGGTGTGGATAAGTTGATCCAAAGCGTTGGAATTGATGATTTCCAGAAAACGTTGAGCAAAAGAGTTGGTACATGAGTAGTTTTCCCAGTTAATGGTAGGGTAGTTGAAATCACCTATTATTAGAGTGTTGGGTTGTACCTTACTATTTTCCAGTGTATCGAGAAAAGAGGAGTGGGAATCCTGGGGCATGGTGGGGGGTCTGTAGCAAGCTACAATCTGGATTGCAGTTTTGCCCAGAGTTAGTTGAACTTGGATAATCTCGGATGCATTATGCTGAACAACTAACTTGGAGGTGTGGATATCCTTAATGAATATGGACACGCCTCCACCGTTAGTGTTTGGGTCCGGGTTTGGTGGCCGAAAGGTGTGGTATGAATTATAACCTGGTAATGCAGGGATGCTGTCTGGAGCTTTGAACCAGGTCTCTGTCACTGCACAGATGTCAATTTTCTCCATTTTAAGGAGTGCCTCGAGTGAGTGCATTTTGAGGTTTAGACTTCTAGAATTGAGTAGCATTACCTTCAGATTTTGCTTGCTTGTACCTGTTACGGTGGTGAATTTGTCATTTGAACCTTGCCTAAAAAAGGCAATATAGGGGTGGCAAGAGCCTTTGCCAGTATCCGGAATCCCAAGAGTGACAGGTGCAGGCCATCTCTGGCAAAGCAGCGTGGTCTGTTGATCATGTCATCCCAGGCAGACAGATACTGGGTTCCCTTAGAATGACACCAGAAGCTTAGCTTAGCCAATTGTTAAAGTCAATCATTTTGTCCTTGTACTGTGGTGTCATTCTGGGTGATGGCAGGATGCTACTCAGGGCTAGGGTTATACCGGCCTGGGCCACAAGATCAGAGAGCTCCACCATGTCTCTTTTCATGTAGTCCAGGGAGGTACGTCTCAAGTCATTCACGCCAACATGGACAATGACAGAGTCATATTTGTACTTGTTGTGGAGTGACCTGAGTGCGTGCGTTATGTGGCAGATCCTGGCACCTGACAGGCAGCTAACAATAACTTTTTCCTTGTTTAGCCTGGTGAGTGGAACATCAGTGTGCCTGACTATAGAGTCACCTATGACTAGAGTGTTGGGTACGTTATGCCTTCTGGGCTGTAGTTGAGTGGCACACTGTGTATGTGGACTATGTGTCATTTGGGTTGTGTTGGGGGATGGAGGTTGCTTGCATTTCTGTTTTGGAGGTCTCTGTTGTTTGGGCAGATTAGTACAGAGAGCCTCCACAAATGTAGGTGTGTGTTTTGTGGTTCTGTGTGTGTGTTTTGGTGGTGTAGGTTTTGAGGGACTATATGATGAGTGTGGTGCGGTGCCAGTGTTTACCTTCTCCCCTTGGCTGTCTAGGCCTGTCTTTGGTAAGGAGAGCTTTGCTTCCAGTTTGGCTATATAAGTGCATCTCTCACAGGTCGTAGTGTTGAGTGGTAGGAGGAGAGGGTTGTCTGTGTACATGAGGCAATTGCTGCATTGTCTCAAGATGCCCAGATTCATCAGGTAGACAGGAGAAAACACCGGGAGCTGACCTTTAGACATGCCTGAATAGGTGATTATTTATTAAGTACTAAAAACTGTTCTCCTCTAGACAAGTGAGGAAAGTTGAGTGCTGTAGTAATTTGTAACTTATTTAGTGCTTAGAATGAGTTCTGAACAAGTGCTGAGATCAAAGAAACAGATGAGTGCTAAAACTAAAAAGCTGGTTAGTTGCAAGGGAAATTTTGAAAAACAGACTTTATTGTGCCAGGAATAGTTTAACCCCAGTTAAGTGCGGGGGGGGGGGGGGCATAGGAGCTCACAAACAGTCCTGAACACAGCAAATCCGTATCTGACCTGCCACAGGAAAGGGGGGAAGCAAGCTTAGAATTTTTTTTTCCAGTAAAGTGGAAATGGAGAAAGCTGGAACAGAAGTTAATTCAATGTTAAGAATCTGAGTGGGTTGACCTTCACAAATGTTCTCTATTAGATTCAGTGAACTAATGACACTAGACTGGGAGGAGTGTCACAGATCAAATATACAGTATGGGCGGGCAACTGCAAAGCCACCAAGTATAAAAACACACTACTAGGGTCCTGAGTTGTAATACGGGATGTGCAATATTTATTTTGCTGTTGTGACATTAATGTTTATAGCAATGAAGTGCAATGTAGACGAGTTTTGTTTCAACGTTCTTGTGGCAACAGGTATAAGTGTAGGTCTACTGTAAACATATTCTTAGGTTTGAATACAACCCATTTCAAGCACTTTTAATGTTGTTCCACTTACCATTATACACACTCTCACTTTTAACACCTGACGTAGTGTAGTTGATATTATTTTTTGTATGTATAAAGGCTGACACACTAATATTGTGTCACATTTTCTTCTATTTAGTTCTCTATGTACTCTCCAAGTATTATCAAATGTATGGCTGTAAGTATACTGTGTGCTTTGTTCCTGTAAGTACATTTCTGCTATCTGGACTGGCATGGCCTTCACATTTGACTAACATACTTACACAACTGCCTGCATATCAAATAACTTTGAAACTACATTGCTTGCCACTGTTGTGCACCATTTACCATCACCTAAACATACTAACAGCAGTGCGCACTCTTGAGCACTGCTTTTGTGTGATGGTAAGTGGTGCGCAACATTTTCAAACAATATGTACACTCCCAGTAAATGCAAGAACTGAAACTGGCAGGAAACCATCAGTCTCCTCTGCTCTTGATCTGTAGAAGACATGACGGGCATTCACAGAGAAGGTGTGTGCTTTGGGGCATAGAGATGGAGGTGTCCAGCAGTCCAAGTTTTTTGTTGCATTCCTACTGAAACACTAAAGTACCAGGCTGTTGCAGGTGGACTATTCTGGGAACCAGTATAAGTCAGAGAATTAAGATAGTTTAGCCCACGCTGTAACCATTGCTACTGGTATTCCCTGCACTGGTGACCAGTGCAGACATCACCACAATGATGTCTGGAGGAGGAAGAGGGGTACCTTGATGCCTGATTTGAGGAATTTAGTATGGGTGGCATCCTGCAGATGTGTAAGTAACAATTATACAGAGTACTTACCTGCAGATGTGTAAGTAACGATTATACAGAGTACTTATTAAGGATTAAAAGCTGAATATAGACAAGACTGGTATTCATAATAGTATTCTCTTCAGGTTTTCCACAGCTTCTTCAGAGAGGGAGTGCGATAGTTACTCTTGCAGCTAGATTGGTAAGGATGAGGGAGGTATATGGTATGTATGCAGCAGAAGAGTAGTGTTACTGTAACATTTAAAGTTAAAGCTAGCTTGATTGGTTTTTTTTATACAGCTGTATCCAATTAAGCATTCACATCTCAACTGTAAGAACAAGTATGCATGTATTAGTTTGTACCACAAACACAAGAGTACAATATTAGACTTCAGGCAGAGGTACTGGGTTCACATTTTATATAGCCCACCTAATCATGAAGGGATTCACATCTAGATCAGGGGATGTCATCGTGCCTCTTTACTCATCCCTCATCAGGCCCATAATTGAGTACAATGCCCCTTTTGGGATGTACCTTACCAGACACCTGCAGCAACTGGAAAGACCCCAAAAGTACCTCACCAAGAGGATCAAAGGGCTCAAACAGATGCCATATGCTGCCCGGTTAAAGAAACTCCAGCTCTACTCAGTGGCATACCGCCTGTTCAGAGGCGATCTGTGCCTGACGTATAAAGCCATGTCCAACCAGAATTAATGGACATGCTGCACCTCAGAAAATCCAAATCCCATCGAGCTATGCGCTCGAGAGACTTGAACCTCAGCACTGAAATAAATAGGACATGCTGGAGGGACAGATTCATAACCCAAAGGCTCCCTTCACTCTGGAATAAAATCCCAGTCCAGGTTAGGCAGAGTCCCTCATTGACTCTCTTCAACAGGAATCTTGATGAGTGGATGGGAGATCATAGGTTTACCCCGGGTATCACTTCTGTGTCACTGTTAGACAGAGGCACAGTATACTAACCTCGAAAAAGGGCATAGCAAAATAAATTTAAAATAGGTGGCAAAAGCCAAACACATTCTGGCTAGGCTTATAAATGCCCTAGGGCAGATAGCCTAGTATGAACCTATGAACCTATGAACATATCAAACTTCCCAGCAATATAATACTGTTAGTGTAACTTAAAAGTTTAAAGTAAAAACTCTATGCCAGTGGCACACATGCCTTGCTGTAAATTGTAATCTGTATAATTGGAACACACATATGTGCAATATATGCACATGTAAAAGAGTACTTTTTGCAATCTGTAATAAAGTATGCATGTGTTAGGAGCTGGTATTCTTAAAAGCAATATTTATCTGTTATGGAGTGGTAGTCTTAAGAGTAAAGGTTAAGATAATAATGTTGAATAATTGTATTAAAGCATTGGATGATACATACGAAGAAACTAATCTTATATTTTTTTCTCTCACCCCAAACCTTATCTCTCTCATTTTGTTTTCTTTTTTTTTATGTTATTTTGTGTCATGAAAATGCATCCATGTCATCCATGTGTACCACATCATGAAATGCTCCACAGCACAGCAGTGTAGGCCTGCCCCACAGGATCCACCTACCCTCACTCCACTGGCCACAGCACCATTGTCCAGCACTTCTGGGAGTAGACCTGGAAGCACGGCCTCTGCTGCCCCTGTACTACCTGTCCCCTCAGGTAGTACTGACCCGGAGGCTGGTCTGGTTGTACCCTCTGGGAGCAGTGGTGGGTGTGGTGAGTTTGTCACTCATGCTGAACTGCCAGGGATAGTGCATAGGGTTGTGCACCACACTATTGGTGCATGCCTATGCTGGATGGAGGGCCTGCTCTCCCACATTTTGTGGAGGACCAGGAGAAGGAGAAGCAGACATCGAGCACTCCAGCCAATGGCAGAGTGAGGTGATAGTGATGACAGTCCAATGGGTAAGGACTCGATTTTCACTGTCATACAGCTTGACGACATGGGTCCTGGATGCCCCCACCCTCACCCCATCCATGGTATTCACTGACCTCTTGTGTATATCACCATCCATGTGTCTTGTCTTGTTTATCTTGTCTGCCTTTCCACCTTACCAGACCCAGACATACCTACATCCCTTCCCCATTATCCCCCCCCCCAAAAAAAAATAGATAAATAAAAAATGGGCACCTGTCACAGAAAAAAAAATCACCTCATACATCATTCTCCATTTTGCACATGTGTTCTTGACACACTTGATTCAGTCCAATTAGCCATATAACATTACTGTGTTGTGGTCACCCCTCTCCCTGGAGGTTACAGTCCAAATTAAGCTAAGAGTTTTCATATATTATCACTTTTTACTGTTGAAGAAATGGATAGCTATGGTTCTTTCGTACCTCCCTTCTGCACATTCTTGTATTGCTTTCCATTTGTTTTTTTTCCCTGCTTACTCCCATTTCACCACTGTCCTTTTTCCTCTATTTCTTTTCTTTAATGTTTTTTCACTTGATGCTGCGCAGTGGTGTGCATCATGCCCCAGTGCTCACCAACGGTAATATGAAAGTAGTTAAAAGTGTTAGATACAGCTGTATTTGAACCAGTACCATCTTCCCCAAAAATGGAACATTTGACTGCATTAAGTGCATTAACACCTGCTGTCATAGAGTCAGTTAAGTAGTTGGCATATTCCACACACTCAATACTAACTGACAGACTTTAGCAATGCTGATACAGGAAGGGTTCCATAACATTCTCTTATCTACTAGTTATTATTAAGGGCTCCCTTTTTTGCCCATTGTGCAATGTCATGCAAACAAGGTAAGCATAGCAAAAACATCCATTCATTCCTCTGTTTTCTGTGAGTGCACTAAGTGCCACATCATGCAAACACTGCCCCCCCCCCAAAAAAAAAATAAATAAATAAAAATAAAAAAATTTGAGAAAGAAAACACAATTTGCCAAAAAATGAAAAGGAGGTTGGACGTTAATGAAACAGAACCTGTGAACTGCAAACTGCTTACCTGCATTTCCAACTTTAACAGTCATGTATGTAACACTTCATAAGTCTAAGCTGACACATTCCCCTGATGAAAGCATTCTCAGTTGCCATGCATTGAACACAAACACTGAGACAGTGCCTGCATGATGTTTATATACCTACATGGATCCAATTTTCTGGGATTCAGCAATTTTAATGAGGTCAGACTTCATTTGCATCTCCACCCTGTTGACAGCCCTGAATCTACACCAAAAGGTAATTGTGTAGCTAAGGAAAGTGAAGAGGAGCTGAAATATTTATGTGGTGAACACAGAAAAGAAGTGAGGATATTACTTTGGGATACACCTGCACAGATAAGTACTGATTTTTACATGATATGCCTGCATTTTGTCAGCTACATATTGCAAATGCTGACATATAATTAGGAATACTCTGTTTAATGTTTTTTATATTTATTAATTAGCACACATCTGTCTGCATTACTTACAAGTGTACTGTTCATTTGGGGTTGGGGAGCAAAGAAGCATTTCTGTTATAGCACGATAAAGGACTAGGTTGCTATTGTTACTCTCCTTTTGTTGTATCCAGCCTAGTATCTAATGCCGTCACATGTTAGGGTCAGTTCGGTACAAATCTCACACCATTTACCTTTTATTGTGTCCACGTTGACTCCTTTCTATGGCTGTATTTGAAAACGTTTCGAATTCACGGGGAGCAACAGCACAAAGCCTGCATGGTTGCTTTATAGCTTGTTGAATTGTTGCACCATGTTAGACTGCTTAACTAGCATGCAATTCACCTAATTCACATGGCACAGTGTTTACCATGTTTTTGTGGGGGTGCGTACTACTACATGGGGTTTACTGAATTTTAAAGTGTTCATACCCATTTGTGCATCGCGGCAGAAAACGACGTGTAGGGTTGTTTTCCATCCAGTATTCTTTTAGTGTCTTTTGATATTCTGTTATTTTATTCAATGCCCTGAGGGAAAAAGTGTATTTTGCTGCTGTATTCTGGATGATGTTTTTAATTGCAGTTATGTCTGGTATATTTAGAAGATGCAAATGAGAACACTGAACCAGGACAGGTACGCACGATGTGTCATCATATTAATACATATAGTACTCACATAACTAAGAAATAAAATTTGTCAATTAAAACAATTTGCCATAAAACATACTTAACACTAAACTTTGCAACCAAGAAATTAAAGTGGAAGGTTATACTTAATGCTGAGAAGCCACCTGGTTTGAACAAACATTTTAATATTAAAATTATTTTGAAATATAAATGTTTTAATGTTAGTTTAAGACAGAAAAAAATCACAGATATTCCCTTGCAGGTCAATAAGCTAAGAAAAATAAATCTGACAAAGGGATTCTTTAAGTGCAAAAAAAATTTTTCTAAAAGGTTTCTGGAAGCTGCCAGGTCTACAGTTCTGAATTCTTTATTTACTAATGACATGTCCTGTGTAATGCCATCTAGACCGGCATCATCAAGATCTTTCTGCTTCCCCCTTCAGAATGTTCTCTAATAAGTTTATAGAGGTTTGGCTTAGTTCAGCTAAAAAAAAAAAAATGACTGCTTACTCAAGCCATTCTGGTTTAACCTTCCATTCTTACCCACTGCCTAAATAATTCTGGTACCGATCCTGATAAGACTGGCCTCAATATACGCACAACTGATATCAGTATCCTGAGAACTGTCAATTTTGATTGTGGCTTTGACCTCAGGACCGCACTCTTTTTTTAAATTAACAACTCTGATGTCCACCCTTTCTACATCAACGCTGGTGGCATTACTGGGTATATCCATCCTGATGCTGGGTTGATCCCTTGGGATCTTGCTCAACATTTAAACCTTGGCTTCCTTGCTGATCCCAGTGGGCTCAGCCTTTCAGTTATTTTTTCCCATGCCTTTGTATCAGGTATGACTTTAGTGCTGAGACTGATATTGTTTATGGAGATTGTTCTGTACATGCTCCTCACAGCATGTGTCCATTAATGTTGATTGCTGCCCAGATTGCTGGTATTACTTTGCTTGCGTTTAATGTCATCCTGGTTAACAGACAGCAGGACAGAAGGTCAGAAAACCACTTGTAGTTTCTGCTGCTAGAATCTGGATGTCCATGTGTTTGCTCATCCTCCTGAGACCCATCACCTCAAAGGGGCTGGTAGGAAACAGGCATATGAGAAAAAGCAAATTAACTCACATTTTCTGCCAGCTATTCCTGACGTTGATAACACTGAGGTCACAGATGACAACCCATCAGCAAATGACCCCACGTTTTAGGAAGTATTAAAGATAATGTGGTAGAGACAGAGATGGTTCATTAACCCAGTGTCATCTTGGAATAAGACACTTCCCAAGGCATTTTCAACTCTCCATCAAATTTCCTGAGTAGTCAATCTCATAAAAAAAATGATAAAACTGTCTACAACAATGGCATGAGACAACCCTCATGAGGTGGCCTTCATTGCAAGGAGACACAATAGCATCCTCTGTTCTCCCATGGATAGAAACAGTTGGGGAAACACTACAAAGCCTGACTCAATCAAGGCTGCTGGTATCCTCAAAAAAGATCTGATTCCAAAGAACTCTGCTGCTCTCCACAATAGAAACTCAAGTACAATGGCCACATTTGGAGATTCTTGCTTATGCATCCTCTCTTCCTTCTTTATGGGATGCTACCTATTTGTCTCACAAAGGTAGATACCGTTGGGAACTTGTGAAGGAGATGTCTGAGTCACAGGACTGGTTGCCAAAGGAATAGCTCAAATAAACATAGTAGCTGCAACTGACAAATCTTTCTTCCATTGAAACCCTCACATCAAGATTGGCTTATAATTGTACTGAGTGTTTATCCCAAGCAGAAGCCACTAATAATGCTTTGTGCTATCCTACATGGCTTGTTAATAGATTTTGCAAAAGATAGCAAGGTGACCTTTCTAAATTCTTCACTTTATTGCTCCATTGTTTTTCATCTTAGTTTAGACCATGCCTGGAGAATATGGACAAGAATGGTATGACCTTGTTAGATGTTGTATGCCATCTGAAAGTTTGCAATACCCTTTTAGTAACACCCAACAGAACCCAAGTCAGCCTTGACACAGACATAGCAAACAGTGTAAGAATCAAACATCTGGAAAGAACCAGGATTAGCAAGGAAAGTTGCAGAATGTTTGGTCATCCAGAGATAGGGAAATTAGTAAAAGTAGGGAAGTCTTTGTACTTCAGCCAGAAGGCAGGAGCCGAAGCATGAGATCTTATCTGGCTATTTATCCTTAAGGCAGTGTGAGGTCATATGTTGTCCCTTCTGTGCTCACACAAGACACATGAATAAGAGTAATAATATCTGAAAAGTATACTATCCTATTCCACTACATTTTGAAGTCTCATGTTATACCCTTGTCAGATGGCCAATGTAATGAACAAAAAATGTGGAAAGGAAAGATGTCTTCAACCACCTTGAAAAAGAGCTGTCCAAGTAATCCCACCAGACCATGAAGGATTAGAGTACTGCTCCCAACTCTGTCATTTTCTCTCACCTCTGCCTCAGAGCGTTCACAAAGTATATGACAGTAGTTGCAGCTATCCAGGGGCTGCAAGGGGGGTTAGGTGTTTTCTTAGTAGATGACTGGTTTTCAGTCACTCCTTCATTAAGCAAGTTGATTTGTACTGAGTTTGTGACCAATCTCTTTCTGTCTTAGGTATTACTTGGAATGCTACAATGACCCAGATGGAGCATTCTCAAATTCTCAGTTACCTACATTTTTAGGCTGCAGTTTAGACAACACCCCCCCCCATCCAATGTCATTGTCAGCGTCATCTCTGGCTTTGGGCTGTGGCATGTAACCTTTGTGAAGGAGTAACATAAATGCCATCTGAAAAGATACCAACCAAGAATACATCCAATAAGTAAGACACAGCAAAAGTACTTTAACCCATGTAAATGAATGTTTAATACTTTGTATAGTGCTAGGATGTAATAAGATAGACCTTGTCATGTAATACCGATCTTCTAGACTAAAGCCCTGATGTTATTATATAAAATAGATACAACATGCAGATATATCCAGTGTAATACACATTTCAACAGTATGAATAATCTATAAAACATCAGCGATACCCACCTGTAGCATGTGTAATTGAGATTTCTGGAGCCCACTGCAGTTCTTCCTCAATATCCAGCATCCCACAATGCCATGAAGATGGCTCTGATTCCCCCCAAATAGACAGGCAAGGAACTCCTTTCTCAGTTACTGGTACATTGACTAAATGCCCTCCTCACATCACCTGAAGGTGCTGTGTTATGCAAGCATCATCATCTGTACCATATCAATGGCCAGTATCTGACCCAATTTACTCCCTTCCTTGGCCACTGACAGCATTTATATTATTAATCACATCTCAGCAGGTACAGTCATGATATGGCTGGTTAGATTTTTTATGGTTAGTCATGCACAAACCATGAATCTACAATACTTATAAGAAGATCCGCTTGCTGCCATTTTTTTGCTACTCTACCATAAGCCCATTTCCACCCCTGTCTATTGCCAAATAAACAGATTTACTAAGTGCAGAGGCACTCTTAGTGTGCTGCTCTTTTGCCTCCGTACATCTTAGTGCATGTGCACATGTTGAGGAACATGCTTCTTTGTGGTCATCACTTTTTCATGACTGACTACTTACTGTGACTGCAGTTTCCCTTCTTTCACTGCATGCCCTGCTAAAACAGTGAGAGGATTTACTAATTAGCTATGAGTAAGTTTGTATTAATAATGAGCTTTGGACAACGTCATGCTATAATCTGTGACAGCTGGCGTATAACTATGGTTGTGATAGGCATATTTCTGAATCTCTATCAGAATAAACTGTTTGCTTTCATTGCTGCCAATTAGGGTTGCCAGCTTTCTTTGTGGCTAAAACCGGACTGAGGTCATGCCCCTCGCATCACCCATAACCCCACCCATTCCCACCCCCTCTCCCATCCCTGCTCCACCCATTCTGTGACATCACCATGACATAAGCTGATGGGAACACCCTCTTTTTCTGTTCCAGATGCCTGCTTTCAGCCAATTTCTCCCCAGTTGCCATAAACACTGTTCAAAACTCTCACTGTGCATACTGTCTTCTGCTTTACTTCTACAGTGATTACAGATATTTGGATTTAATTTAAAACATTTATTTCAAATTTTATAGCACAAACCACTGATACAAATTTGCTAAACAAAGCAATACAGTGTCACAATGAAAACAGACTTAGCATTAAAACTACTCTGCCTTTAAATCTCACCTTCACCGAAACAGCATTGCACATTGTTTTCCCAAGTTTAGGATGATAACATTTTAAAATGTTCTAAGAAATGACAGTATTAGCAACAGTCATATCTTACATCAATAACACAGACCTGAAAATGTATAGCATGGTCTAAAAATACATGTTTAGTATAAAACAATACATAATTACACAATTGTTCTTGCAGCTTTTGAAAAAATGAACCTATGCCTTTTATAGAAAGCTACAGAGCATATGCTTAATGTGGGCAACTAGTGGATGGTCAGAAAACTAGCAGGGTCATCAATTTACACACCTTTGGTATAATCTATTGACCAGAAGTTCCCAACTTTGATGGGTTGAATTGAGCTTTCTGCTCCCACCAGAGTGCAAAAGAACTGTTCCAGTGTAAGACAAACTGGCTTTGAGCTCAAGTGCAACAACAAATGCTTTATAACAGAACTTAGAATTCATGCAATATTAGTAATCCTTTCCCCAATTAATTTCCTTGACTTGTTCAATGGAGGTCTTTGGAGATTTTTGTGCAGCTGATTCTTTATCATTGATTTGGATCTGTGAGCATATCCTCTGGGAAAAAAAACAGCAGAAATCCAAGTTTTTAAAGAAAGTGATTGAGTGTAATGAAAGTTTCATGATAGTTCTAGCAAAAGCATTACTTTTGTATGTCACAGATGGGGACTTTCATTAAGTGAATACTTCAGCAAGCAGATGAGGGAATGAGTTTAACATGGTAAAAAGTTTTGGATTTTATTTGTAGGAATATATGCTGTTGGAAATCAAAGTTCAGCATAAGCATCCTTTAGTCTAGGAGGAAACAGAAAAAAAAAAGTGAAGGGTGAGTCCGTGGAAAGCCATATATAAATGAAATATTAAATGTAATCAACTAGGTATGTGGTACACAGCATTGCTGCAGAGGTAGTACAGTGCTTGAGTGCCAGTTGTATTCCCAAAGGTTTTAAATGGATGGAACACAAGCTAACCAATTCTTAAGAATCGGTGCCCTAAGGCATCTACCTGAGGATAGAATGATTATGATAAGGCATCTGATTTTAACTTTACCTGTTAAGATTATGGTTTTCTAATTTCGACAGCTATGTTTCTTGGCAACAGAAGTACATTAGTTGACTTGCAGTACTGTGAAATTAAATAATGGTGAAATAAGAAAGTCCACAATACTTGTGTAAAAACAGCTGACTTATCATGAAGTCGTGTACCCCATTTCCCATTCAGAGAGCTCACAACCTAAAACATAATGGTCTTGTTTGTCCACACACACACGCACACACACACACACACACACACACACACACACACACACACACACACACACACACACACACACACACACACACCTTACCTTCATTGTTAATACTGCTTTCCTGATGCTGGATTCTGCTATGCCTTCCCCATTTGACGAAGTTAAATAATATCCAAAGTCGAACTGCTGATGCTCGCTTGCATTCTGAAAATGCTGCATTCCCCTTCCCTGTTTGAAAAGTTAAATGCTGGCTTCTGCTTCCCGCTCGCACTACTGGAAGTGAGCTCCTCGAGCTCAATTCCGACAGGCTGGTAGCCCTGAGGGACCTGGTGTCATTGTGCATGTGATGACATCAGCATCAGCACCGCAAAATTTAAAAACAAAACCAAAAACCCGGACTTCACATGTCCGGTTTTGAATGGAATTTGTAACCAGACAATTTATCAGAAAACCGGACAGTCCGGTCAAAAAACGGATAGCTGGCAACCCTACTGCCAATCTGACAGGAATTTCCATACTACAGTTTTCTTTTTTCTGTCTACTACCAAAAGTGTTACTCCCAACACCATTGTCTACAACTAATAATGTACATTTACTCTTCCATCCCTTTTTTCTACCTTGCCTGTTATTATGCAACTTCTGACTTGTTTGCAGCCTTCTCACTCCGGCTGCCAGAAAACTCAAAAAAGGATGCCTGGAGTCACTGTTTTTAAACAAAAAATTCTAACTATTTATGTAATTTAATTTTTTTTGACTTACCAATTGGTTCTCTCATTATCTGCATGCAGTCTCTCTGTCTCTCTCCTCAGGTGCAGAACACACATGGTTCTGATGTTTAACAAATCCAGGCTGATGACATGGTAGCTAGTGAGCAAACAGTAAAGATGTAATTTAAAGAGGCCACACAGAATGTCATGGTGTCTGTAGATCAGAGTTTGTGATATACAGTTAACAAGCATTCCAGTCAGTGAGCACGTGCATATAAGTACTGAGCATGTGCGAGCAGCCAGACTCAGAGTGAGAGCATGCGAGTATGTAGTCAGTCAGTTAGACAGTTTAAATTTAATGTTCCTGCTATTCATTCTGATGTGTTTGCATACAATAACCTACTTAAACAAACACCCAAGCCTCAATGTCTCCTTAATGTACACAAGAAGAGCAACATGGTGTCAGAAGTGAGAACCAGAGTCACAGCCATGAGGCAACAGGATAAAGTTGGAGGAATATACAAGAATGGATCATCCCTACTGTTCAAATGACACAAAACAGGTCAGAAACAAATTTTGGGTACTAAAACTCGCTTGAATGGTTTCTTTCACTACAAATATAAAACAAAGCACTTAGAACACTCAAAATGAATTTCTTATTAAACAAAATATCCAAAACTGTGACATACTGATAAAAACATTCAACATAATTATGAAAACATTTGAAAACATATCCAACTTGCATAAAATCTACAAGAAAAGGCAAACAACCATATTTTTTCACTATGTGCTACTTTTTTGCATTAACTAAAGCTATTCAAAGTATCCAAAGTGTGCAAAGTGCTTGCAAGTGTGTGCACAGTACAGTTGTTTTGCAAAGTACATTTATTTCAAAGAATATTTTGCAAAGTACAGTTATATCAAAGCATATTTCATAGATTACAGTATTGTAAAGAGTTTATTGTGCATTTGCCTATTAATACAAGTACTTGGTGTGCGTGCATGTTCATACATTATTTCAAGGGCCAAGATTGAATTGTGTTTTGCTATTCAACAGCCAAGATTACACTGTGTTTTGTTTGCTATAATCTGTGGGCATGGCAGAAGGTTTTCGCAGACCTGCACCACTTATGTTTGATAACAATATTGCAGAAAACTGGAGAATGTTTGAGCAGGAATACAATATTTTCATGCAGGCTGCTTTTTGACAACTTACTAAAGCATTGATTCTGCTTAATTTAGCTGGTTCAGAGGCTATTGAAAGACAGCATTCATTTGTGTATGCAATTGCTGTGTATACAGGGGAGGGGGAAGACCACCATATTGTGGTACCGGCTGAAAAGCAGGAAGACCTTGAGTACTTAAAACATAAGCTTGGAGAAATGTGCAACCCCTAAATGAATATTACAATGGAAATGCACTTATTTTACACAAGGGATCAAAAGCCCGGTGAAACTTTTGCGGCATATATAGCCAACTTGAAAAATAAGGCTAAAATGTGCAGATTTGGTGATTTGAGAGATGAGTCGATAAGAAAGAATTTGCTTTGAGAAAGTGATTTAATGTTAAATAAGACTATTAAGATTTGTCAGATATACAAGCTTACAAAGAGGTACACAAGTATCCTCACAAATGAGAAAGCAAGTCTTTCAGTGCCTTCCAATGCTAATGTTGATAGTATGCAGCATGTGGTTAAAAGAAACAGGCCAAGTACATGCCGACGAAAGGCTCATTCCATCTTGAAAGCTAGAGTAATTGCTATGCCTATGTTGAACCAATAAAAATTTCATTGCATCTGTGTTTCAGTGTCTTTATGTTGACTTAGTGAGAGTTCTTCACTGACTTGTTTCAAGAACAAGATGAATAAGGGCTCATGCCAAATGGAAAGAGAGAGTAAATGCAAAGCATATGTTATATAAATATGATCTAAATACCTTGTGGTGAGGCTGAATAGAGACTTGTCTTTCTCACCTCATACAGGTAGAATTCACACAAAGTTAGGTAAGATTCAAAAGCATTTTGGGAAATCAATCCATTTGTTTACACTGGATACATGCCGTCTTTGGAAAGATTGGTTTTATCTTGCTATTAGAACACTGTTCACTAGTCGTATATTATAGTACAAAGCACTTTCTTGTTATTATTATCTCAGCATATCATTAAACAGAGATTGTTTTATTAACCATCGAATACTGAACTCATGCAGATTCATCAAAATGTTGAAATGGCAGGCTTCTACATGAATGCAGAGTCAGGAATTGAACAATCCTCTATTCTAGATATTTGGCTCTACTATCTTTACTCTGTAATCCTACAGATATCCAACACAAATTCACTGGAGCACATGCATGATAATACATTTTATTGGCCTAACATAGGCTTTGCATTTACTCTCTCTTTCCAGTTGGCATAAGCCCTTATTCATCTTTAATTATAAAACCTATATCAAAAAGCCTGCCTTATCTTACAACCTCAGCAGAAATATTAATTTAGTAAAACGATTAGACTCTAAGACTCAGAACAAATTAAAATGGTACAATTTAAAATTTATGACAGCAAAAAGCACAATTTATGTTGGAAGTAAAAATTGTACAATTCTGGTGAATTAAATATTTTTTCTGGAAGTTCTTGAAACAAGTCAGAGAAGAACTCTCACTAAGTCAACACAAAGACACTGAAACACAGATGAAATTAAATGTTTATTGGTCCAACATAGGCATAGCAATTACTTTAGCTTTCAAGATGGAATGAGCCTTTCATCAGAGTTATTAAATTACTGATGTTAAATACAGTGTTTAAATATTCACTTATGCCTACAAAATGGAAGTGCATCATTTATTTCCAATTGGCTAAAAAAATTAAGCAAGATTTTCCTGACTTTCAGCATCTAATCTATAACAATTTTCCTGCTCCCATTTCTGGGATTCTCATGTGAACCAGTCATTCAGAAGTTCACCACATTTACGGACTTTGCATATAAAATCTAGCTCATTGTCACTGTAAGTAAAAAAAGACAAGAGCACGTACAGGGATCTCTCAAGGTGGCATCCACAGCTACAATTCTTAAGGTGGCATGAACATCTAGCATGATTAAGGTGGCATGCACATCTATGATTATTAAGATGGCATGCACATCTAGCATGATTAAGGTGGCATGCACATCTACGATTCTTAAGATGGCATGCATATCTAGCATTATTAAGGTGGCATGAACATCTAGCATTATTAAGGTGGCATGCACATCTATGATTCTTAAGGTGGCATGCATATCTGGCATTATTAAGTGGCATGCACATCTACGATTCTTAAGGTGGCATGGACATCTGACAGTATTAAGGTGGAATGCACATCCACGATTCTTAAGACGGCATGCACATCTAGCATGATTAAGGTGGCATGCACATCTACGATTCTTAAGATGGCATGCACATCTAGCATGATTAAGGTGGCATGCACATCTACGATTCTTAAGATGGCATGCACATCTAGCATGATTAAGGTGGCATGCACATCTACGATTCTTAAGATGGCATGCACATCTAGCATTATTAAGGTGGCATGAACATCTAGCATTATTAAGGTGGCATGCACATCTACGATTATTAAGGTGGCATGCACATCTAGCATTAAGGTGACATGTACATCTATGATTCTTAAGGTGGCATGCACGTCTAGCATTATTAAGGTAGCATGCACATCTATGATTCTTAAGGTGGCATGCATATCTAGCATTATTAAGTGGCATGCACATCTACGATTCTTAAGGTGGCATGAACATCTGACAGTATTAAGGTGGCATGCACATCCATGATTCTTAAGGTGGCATGCACATCTAGCATTATTCAGATGTCATGCATATCTATGATTCTTAAGGTGGCATGCACATCTACCATGATTAAGGTGGCATGCACATCTACAATTCTTAAGATGGCATGCACATCTAGCATGATTAAGGTGGCATGTACATCTACGATTCTTAAGATGGCATGCACATCTAGCATAATTAAGGTGGCATGCACATCTATGATTCTTAAGATGGCATGCACATCTAGCATGATTAAGGTGGCATGCACATCCACGATTCTTAAGATGGCATGCACATTTAGCATTATTAAAGTGGCATGAACATCTAGCATTATTAAGGTGGCATGCACATCTACGATTCTTAAGGTGGCATGCACATCTAGCATTAAGGTGACATGTACATCTATGATTCTTAAGGTGGCATGCACGTCTAGCATTATTAAGGTGGCATGCACATCTATGATTCTTAAGGTGGCATGTATATCTAGCATTATTAAGTGGCATGCACATCTACGATTCTTAAGGTGGCATGAACATCTGACAGTATTAAGGTGGCATGCACATCCACGATTCTTAAGGTGGCATGCACATCCAGCATTATTCAGATGTCATGCACATCTATGATTCTTAAGGTGGCATGCACATCTAGCATTATTCAGATGTCATGCATATCTATGATTCTTAAAGTGGCATGCACATATAGCATTATTCAGATGGCATGCATATCTATGATTCTTAAGTTGGCATGAACATCTAACAATATTCAGATGTCATGCATATCTATGATTCTTAAGGTGGCATGTACATCTAAGATTTCTGTCTTAAATGTGATCAGTTTCAACTGACTCCTAGGATGTCTCTCAAACATGGATCCTAAAGAATACAGTCATTATGTGTCACTTCTGGAAGGAGACATAAAGCAGAATGTCATTGGGCAGGATTCACAAAGGCTTGCACGGAGTGTAAGAGACATGTAACACTCCATGCAAGCCTCATGATCCAGGAACAGCCCTAAACTCCGTGTAAGAGACCAGCTAAAATGTCTCTTACACGGACTGGGCATGGACATGCTAAATACCTCACTTGCAGCCGAAATGTATGCAAATGAGGTATATTAGTGATCCACGAAGCAGAAACCAGCCCGTGTAAGAGCCGTTTTAGCTGCAGAAATGTACTCAGTTGACAGCTGAGTATGTTCCTGCAAATTTCACAACGGAGCCATGTCAGCTCCAAATAAAGGGTGCATATGTGTCAGGCAGCATGCCAATGGCCAAATATGTGGCCATTGGCAAGGTAACCCGATGCAAAAATAATAAAAATATATATATTTTTTCGGCGATCGCCGATGTTTAAACCCAGCGCAGCCCCGCGCAAACAGGCTCTGCTGTATAAAACATAAAAATGAAGGTTATAAACCCACAAATGTGGGTTTTATGCAATACATGGAATGACAATGCAGGGACCAGCAGACGAAAAACAACATGGCCACCGTGTAGTGGTTGCTAAGGGGGGAAGCTAAGTGTAAGACATGTAACTAAGCATTAGTAGGCAATCTTATGTAAATGAGGGTTAGGATACTGAATCTCACAGTCACATAGCAAATGAGCACAGTCTGAGTAGAGTAAGAGATACATAAGGGGGAGGAATAGAGTAGGAGATAGGTGACATCACAGGGGGGAATGGTAGAAAGAAATGCAGTTCATTGGAGGTCAGTGTAACATGACAGATGACAGACACAGATCAGGGAAAGAGGAGTGCCACAAGATAAGTGTGGGAAAGTCAAGAAATGGAAGGTGTACACTGTTACTTACACTAAAGTTTCTTGCTGGGTGTGCATGCGCACATGTGCGTGCCATGAAGCACTAGTAGGGCAGTGTGCGCACGTGTAAGGCAGACTGAGCATGTGGGAGCATGTTGGTAGATGTTTAACACTGTTTGCACTGGTATGCGTGCGTTTTAACCCGAATATGTAGATTCTGAACCGTGTAAGCATGTGTGCACGCGTGTAAGCCACTGTGAGCGTGTTTCTGCTGGTATGCACGTTGCTCCCCCCTGAGGAAACAGAAAGGAAAAAGGAAGCAACAGAATTAGTAGGAAGCTAGCAGGGAATACTGCTGAAGCTAGCAGGTGAAAACAATTAGAAGCAGGCAATTACACAGGCAGAATAGTAGCCCAGCCCAGCACTTAAAACTCTGCAAACAGTAGTGCAGGATGTTTCTCTTAAGAGACACTGCAAGACAGGAGTAAGCTAATAGAAGTGAAAACTGAAAAAGCTTCACTCAGTGCAGAAACGTTAGGGGCTGCCATAGCTGTCATAATGAGACATAGGCGACTTGCTGAGGGTGGTGACAATGCAGATGGTGCCAGACAACCCACACTGAGGAGACGGAGAAGAGTGTACAGGCCCAGGGTCACCTACCACGGGTTACATGAGCTGGAGATAGTAGAGCGCTATAGAGTGGACAGAGAGCTCCTGCAGCAAATAGTTGAGCTGTGCAGGCCACGCCTCACACACAGAACCAACAGAGGGGAACCCATCCCAGTGGAAACCAAGGTATGTGTTGGCCTAAGAATACTAGCAACAGGTACCTTCCAGAGACCAACTGGTGATATGATGGGGATATCACAGGCATCAGCCTCCAGGGTACTGTACCAGTTCCTGGATGCCATGTCAGCACATGTTGGTGATCATGTATATTTCCCCAAAGCCCGTGAGGTATTGGCCAGCAATATGCGTCTCTTCCAGCAAATAGCGGAATACCCTGAGGTAGCGGGTGCAATAGACTGCACGCACATACTCATCAAAGCACCAGCTGGTGAGCGGGGTAGGGCCTACATTAACCGCAAGGGCTTCCCATCCATCAACTGCCAGGTCGTGTGTGATGCCCAGGGCATAATAATGAATGTGTGTGCTGGCTGCCCTGGGAGTTACCATGATTCCCACATCTGGCATTTGGCGCAGCTGTACCAGACATTTGCCAGTGGGGACATCCCACACGGACACGTAGTGGGGGATGCAGATTATGCACTGGAGCCGTGGCTGATGACACCCATCAGAAATGCACACACACCTGAACAGGAACGCCATAATGAGGCACATGCACAAACACGTAATGTAATAGAGTGTGTGTTTGGACTGCTCAAGTCACGATTCCGGTGTCTGGACACATCTGGTGGAGCCTTGCAGTACACACCAACTACATGTACCCAAATTGTCATGGTATGTGCTATGCTACATAATATGATCTTGCGAAAACAGCTGCAGCAGGACCAGCATAGGGCTGGTCCAAACAGCCCCCCACCATTGCCAAGGCCATCACAGGCAGAGCGTGACTCGGAGGAGGAACAACCTGAGCCTGCCCCAGTAGGCAGAAGGAGGTGTGCCCAGTATGCCCTGGCCTTGGCAAAGAGGCAACGCATAGCACATACACTGGCTCAGTAGGAACCCTGGGAATGATACCCCCTCTGACTCACTCAAATAATAACATGGATGCCTAAAATGACATGACCTGCTCACAAACATGTACAGGGAAGTGTAATATGCGCATCCGACAGAGGCAGCCCTGCAGCACCACCTGAGGCACCAACACAGTTGGAGAAAAGTTTCCAGAATCCATAAACCAAAATGCCCAGGAACAACGTACCACTCCCACAAGAGGGGTAAGCATACTGGATGTGATAATCAGCAACATGTGTACTGGATGGCAAGATGAGAAGTGTATCCTTCACTGGTAAGACCAGACCATAGAGTAATCACACTGGATATACACATCCCGACCCCAGTCCCTGGCCAGAATACCACAGTGAAAAACTTGTGTAAAGCATAGGTTGCACCCCTCCAGACCGATGTGGATTCCACGAAAGGCCTGTGCAAGTGCAGAATATGGGACTCACTGCAGAACATGTTATACAGTAATTCCATGAACACAGCCAGGAATGCTTGGAGTATGCAATCACAAATAACAACAAGACACAATGCCATACACGCAGGCATCTGGCATGCTGGACTCCAGCCATTACTAAACCATGCAAGAGAATAAGGAAGCTACCACATGATAGAGCAAACATAAAAAGGGAAGTAATCACTGATCAGTAGTATGGCAATAACATATGTCCACACATACAATCCACTAAGGCCAGCCACAACAAGTAGAATCTGTGAATCCAGAGGCAATGTGACACCTGTCCCAAGTACACAGACAACCACAACTCCCCCCAATAAATACAAATATATGTGATAGATGCAACCATGTATCCAAACCAGAGGTTGAGCTCCCCCAACTCAGTACTGTCAAAACTAGTCAGGAGGAGAAGGTAACCACATACACCACAAACCCAGTCCCACATAGACCTACCACAACTGTAAACCAAACACATAAACACACAAAAACATTCCCGGAGGCCCTAATTACAAACACACCACACCAAAAGAAGCCTCCAAAGCAGATCACAAGCAACCACAACCTCCAAACATAGCACATGCAACACATAGTACACAAAGCTGGTGTGCCAAACAGTCACAGGCCAGAAGGAGAAACAACATGCCTGATACAGTTGTAATAGGTGTCTGTATAGACAGACACACTGCTGTCCCACTCACCAGACTGAATAAGGGAAAGGGTACAGTAAGCTGCCTGTAGGCTGCCACAATATGCCACATAACACAAGTACGCAGGTCACCTCAAAGCAAGCAGAAATATGATGCACTCAATGTCCATGCTGGTGTGAATGACCTGAGATGTACCTCCCTGGGCTACATGAAAAGAGACATGGATGAGCTCTCTGAGTATGTACCCCAGGCCGGTATGACACTGGCCGTGTGCAGCATCCAACCCTCACCAAGAATGATGCCACAGTACAAACACAGAATTATCATGTTTAACAGGTGGCACAGTTACAGCTGTCAGTCCATGAGGGTCTAATGTCTGTCTGCTTGAGATGTCAAGCATGAAAAGCCATGCTGCTGTTCCAGGGATGGCTTGCACCTGTTACCCCTGTGCATCTGGATGCTGGATAAGGCCTTTGCCACCTCCATAGAGCCGTATGTAGGCAAGGCCAAAAAGACTACCCACCACCCTAGAAAACATAAGTGGTAAGAACATAAGGGTAATGCTGACCAATGCCAGATATGTAAACTGCAATATGCATGCCCCTGAGGCACTTCCCAGTATGGAGAACATCGATGTCTGTGCAGTGACAGAAGTCTGCTGCAAGCCTAGTGATAGCACACCAGCACTACCAGGTTATACCACATATCATGCGTTATGGCCCCAACACCTGGACCAAAACATCAAAGGAGGGGGAGTATCCATAAGTGTAGTCAAAACTGCTGTACAGTCTGTAGCATGCAACAGACCACACTCTCACACACAAGAACTCCACCCAGACATCCTGAAGACACTGGACAGTATGAATGTCCCACCAAATACCAGACAAGGTACACACAAATTACCACATAGGTTGCAAACCATTATGTATGCAAGGAGTAATCAGGGACCTAGGGACACAAGTCGACAGTACTCTGTCATGTGACACTCACAATGCCAATGTGGCTAGGATGATTGTCAATACTGGACACCGTATCATGAAAGGATTCACATCTACATCATCAGAGGTCACTGTGCCACTGTACTGTTCCCTTATCAGACCCATAATCTAGTACAATGACTCATATGGGATGTACCGTACGTGACACCTCCAGCGGTTCGGAATACCTCATAGTTACCCCACCAAGAGGATAAAGGGTGTGAAATATATGTCATATGCTGCCTGGGTGTAGACACCCCAGCTGAATGCAGTCACAGACTGCCTACACAGAGGCATTCTATGTCTGTTGTACAAGGCCATGTCCAACACAGGAGTAATGGACATGCTCCACCACAGGAAATCAAAGCCATTGGAGCTGTGAGAGTGACAGATGTCAGCCTCAACACATAATGAAATAGGATGTGCTGGAGGGACAGATACATAACCCAGAGGCTCCCCACACCCAGAAACAGAGTCCCAATCCATGTTAAGCAGAGCCCCTCACTGACATCCCTCAACAGGAATATTGCCAAGTGGATGGATGATCGTACATGTATACTGGGGTCTTCACTGTGTCATGACCAGACAGAGACACAGTAAAGAAATTCATAAATGGCCATAATAGTCACATAGCAAGGGGCGGCGAAAGACACACACACTCTGGCTAGGCTTACTGATGCCCTAGGGTGGATAGCCTAGTATGAACCCATGAACCTATGAAGATACAAATTGTACAGGAAACTAAGGATAATCACAAGGCTTACTTAACTGATGGTAGGAACCATGTTGGGCATCCACAGATATGCTCCGAATCACACAGATATTACAAACAACATACCAAACACACACACATATTGCTAACATACAACCTGACAGGTGCAGTGCAAACCCCCCCCCCCCCAGAATGCAAAATATCTATCCCAGAAGACTGCTGGTCCCCTGACACTGCAGATGCTGAGGTAACAGCCATCATCTGCAAAGCAAAACACACAGCAGCAAAGGTATGTGATGGTGTCCTGGGCTGAGGCCAACATGGACTCCAAGAATAATGGAATGCCAAATCACACTACTGCCCAATGTCAGCCCTACCACAGGATATGTACCCAAAGAGCAGTGTACAACAACAGTGGTCCTTCACAACAAAGGTGTTGCCGGAATGGATACTGCAAACTACCACCCCAGGATCCTGATAAGCTTGTTCTGCACAGCTATGGAAAGGATCAGTATGTACCGCAGACATAAAGCTATTGTGGACCTACTGATACTAGACCCTACACAGTGTGGCTGTCGTAACTGCAGATCCTGCCCCTAAACATGTGTGACCCATTTGAAGCGGTCATTAAGGTCATTGATGAGGGCAATGTGGTCCACACAGCGTAGCTGGACCGTGCATATGCTTCTAGACAATACCCTACGAGTTCAGTATGGATATGTTCACCAGCTTAAATATATACCCCTATGTCAGTAGAGGGGTTACAAACCAGACCAAGGACAGAACTGACATGGTCAGACATGCTGCATCCATGTCAGACTACAAAGCAAATATGAGTGGCATCCCACAAGGCCTGGTCCTGCCCCCCCCTCCGTTCTGTATATATGTCCCATAGGTATAGGCCAACATGGAAGGACTGTGACTGAACATGTATGCAGAGGAGTACAAACAGCCCACCATATCTGACCCCCAGCTGACAAGCAACCCACAAAAGGGCCACCTACAAACAGACAACTGGAGCCATAGCCATGTCAGCAAGCTAATTGCAGAACTGTGTATAGACAACCACCATGGATATACAGTAAGTGCCCACAAATTACCACACAGGTGTTAACCCATTATGTACCTAATGTGTAATGAGAAACCTGGGGACAAAAGGTGATAGATATCCTGCACTGGACAAACATGTGGCTGTAGTGTTCGCAGAAACATACTATATACCCACCCAATCATGAATGTTGTCAGATGTAGATAAGGGGAGGTCACTGTGGCTCTGCAGTCACCCTTCATCAGCATCACAATTGACTACAATAGCCCCTGTGGGATATACCTCAGCAGACACCTCCATCAACTGTAAAGTCCACGACAGTACCCCACCAGGAGTAGCAAAGAGCATGAACAGATGCCATGAGTTGCCTGAGTAAACAAACTACAGCCCCACACACTGCCATACTGACCAGCTACAGGCAAGCTGTGCCTGATGTATGAATCCATGTCCAACCTGGAATCAATGAACATGCTGCACCTTGTACAATCTGAATGGCAGTGAGCTATGCACATGAGAGACCTGAACACCAGCACTGACATACATAGGACAAGCTGTACAGAATGATCCATAACACAGAAGGCACCCCCACTCTTCAGTAAACTCCCGGTACAGGTCAGCCAGAGAGTCACCTATCGGCACCCCTCAAGAGGAATCCTGATGAGTGTATGGGAGATGGTAGGCTAACCCTGGGTATCACTGTTATGTCAGAGGTAGACGGAGGCACAGTATACTAACCATGACATATGTCATGGCAAACTCCAGTTACAATGTGTGTCGAAGGACAAACACACCCTGTGACTAGCATCAGAAATGGCCTAGGGAACATCGCTAGTGTTTGCCAATGTCCACCCATGTTGTGGAATACACTACCAATGTCGGACGAGCCTGGTGTAGGTAGTCCATATCTGAACATAATGCATCATGGTCATATGTGCACAACTGGCCCCTACACAGTCTGTTGTGCTCACTATGAAGATGTCAAGCAGTGATAGGACTAAAGCCCAGGATACTGTCCACCACAGTGAAAGTACCGAACCTGTACACTATACGGTACTACAGTGTTAGGTCAGTATGAAAGTATGTTGACAACTGTCTGCAAAGTATCCCATGCAATCCCTGCAGGCACAGTATAATCCCTGTTGTAGCAGACACGAAGCAGTTGACCAGTTAGTACACAACATGACACCCAACACACAACCATAAATGTGAGATATTGTTGAACTTCACACACACCCAAATATGTGGTGGACTTCAGAGTGCAACATATGGAAAGCTCACACTGGGCATGCTCGTACACTTTGATAAATGAGGCATATGTCAGACAACATGCTATGGAAAGTCTAAACTGGGCATGCTGACACACTTAGGCCATATTTCCATTTAGCAGTTGGCCACACATATCTGGTATTTGTACGTGTCATTCCAGGAACCAACCACAACACAGCAATCTGCCCAGTGCACACAGTAAATGACTACAGAGACATAAGTGATATAGTGGATCGCCGTCATATGCAAACATCTTCCACAGATACACAAGTTGGTCATAGGAACAGGGAATGCTATGGCATTAAAGACCTGCAAACAGTAGAACAGCACAACAAATATTGTGCATCTGACAATTGAACATATGGGTGTAGAGGTCACTACTAGGCTTGTTGCCCTAGGGAATGACAGTTCAGCCAGAGTGTGCTTGGCATCTGCATCCCCAGTACAGTAGGCTACTGTGCCACTGTAAAGTAGGTCACATAAGGCAACATGTGGGGCTAGTGAGCTGTGCCTCTGTCAAGCAGGGGCACAGTGGAGATCCCAGGGTTTGAATGTGCTAAGCCACAGCCATGTTGTCGGTGTGTGTTGGAAGAGGGTTGCTGAGGATCTTCAACAGTAAGTGGCCATCAATAACAGACTGAGGGGAGCCCTATCTGCATTCTCTGGACAATTCCACTGTCAACACTGTGTTGTGATGATTATGTGTGAATGAAGTGCCGTGCCGGAACTGTTCACAGATGTCCTCCCTCTGTGGGCTACAGCTCTGCAATGTATTAGCTCACTCTGTCTGTTGTACGGCTCATATATGGTTGGTGTACACCTGACAAGTGTCTTGTTGTGGAACAGTCATGGGTATATGTGGGATAGCATGATCAATGCAAACTGTACACATGCTCATAGAATGCAATTGTCAAGGATTATGCTGAGTGGCCAGTATAGTCCCCCAGCATGGGTCCTCTGAAGTCGTCCACCCCAGTCTTCACAAGTGTAGAGTCTGCTTGTGCTAAATACAGTTTGTGTGCAGTGACAACCTTGCCTGGGGGTGGAGATGGGATATGGATGTCCAGGGAAAGGTGGGTATGGTCAGATATCAACAATGGTGGTCTACCTCTGGTGTGGAACAGTGAGTACCCATGTTGCAGATGGACAGGTGCAATATGTATTCCCCCATGTGGCTGTGGTGTGTGGTTCTACCATAGCACATGGACCCACAAATTGTAGTGGCTGTAGGGTAAAGTGGTAGGGGCCTGAGTAGTTCTCACACACAATATGCCTGTACCTGATGTTAACAACTGGAATGGTGTATGTGAACACATGCATATCCCGGCACTGTTCCCAGGGAAGCTAAGTGTGTGTCCTGGATGTGGGTGTGGTGTTCTGGACGGGTTGTGTTGTGTGTTACAGGTTCTGTGGTCACAAAGCATGGTATAGAACATAACCTGCCAGTGCGATGTGCATATCTGACCCTGACGTAGGTGGCTGCAAATGCATATATATGCTATCCCCCACCTGACAGGTAGTACTACATGTACATACCTCTGTAGAAATAAAGATGTCAGCACCCTATAAATACTGCAGGTGTGGAACAGAGGCCCAGTAATTCGGATAGTGCGCTCTGCTAATGCGTTTCTCTCAAGTGTCATAATATAGTTAGGTAGGGGTTTGAATCCTGCAAATGCTCAGTGTGTGTGTGTAGGTGGGTGAGTGGGGTTTGTGTGTGTGAAAGTCTGTGTGAGAGAAATGTCCCTTTTGGCAACTGGGAAAACACACTACAGGATGCACATTCCCCTTTCTAAACACTGATGATGTCAGCACCCTATAAGTACAGCAGGAGAAGAGAAAGCTCCCAGTAATTCAAATAGCGCGCTTTGTTAATGCGTCTGTCATAAGTGTCATAACATAGTTAGGTAGGGGTTTGAATCCTGCAACTGCCCAGAGTGTGTGGAGGGGGGTTAGTGTGTGTGCAAGTCTGTGTGAAGAAGATGTCTCTTTTGGCACCTGTGAAAGCACTCTACAGGATGCACATTCCCCTATCTCAGCACGGATGATGTTAGCACCCTATAAGTACAGCAGAAGAAGAAAAATCTCTCAGTAATTCGAATAGCGCGCTCCGCTAATGCATCTGTCACAAGTGTCATAACATATTTAGGTAGGGGTTTCAATCTTGCAACTGCCCAGTGTGTGTTGAGGGGGGTAGTGTGTGTGCAAGTCTGTGTGAGGGAGATGTCCCTTTTGGCATCTGTGAAAGCACTCTACAGGATGCACATTCCCCTATCTCAGCACAGATGATGTCAGAACCCTATAAGTACAGCAGGAGAAGAAAAACCTCCCAGTAATTCAAATAGCATGCTCCACTAATGCGTCTGTCACGAGTGTCATAACATAGTTAGGTAGGGGTTTGAATCCTGCGAATGCTCAGTGTGTGTGGAGGGGATTAGTGTGTGTGCAAGTCTATATGAAAGAAATATCCCTTTTGGCAACTAGGAGAACACACTACAGGATGCACATTCCCCTTTCTAAACACTGATGATGTCAGCACCCTATAAGTAAAGCAGGAGAAGAGAAACCATACAGTAATGCGAATAGCGCGCTCCGCTAATGTGTCTCTCTCGAGTGTCATAATATAGTTAGGTAGGAGTTTGAAACCTGTAAATGCCATGTGTGTGTGTCTGGATGTGGGGAGTTTGTGTGTGTGCAATTCTGTATGAGAAACGTGTCAGTTTTGGCAATCAGGAGATCACACTACCTGATGCACATTACCCTTTCAAAACACTGATGATGTCAGCACCCTATGAGTACAGCCAGAGAAGAAGAACCATCTAGTAATCCGAATAGTGCGCCTCACTAATATGTCTCTCTCACGTGTCAAGACTTAGTTAGGTAGGGGTATGAATCCTGTAAATGGCAAGTGTGCGTGTGTGTGTGTGGGGGGGGTAGTAGGGTGTGTATAAATGCAAGTGTGAGAGAACAGACCCTTTTGGCAAATACTACAATACACAAGATGCTGCATATTCCCCAAGTAAACACAGGGGATGTCACCACACTATCAGCACAGCCAAACAGGGCTAGTTGGCCAGTAATGCCAATAGTGCGCTCTGCTACTGGGTCTATTACCATTGTCAGAGTACAGATAGGTATGTTTTGGTAACCCACAACTGCCACGTGTGGTTGTGTCACACATTATGACCCCGTGTGGGTCTTTGTGCATAACAATGCATGCCATTGCCTAAACCAGCAATGGTATTGCACACATGATGTATGTGTGTGACACATACACATAAATACCTGTGACCTGCAGTAGTTACCATGTCTGACACATGGCTTGAGTGGATAAATGGTATTTGCAATGCATAACAATATGACTGTGTCTTACTGTGCAGGGGCTGCACGCGTTATGTGTCTATACAGTGTGGGTGTATATGGTAAAATACCTACAGCAGGGGAAACACATCTGGTCTGGGCCATATAGTCTACATGTAGTCAATGTACAGGTGCTGCATGTTCCCACCTGTTGTGGGAGTGGTAACATGTCATTCCACTGCAATTCAGTGACCACATGCTGGGAACCCTTCAACTAGTGTGTTGTAGCTACAGTAATGCTCACGCACAATGTTTGGCTGGATGCAGTCCAGCCATATGAAGACAGTTCTTGAGACTGTCATATTGCCAGTGTTGTTATGGAGGATAGGTGGTTTTCCTGTGTATGGGAGGGTTGTGTGTGCCAGGCTATGAACCAGACAGCAGTCCAACACACTGTTAGCTGCACATGAATAGGCCCTGATGCTTTGTGCTGTGCCAACAACCTGGAGGTGTGTGTATATGTGGTGCCTTGGGATACCACCCCCCTGTCCATGTGTGTTACATGTGTAGGGGATGACAGGCATGGTATGAGGCATAACCTGGCAGTGATGGGTTGCACCTGTGAGCCATGAATCAGGACTGTGGTACTGCACAGACATTGCAGTTCACCGTGCTGAGGACACTGTCCAGTGCATGCATCTTGCAGTGTACACTGCTGGTGTTGTGTAGCAGCACTGTTAGTGTCCTAACCTGTGTGATACCTGCGGAGGTGGCTATGTAATCTGTGTCCTGCAGCATAAGGCAGTATGTGTGTATCAAGGAGCTTCGCCAATATACATTGGGCCATGGGTGTCACGTGCAAGCTGCCCCTTGAACATCATTGTGGCTTCCCTAGCATGTAAGCACACGTTGACAGCCAGCGGATACCCTATGAATGACATTGGAGACTGAGCAGAATGTAGACATACAACACCCTTCCTACATATAGTGGTAGCATACCTGGTGAGGGTATGTTGGCAACCAAGATCAGGCTCATACTGGCCCGTGCCACATGCTGAGAGATCCCTTCTGTGTTCCCTATCATGTAGTCCAGGGAGGTATGTCTCAGGTCATCCATAGTGGCATGGTCAATGACTGAGTCATATGTGTCCATGCCTCTGACTGACCTGTATGCATGTGTTTTGTGGTGGACCATAGTGCCCCTGAGGCATATCACTGTGACCTTCACCATATACAGCCTGTTGAGCGGGACCCCACTGCAGCGCCCAAGACAGGTACCTGACACATCTGTAGCAGGTGTGTTGTGTAGCCCTACAGGCTGTGAGTGTGTGGCACACGGGATGTGTGTGCCATGTGTGGCATGTGCTCTGTTCCGACGTAACATATGCCTGTGTGCCAGCTTCGGAGGTGTGTGATGCTCAGGCAGGATGCTATTCTGAGTCCCCATGTATGCCCCAGTGTGTTCAGCATGCTGTCAGTGCGTGTCTATGTCTGACTTGTATTGTAGTCACTGTAGTATGACATGCCACCTGACAGGGTATGGCATTAGTGGGTTCAGAGAGCTCAGTCCCCAGATTGGCTATGTGGTGGCATCCCACACATGTGTTGTACGTTCCTGGGCAAGGGTGATGGTTGACTACATACATGTGGCAGCTGTGACATTGCCACATGATTCACATAAACCACAACTGGACCATAGAGGTGATTCACAGGTTACCTTTGCACATGCTACCCTAGTAGTGTGATTGCCATGGTGAGTACCAACACATAGGGCCAATGGGGAACAACATACTGAAGGTGTGTATGTGTGGGTGTACTGCTACTGTTTCATAGCACTGGCATATATGACTGCACACGTGGGTAAATGCCAGGTAAGACATGGGCAATGTGTCACAGGCAACGTACATGCGAACAGGATGGACAGTGACGTTCTGTCATGTGTAAACTTGACATATATATCGTACGCTATGCAGATGCCACTAGGAGTCCACAGAAGCACTGTAACTCTGCATTGCAGGTGGAAGCAGTGTTCCAGGGAACCCCAGGTGAACATGCATGCAAACAAAGCTACAGTAAGCAGGGATGGAAGTATTTCATTGTACAACAAAGAAGGGGTAACACTAACAGTAAGTAACAGTGCAAATATGTAGGCACTATCAACATGTACCCAGGAATGCACAGAGCAGATTCCCATGGTAGAACTGATATTATGTCATAGTTAATTGTGATTTGGATTACATCGGTACTGCACACATATCAACATGCACAAACATCCACTTTGCATAGTCGTTGTGGGCAACTTGACACCATTACTGTACATGTCCATCATTGCATATCACTACTTGCATTAGCTTCCCCCCTGTGCTACCCATGTATGTGGCTATCTGTTGACATCCTTACCACTGGCATGCAATAATGTGCAGCTGTTACACTTTGGTACGTACTGTGGGTGCAGATAACAATTCAGGACAGTCATACGGTTACTGCATCAGGCATGCTGGGATATACACACAGTCATATCAGCACACTGTACTGTTACCAACATGATACTACTAATACACTTCTATGTAGTCACCCTGTGCTTCAGCAACGTGTTTACCTGTTCCCGCAATGATGTTGGAGATTGCAGGAGGTGGCACAGTGTCATCATATGCACAGGGTGTGAATTAGGTATGCCTGAGACTGCCACTGATACCACCAATTGACATGTGTGTGTATGTGTGTTGGTGAGGGACAGCAGTACAGGGTGGGGCACTGTTGGTGCAGTGTGTGCGTGTATGTGGTAGTCCTAGGTGTTAACATTTCGCATGCGTGTATGTACGCACACAGTTCCACCTCATGGCTGCCATATACAGGGGTTTGTGGACAGCCACAGACTGCACCTGGCAGGTCATACAGATCAGTGTCTGTGGGCACGGACACGGTACCTGTTCCTGGCAGGGGTGCTATGGACCGTATCCAGTACTAAGCCAGACTGGGTACTGTCATTAGAAGCAGGAGTGTGTTGACTGGACACAGGTTCCTGTTGGGACTGTCCAGAGCCATGTGCACGTGGTCTCCTGTGGCGTTCTGATGACAGCACAGACCCAGCATTGATGGGGCTGCTGCTGACACTATGGGGGCATGCGTGGGCCTGTTGTCATCCACGCCGACTGCCAGCTGCTGCTGTTGCTGGCATACGGCCACGTCAACGCCGCAACCGCCCACCATTGCCCTGGTTCATGGACATTTGGTTGTGGAACTGCTGTAATATGTCCCCACAACATCTGTCTATGACATCGGTGAAATTACGGATAGCATCCGCGATGTCACGCATACTGTCAGTCATGGCTGTGCGACATGCTCTCAGCTCCGTCAGACCTTGTCTGGTGTACCTTTCCATAAGTGACTGTGCCTGCATGACAGCCTGAAACATAGCTGAGGTTGACAGACCTCTTTGGGCACGTCTGCCAGAAGCAGTACGCCCACGAATGCTCCCACGAGAACCCATGGGCAACTGTCTGTGTGGTACCATCGCAGGACCCTGCCCATGGCTGCTGTGTGGGGAAGCATGTGCCACAGATACCACATTACCCTGGTCAATGCCCACTGTATCCTGTCCATCACCTAGGGACAATGGTGACAAAGGATGTACTGGCAGGATGACTGTGCGCAATGATGGGGTTGACAGCTGTGTACTGTCAATTGGCTGACCAATGGTGGACCCTGACACACCTTCCTGTACCATTACACAGATATCATCATTACCAGTACCTGTGGCACCAGATTCAGGTTCCTGCTGCAGGACACCAGAGCAGCACCAGAACCTGTGGGAGGAAGACAGGAAACACAGTTTACAGTGTCCACACAATGTTACCAGTGATGCACTTATGCACACATGCACACATGCACACATGGACACATGCACACATGCACACATGCACACATGCACACAGGCACACAGGCACACATGCACACATGCACACGTGGACACATGCACACATGCACACATGCACACATGCACACGTGGACACATGCACACATGGACACATGCACACATGCACACATGCACACGTGGACACGTGCACATGTGGAAACGTGTACACATGCACACATGCACACATGCACACGTGGACACATGCACACATGCACACGTGGACACAGGCACACATGCACACATGCACACATGCACACATGCACACATGGACACAGGCACACCTGCACACATGCACACATGCACACCCCGCAGTATACACACAGAGCACTACTGAGTTACACTAGTGTTACTAGCACTATCAGGACTATTATAGGTATTGTTAAACACACTCACCAGCATGGATGGCCTGCCTTGCTGTAACCCCAGAGGGACCTGCAGAAATGAGGAGATTAATGTCAGTGGGCACAACTGTGCCATTGATACTGCATATGATACAGTGCAGTAGTACACCAGTTGCCTTTCACACGTCAGCTGCTGTTATTGCCAATATCACACATGCACAATTACATACTATGTTGACAGCTACATACCACGGACACACCTTACACATGCATAAACTAACAGTGTACAGAACAGTCAAGTGTACATATGGCATATTACCTGCACGCTCCATGTCGTGCTGCTGTGTGGATCCAGCCTCCATCATGATGCAGGTGTATTGCTGTTGCTGTTCCGGGGCTGGAGCCACAACACGTAGGAGTAGCCCTTCCAGTCTGTTGAGGGGGGGATGTGTAGCCACCCCACCTCCGGTGGCAACCTGTTGCCTGTGGATATCCGACGCACGCTGATGGACATTTCTGATTAAATCACTGCAGTGATGTCGTACCTGCTCATATGTCCTATTATGCATGCCAGTGTCATTTACCCTACGGACCAGGTCTTGCCACAGTGCAGCCCTCTCCTGCTGATTCTGGCTGGTGCGGGAAAACAGTATGTCATACTCTCGCACCACGCTCTGGTGTATCTCCTCATCTTCCGCTGCAGATTAGGTGGGATTATGCTGATGCACCATCTCCCTGGAAGAGAACACAAACAGGATATCAGCAGACTATGTCAGCAATATATGGCACACATACTATACATGATACTCAAGTGTAGTGATATACTACTACTCCCATATGTTGCATGTGTGTGTCTCGTGGTGGATACACAAGTACATGGCCAGATATCAGTGCTCAGCCAACACCTGTGCAACAATACCTGCCACATTCCATACAACATAGTAGCATGCCCCATCGGACAGCACACTGCTACAGGTCCAATGCACAACCTCACTCTGGGGGTTCATACCAAGGTACTGTATGTGGAACGCCATCCACTAGTGTGATGTGGACACAAGTTACTCGGCCTGGATATACATATCCCACCACCACCACAAGCACAGTATACTACTTTGATATGTATATGATTAGACAGTTATTCACTTGTTAGGACTGAGATAGTATCCATGCAGCCCACTGGGCCAGTGGAAGCCACAACCCACACTGCTGACCCCTTTGCGAATGCTTACCACGGACATCCCACAGATTGCATGGAACTTGCACACACATTTCTAACCCAGACCCTATGCACAGAGGTTAGGCATCCTGTCCGGTGGACCCCAGCCAGAGGCAGATTGTATAACATTAGCAGGTGGCTACTGCAGGACAGAGCAGAGTCACATTAAGGGAAGGCATCTGTGGTCAGCACTGGTAATATGCTACGGTCTCTCACAACAACGGCCACGGCCTACTCTGGGAGGGAAATGGCCACAAACACTATAGATAACCACAAGGCCTTCTTCAGTTATGTTACACATATGGACCAAATGTCTCAGATATGCTCTGAGTTAATACACACCTACTTAACATTCACCGAACACACAGATATTGGAAACATTCTTGCAGACAGGTTCGGTGCACGTATCCCCCTCCTTCTCCCCCACAAGTTGAAATACTTATCACAGCTGTATGTAACCTCCCTATCATCTCACATGTCCAGGTGAGGGCTGCCCTCAGCAAAGCAGAACACACAGCATCACTGTGACCTAATGGTATCCCTGGATGTGTGCTACGTGTGCTCCATAAGGGCATACAACCGCATATAAGTCTGATATTTAACCTTGGCCATACTACAGGATATGTACCTGGACACTGGCATACAGCAACAGTGGTCCCACACCACTAAGGAGGCACCTCTACTAACCCTGGGAACTACCACATCATAAGCATAACCGGCCTGGACTGCTAAGCTATGGAATTATTCAGTATGGGACGCATATACAGCGATATTGGGTACCTGCCGACACTTGTTCCCGGCCAGTTTGCCTTTGTGATGGGCTGATCCTGCCTTTTGAACCTGGCTGACCTTTTAAAACAGTCACTACAGCCATTGCTGAGGGCAACGCACAGACAACTGCTGCCAGGATCATGGCCTAACACTGACTGACATGTAATGTATAGTCATCCCCTTTTGGTGGAACTACATACACACAACATATCACATGGACATACCTATAGATACAGACCTATGACACATTTGGAGGGTTCACAGTATGCAGACTATTAACCTGCTACTTTACATTACCTGTGTTTGTCACAGCTGGTTGCGTTACCACTACTTCTGCTTCCTGCTGCTGCTGGCATGGCTTGCTACTGTCACTGCTGACAGCTTAGACTCAGTGTGTAGCGTGTATATTTTTTTTTTTTCTCTCACTCTCTGTCTCTGTCTCTGTCTGTCTCTCTCCCTCTGTCTGCTTCCAGACAGTGCAATGAACATATTACATGTGTGGAGCGTTAGTACAGGATGCTTTTGTAGGTATCTGCATAGGTCCATGTGATGGTCTCTGCACCAATTGTAAACCAGTATTTGCTAATTGCATGCAGCCAGTTGTGTACTGATTGCAGTTCTCACTGTGATTTCAGGACAGTGCTATAAAAGGGTATGTGAGATAGGCGTTGCCCTTTCAGATTGTAAGGGCGGGGACCATGCTGGTATGCTGTGGACACTGTTCTGTGAGTGTAAAGGTTAGTATCTCTCTCATTATTCAAGCTGTGTTGTAGATTCACATTTCTCCATTTCTCTCTCCTGTTCCCTGTAGTAAGTGTGTATGCACAATGACACCTACAACTATGTATATATATATATATATATATATATATATATATATATATATATATATATACATGCATTTATATGTGGACATTAACTGACATTATTACCTACTAGCTACCAACTAGCATGGCTGTTTCTGTTCACACACTACTATTATGGAAATCCACTAGTTTTTACAGTAATTCTAAATGACATGCTTTGTGTACTACACATCCTATATTCCCTTTACATTCATCCCTACTATTACATGATATATTTATTTTAGCACAATGTTCTTGTATAACAGTCATGGCTTAGTGGTAGGCCATGCAGACTACTGTTTCCAAGGTCCTGGGTTCGGGACTGACAGTGGGATTTTATTTTGCTTTTGAACTGACTACAGGACCTGTCAATCAGAGTGAGTGAGGCACTTTTAAGCAGTTGTAACCAGGTTAGCGCTGGTTTGCGCAGAGCTCCCGCATGCGCACTGGCATTCAGCTCCGTGCACACCCGCTTACAACCGCTTAACAGTGCTTACTCTGGCGCACACCCGCGCTATTTTCTTTGAAAGAAATGAAAATGGGGAGACAGGAAAGTGGTGAAAAAGGGGTCACAAAGAGGGTAAGACAGTAGGGAAACAAGCTTGGGATTTGCAGGAGGGATGTAGGTAAGGCCCATAGCTGCCCATTTCTTCATCAGCAACAGCTGTGCATATGTATGTAATTTGGTGTGACATTTGAAACCTTCCAACCCTGAGAGAGGTGTCAGGACAACAATAATACTTGTTGTACAGCCATTTGTAATTGATAGTTTCCATGTCCAGCAGACATGTGTGCGGAATGGGCAGCTATGTATGGGGCGTAATTTTTTTGTGTGTACAGAGTGCCCTTTTTTTTTTTTTTTTTTTTTTCAGGTGAGAGTGGTATGTCAGGTGAAGGAAGTCGGTATAGCTGGGGAGGTAGTTTGGGTAGGTCAACAGGCAAGACAAACAAGACGCATACAGGGGCGGTGTATGACACTTGTGGGGGGGGGGGTTACACAATTGACGGGGACGGAGGTTTGGATATCCAGAGCCCATGAGCCCACAGATGGCAACAGTGGAACTGATATCCCCACCCATGGGCAGTTGCCACTGTTCCTTCACTGTCCAGGATGGGGCTGTGCTGGGGGCTGTGTAGGCTGGGCAACAGGCATGCCCGTACGTTGTGCCACCTGTGCCTCAAGCTGGTGTAGGGGCTCAAGAACAGAGTCCCGGATCTCCCTACGCACCACAGTCCGGATGCTACTGAGGGTGAGTGGTGGTTCTCCTCCGGCCACGCTTGCAGAGGGGGGATGGGCCCCATCCCCTGCAGCGCTTCCACCCGCAGGTGTCACAGGGCCACCGGAGGAGGGTCCAGACTGGGCACTAGTGCCAGGTGCACTCGCCAGCTGAGGTGGGAGAGGTGGGTCTGCTGGAACCCGCCTTCCCTGTCATTCTATGTTTTGCATTATGTCATGACAGTTTGGGTTAGTAACATACAATACCATTCGCAATTAGTTGTAACAGCATGCATTAGTATTCCCATTAACCAAACACCCAGATATTCACACCATTGAACAGCAAGCATAACACATGCATAATTTGAACAGCAATACACAGTCCAACAACATGCAGGGTTGATTGATGGCAACAGGCCATCAGGTTTGGATGTATGAACAGGGCAGATGCATCAACGGACTTGCAAATATTTATGACCCATCAGGACAAATGTCCAGGGGTGTTAATTGTGATTGCACATACCAATTTCGCGTGGAATGGATTATATGTGGTTATAGGGTGGGGTGAAGAAAATATTATTAACACCTTCGAATACCAATATATATGCTGTACATTTCTAATAGCTACAGATATATACACACTACTGTTCTAACTACAGTTTCATATATGATAACTACTTCACTTTGGTGATAGGACTGTTACTGCTACATCAATATACATTTTATTGTTTTTCATACACGTTCATATCTGGCTTTGTTCCGCTACATCATCCTGCTACATTTGCTTTATATAGCTATAGACAACTGTGGATGTTTGATATTTCAGACAATTATACTATCTGCATATTGCAGACTGAGAGCAACATATCCAGATTTTGGGATACACATTCCAGCTGCAGCTACACTTTGGACACATTTCGCAGTTTGGTTCTACTTGTCACATTCATTTAATTCTGTACTGACTGCAGTATACTTTATTCAGGGGTTATTACTACTTTATTGGTGGATTCATAACTCTTTCTCACACCCTCTCACTTGTTTTCATTTTACTATTCAGGATGGTACTTACTTCTAGGCTTTATTGACATGTTTTACCTGTAGTTATTACAATCCTTTCCAGCAGTCTCACTTCTGTCATGTTTCAGTATTTCAACAGGGATATATTTCACACATGTGATTTGCTCATCTTCTGCAGCTGTACTTTTCAGCCTGCTGCAGGTTATGCACTATTATATTACAGGTGGGGCATCTTTATTTCAGACTTTATTTGAGACATTTCCGTTTTTCTGTTTGGATTACAGACTGCAACACACTTTTGTAATCAAGCAATACTTGCAAACACTTTTACACTGTTACTTGCACATTTTATTACTTAGTGACTACACTGCACTCTTTTGCTAACTGTCATACTTTGATATTTCTTTACAGTTACTGGGAGTGGATTACTGACCTGCCTGGTGGCGCAACCGCACCAGCCTATCGCCATAGGCTCTGCGGTTCGCAGAATGGACACCTGCAGCTGTAATATAAATGAAGTAATATTGGAATACACATCCATAATATCAGCTAATTTAATTTCTTACATACATAATTAAATGTAACTTACTCAGTAGTGGGGCGTTGGGCATTTGCCAGGCCTCCTGTATCCAAAGGTTCAATTGGTCCTGCTTGCGTCCCTTCAGGTCCGCATGGTGGTGACGGACCTACTCACCAGTCCTTGGAATCTCTGTGGCACTGGTGAGATCATGAGCCAACCGGTCCCACACCTCAGCCCTATATGCTCCCCACAGGACCTGGCCCTGCATGAGTTGGGCCTCATGATTGTGGACTAGGAGCCAGACCATGTATCTGGACTCCTCAACACCCCACCTCTGTGCTCGAAAGCAACTACCCTCACCTACACCTGACATTCTGGCTGCAAGTCAGTTCTACAATTGTTTATGCTGTGTATTCCCGCCTATGGGGCTTATATAAGCCGTTTTTCCCGCACTTATCTGTGATTGGCCATTTTGGAATTGTATCCACTTCACAAAACCTGCTTTGTCATGCTCCACATTCTATTCATTCCTATATATTTGCTATTACTGCATTTCTGCATACAGCTGTTGTGGATTAGTGGTTCAGTACTTTGACTATGGTGCATGGTATCCTGGGTTCGAACCTGGCCACTGCTTTTTATATTTTATGACTGTCTAGACAGGCTAGGGGGTGTGTCTGTGTAAAGGCAGTTTTGTTACAGCTTGCTCAACGTTGCCCGTCGGTTAGCTTGTTGGCACGGTGCGTAGCTCCGTGCAAATGGGGTGCGCTGGTTTAAGCCTCATTTGGCTGTCAGCATGCATATTACGCTCAGCTCAGCTAGGGTCACACAGTTTCAGCGTGTGAAACCACTGCTCAGCTACGGGCACTCATTTTGCACCTGTTAAACCACTGCTCAGCTACGGGCAGATGCACTCACCTTGTTAAACTGTAGCTCAGCTATAGGCACATCTGGCATTTTCTATTGTTTTGTTACCTCACATTTCTTCAAAATAAATGGACTATTTCATTACATTTTACATAAATTGTGACTTTATATGTGTACATATTTGTCAGGGACTTGTTTCGTGCTTATTTTACTAAAAAAAAAAATTGATGTTGTGGGGGCTCGAACCATGGATGCCTGCTTTTCAGCCGACGTCTCTATCGCTACGCTATTGCTTCTTGACTTACTTTGCATATTTAGTACTTATATGCTTTCCCACTGACTGCTAACTGTGGCTGCGCTACAGGCACGCCCGTGCAAACGAGCGCACTCATGGGCAAACATCTTTACAATTTAAAAAAAATATATAACATGTTCATTTATATATTTTATGTTCATAGTCTGTGGGGGCATGTGTTGTGTTGTGTTTATTCACATTTCCATGGCCTCTGTCGTGGGTATTTACTTTGGGCAATTTTACTCTTCTGGGGGCGTGTCCGCTTGCAGGGCTCGACCTACGGACACGCCCCCTACTGTCTTCCACGGACCGTGTTAGCCTTAGGTGTGATTCAGCATGCTCTCATGAATATGCAGAGCATGCTGACATCACTCTGTTTAACTGCAGCCTCCGTGTAAGAGTTATAACTCTTACACGGAGGCTTCGTGAATCCTGCCCACCATTTCACCTATAATCACCTTCTTCATTAAGATCAAGCAGGTTTAGCCCAGAGTTAAATTACTGTTCTCTAAGTAAATAGTGATCATTGACTATCTTAATGAGGCCAGTCTCAATGCTATGACAAGGGAGAAAAACAGAATGATGTGGGTCCAAAAACACAAGGACTGTTAGATGAAGTTCAACTTATGCAAATTATACAATCGCAAAAGAAACTTTACAGCAGACTTTTCGGAATATTTATCTTTTTCGAAATATTTTTCTTCCTGATGGTGATAGTGAGAATCAATCTGTCTGCCTATCAATCAATCTATCTATCTATCTATCTATCTATCTATCTATCTATCTATCTATCTAATAGAGAAACACTAAACCCAAAATGACTGCTTCAGTCATGAGCTATCTGAAGAATGATGACTCTAGAAACATTTATGCACTACAGACCACTTATCCCCCTGGACAAGTTACTGCTTGCTGTACTGAATGTGGTTAATGTGCTTGCTTTTGAATACAGTGTTCTCCTGTGAGTTTGCTTGGCATGCATCCTGTACTATCACCGAGGATTACTCATGTTTCAATTTGTCATATATTTTCATTGTCCACACTGGATTAGGCATCATTATTTAATCTTTCAGGGGACTAATTAACCATCTTTTAAGATCTTTACATAATGCAAGGAGTGAATGCTGAAATTACTTTTTTTTTAGATTATATTTGTTAACTTCCTCAGACAAGTTTGCATGCACAATGCAAGTGTAGCTGCTGTAAGTTTCTTGTCCAAACTCCTCAGATTCTGTAACTAATGCATTTACTTACCAAGACAAGTCCCCCATTCGCTACTAAAATTCAGACTGACTTGCTATAAAGAACTGAATCAGATGATCAATCAAAAGTCTTTTTTTTCTGAAATCTTGAACTGTGAGGTAGCAGCCTGCCACAGCCTGCATTTTCTCTCAGTTATCTGTGGCTGTGAAAGTTGCTGAAGAGCTCTGATGCTCCATAAGCTCACTGAATTAATGTATAAATAAAAACTAAGGCAGTTGCAGTCCCAAGCCTTAATTATCTAAGTAGTAATCTATCTCCTCCTACTGCTACCCTTACTGAATCCAATGGCACGCCACAATCCTCTGCACTTCTAATGACTCAACGTCATCCCACAATCCTCTGCACTTCTAATGACTCAATGTCATCCTACAATCCTCTACACTTCTGACTCTACCTGCCAGCTGGGCTCAATGAGTAAAAAGCCATGCAAGTTCAAAGCATGAGGGCCCCTTTTTATTCCTGGCTGCTATACCTCACAGCCCAGCTGGCTTCCATAACTGTTGAATTAAACTCTAATGAGTTAAGGTGAAATGAGGATGCACTAGACAAATGAGTTATGGTAGAATGAGGTTATACAAGGCAAAGCAGTCTGATTGCAAGTGGGAGACTTGTTGAATGATTTTGGAATGCAGGTCAGCAAATTGAATGATACTTTTCTCAATTTTTATGTATGATCATTCAGTAAGAAATATGAGATGATGCTCTGTGTGTGTACTGTTTGACTGCTGCTATATTGATGATTTATTGTTTTGTTTGGAGCAGCACTTTGTCTCAGCTGGACTCTTTTCTGACTGATTTATCTGGCAGCATCAGTTTCCTATCCTTCACAGTTTGTGGTCTGGGCCTAAGAGTTCATTTTTTGGATGTAGATATTCAGGTTGATCCAATTACCAAGTCTTTCAGCTCTAACATTTTTCACAAAAAGACCTACTGTAATAACTATCTGGACTACACTAGCCAACATCCATATTTTATGAAGGCTAATATGGTCAGAGGACAGTTCATCAGGCTTTCTCGCTTAATTAGCGAGGACTCCATCTTCTTGGATGAATGTATTTTTTTGACAGGGCTTTTAGGGATAGAAAGTATCCTCTAGACTTGTTGGCTCACATTAGCAAAGAAGTTTGCCTGGGTAGGTCTACCAAATTTCCCCCGATACTTAAGTCCGGTCTGCAGGTCCCCACCAACAATTCCACAGGTATAAACCACACACTGAGCTTCCCTCTCCCCATTTGCAGAGACATGCATGGCATTAAATGGATACTGCACAACAACTGGAACATTATCACAGTAATAAGGATATTATTTTAATATTTTCGGTTTCTAACCCACTTTTTGTCATAAAATACAGAACTCTCCGCATCGCTTTTGAAGTGAGGGACCCTCCATTTTTTGCACTATCAAACTCTTTACAATTTTCCCAGCTGGCAGATTGCTTCCCCTGTGGTAAGTGTGTGGTTTGTCCCAGCATTCTCCGATGATCGATGATCGATCCACATTCAAGCATAACAATTTTTCTGTGAAATGTAAAAACAGTTTTGAGTGTAACAGTACTTCAGTGGTTAACGTTGGCATTTGTGACACTCGTTCATCATTTTACATTGGCAAAACTATTAGGAGATTGGGAGACTGGATTAAAGAACATAATGCAGCTATTAGGCACTGAGACTTGTATAATGCACTGGGAAAATACAGTGTGGGTTGTGACAATTTTGTAGCATTCATTTTTTTGTTTTGGACCAAGTATCGGTATTTTTTGGTGATTATAAAACTCTTCTTGAGGTAATTGAACTAAAGTGGCAGTTTCTCTTAGCTGCATAGTTTCCCCTTGACTTGAATGATAGCCTTAATGTTAAATGTGCCTTGAGATGGTGTAGGTGAACTATTCCCTTCCCACACCTTAAGGCTATTTAGTTTTTTCTCTCCACAGAGCATCACTTCCCCTTGTCCAGGCAGTTTATTTATTATTTTTTACTACCTGGTTGTAATATAGCTAAAGTCTTTATACTGGGCTGCATTTCTTGTTAGATATTTGATTTCATTTTTCAAAGTGTCATTTTTTAAAGTGAGATTTTCATTTTTAAAAGCATGACTTACCTTTTTTACTGTATTTGAGTGTACTGATTTTTAGATGTTCAGTTTTTGCCTGGCTTTTATGACAGCATTAACATTATCTGTTCCATGAGGTGGTGTAGGTGAACCAGTAGATCCCCTCTCCACAAGGCTATTAAACTCTTTCATTTCCCTGAGATCCACTCCCTCCAGACCAGATAGGTCCTTTAATTTTTTTTTAGCTTTTTGAAAATAAATTATTTTTTCTTATTGAGTTGCATTTCTTGCTGTACATTTGATTTCATGTTTTAAGTGTGATTGGCAGTTTTTACTGTATTTATTGAAGCGAACTTTCCAGTTTTCTCATTTCTGAAGAAGTACTTCAGTTAAAGAATGAAAGTGTCTAGGTAATTTGTTATGAAGTTTGTTTTGTAATAGTTCTTTGGTTACTTCTCCTTTTGTGTGCAGTGTTTTTGTTGTATATACATATATGTATGTAGGCATGAAAGCATTTACTTATTTATTCATTCATTTATTGACATATATAGACAGGTATGTATATATGTGGGTTTATATCAGTCCATCGAAATGGCTGAATATTGAATACCAGATGTTCAAAGTGCAAAGTGAAAGACTTTAGGGTTAGGGTGGGATAGGTTAGTTAGGGTTAGGGCGCAAGTCAGGTGAGTGTGCGATAGTGATGGACCTTAGGGTTAGGGTTTGGGTTAAGGTAAGTGGATAGGTAGTAGTGTATGTACAGTTTAGTGTAGGGTTAGATGTAGGATTTTGTGTGTATGTGTGTGGATTGATGTTGTTTATGTGTGTTTGTGTTACATGTGTGTGTTTCTTGGAACAGCAATTTTTTTTCCCCTGGGGAAAAAAATCGCTGTTATAAGACTTCAATGTTTTTGCAGTTCGTGGTTTGAAGTTCAAACATATGGTGTTCTAACTTCAGACGTTTCGATAAACTGATATAGACCCGTATGTATGTAGGCATAAAAGCAACAAATGTTTTTTTATATATATATATATATATATATATATATATATATATATATATATATATATATAAATGCTTTCATGCCTACATACATATATACATACATACTTTGGGTGGGTGGCAGACCAGCTCCCTAGTAGCACCAGTTACCCTTGCTGTAATGTTTGCATATCCCTTTGTGATTCCTGTCTTATGCAAGATTTGTGAAAGTATGCTTTGTCATGTTTCCAACAGCCTTTTCCTATCTCTCCTTCTATTTTCCATGACTTCTTTTGGTGCTACCTTAGCAAGCCTTTCCTCAGGACATTGTCAGAGCATATCCAGTTCTGTGCTTTCTGTGATCTAGTAGATTTCATATATCACCTCTTTCTATCTTCTTTCTTATACTGGAGAATCATGTCATTCATTTCAAAGGACAGTGTATTAGAAAGTAAATCGCCTTTAGGGAGAAGAAGGTAATTAATATATCATAATGCAACTTCCGTTTGGGGAGCACCATTGAGACAAAGTTTTATAGCTGTTACTGTACCTAAACCACTTGCACAACTTTTTTCACTTACATTGTTGATATTTCACTATCATATACTGGAATGTGCTATTATACTTTGTTTCCAGGGGTGAGAGTGAAAGGATATGATTGCTCAAAAATAACTTTTTAGCAGATAACACACTTACTTCTTTATTACGCCTCCTTTTTAATGTATCATCACTGATTACAGCAAGTAGACACTGTTCGCTATAAAGGTCTGTATTTGTATAGATTTACAATAATTTCTGAAGCTTGGTCACTTCACCTGAAAAAATGCTTGTAGTGATAGATGTTTAACTTTTCGGTTATGAATTGACCATGAGATGATTAAGAGACATACTGTCTGGAATGTGCAGAGTGTGGAACAATGAAATCAAGAATCGACAGAGGATGTCTAAGAAAGAAAACATTTAAGACTGGAAATGACTGCTATTAGGTGAATTTTATTTTTAAATGTGTTTCTAACATTCCCACACTGACCTCTATTCCAGTGTTAGTTCACATGTTTGTTTACTTAACCAAAGAGCTTATAAAATAATAATCTCCTGGTTATTCACAGTGAGCTTGTTTTCGCTGATTTTTTTGTAAATAATGGATATTTTCCCCTTCAATAAACACATCACACCGAATGAGATTTGACGACCTTTATTAAAATTCCATAAACATAACTTTATTAACCAATATTAATTAATTAATTACAACTGATGCATAATATAGCTGATTTTAATCATAGCATAATCCATGTAATGTTAATCAAGACACCGTGACCTCACTCATCCTGACCCAGTAAGCAGCGTCCATACCTCCACTTGCTTACATTACTTATGAAGTAGCATCCCACCACTCACATCATATATCATTTATCAAATTACATATCCATCCAAACAAGCAGTGTCCTTATCTCCGCTCTCTTCCTTTGCTTATGAAGTAGCATCCCATCACTCACTTCATTTACCACTTATTGAATTAAATATCCAAACCAATTAGCAGCATCCTTACCTCTGCTCACTTATTTTATTTATCAAGCAGCCTCCGACTGCTCACTTTCCATTCCCAACTCATTGAAATGAACATCCAACACCTGAGGGGAAACAGAAGAGGGTAAGTCTGTCCCTTTTCTCTGCCCTACCTGAACTGATAAAATAACCCCAATTCACTCTATTCCACCAAAAAGCGGAGGGTGGGCATGTAGCAAGTACATACCAAAATGTGATCCCTTATACAGTTACACTTCCATAAAACTCCTTAAATCCCTCCCTGCCATTATGTCCTCGCAATCATCCCTCATTTGCAGTTAACCCAATCATCCCTCATTTGCAGTTAACCCTTTCACCCTCTACCCCCTAGAATCCCAATAATATAATTATCTAACCCCCTCTGAAGATGTCCCTGGACAAATTGGTTTGTTACCAAACCTCATTTGCCCTGGTCCCCTTCAATAAACATATCACACCGAATGAAGTTTGGCTACCTTTATTAAACTTCCATAAACATAACTTTGTTAATCGATATTAATTAATTACAACTGATGCATAGTATAGTTGATTTTAATCACAGCATAATCCATGTAATGTTAATCAGGACAACATAACCACACTCATCCTGACCCAGTGAGCAGCATCCATACCTCCAGTCACTTACTTTACTTATGAAGTAGCATCTCACCGCTCACTTAATTTACCATTTATTAAATTGCACATCCAAACAAATAAGCAGCATCCATACCTCCGCTCGCTTATTTTATTTATCAAGTAGCCTCCAACTGCTCACTTTCTTTTCCCAACTCATTGAAATAAACATCCAACACCAGAGGGGGAACAGAAGAGAGCAAGCCTGTCTCTCTTCTCTGCCCTACCCAGACTGAAAAAAATAACCACGATTCACTCTATTCCACCAAAAAGGGGAGGGAGGGTGGGTAGTAAGTTCATACAAAAATGTGATTCCTTACCCAGGTACACTTGCATCCCTCCTTACCCTTACCTTACTTCCTCCCAATCATCCCTCATTCTCATTTAACCCTTTCACCCCACGCCCTCTTAAATCCCAATAATATAATTATATAACCCCCCTCTAAAGATGTCTCTGGACAAATTGGTTTGTTACCAAACCTCATTTCTGTTCTCTTATACAAGACAGTTTTAATTTTGTGAAGTGTTTTCTAACAAGATAGATGATGAGGTAATTTGCAATTGTTCACCAATACTTTTATATAAGCAAGAATTTCCATAAGGGCCTCAAACATCTACCCTACACAGATAGGCAAAAAGCCCTGTCCCTCTGCTCAGTTTCATACAAACTCCTCTGGGGTGACCTCTATTTGGTATATAAAGCAATCTCAGACAATGCCTTGATGGGACTGCTGCATATCCACAAGTCAAGCTCCACTCAAGCAATCCATACGTGCTACCTCAACCTGGTCTGTGATATCAATAGGACTTGTTAGCAGGACAGATTTGTGTCCCAGAGACTCCCCCATCTGTGGAATAGACTCCCTCTCCAAGTCAAGCAGAGTACCTCATTATCCCCTTTTAAGCACAACCTGGATAACTGGATGGGAAACAGAAACTACACCTCTGAGAATCCACCTGTGTCCCTGCTGGACAGGGGCTTTGGGTGATGACTTTTCTAAACATGGGCTAAACTCTTGGCTAGGCTTATAAGATCCTCAGGGGCAATAGCCTGGTAACCGCCTATGAGCCTATGATGAGGCAATAAGCAAATATCTCATTCTGTGCAATAACCTCTAAAGGGACTATTATATTCTGTGGATAGTTATTAATAATACAATATCAATATAAAAAGAATGAGGTGAATAATGATATCTAGAAAACATTCAGAATAGAAGTTTTTACAGTTATTAGGTAAGAGGACATTTAAATGTAACAAAGCTAAAGATTAGTGGGGAATGATATTTTAAGTGAGTAAATATCTAAGGAAAGGAGATGCAATTGAAAAAAATATTGTTATGAGAGCGTAGGCATGCACAAGTAAAGAACATTGTTGCATAAAAGACAGAGAAGAAAGTCTGGAAGGAAAAAGTAGGGAAGAAGAGATAAAGAAATCATCATCTTGTATGATTAATAACTGCAGGAGGTAAGTAGGAATGAATACTGGAAATGCCTTATATGCTATAGACTTTAATGAGAGTAGAACAAAACATAATTAAAGTGAATTGCAAATAAGTTGGAATACAAAAAGTAGCAGACCTGTCTGAAGAACAGATAACTGGTAGAAAAAAAAGAAGGAGCTGTTGTAATCAGTTTTTAGTCAATGGAGTTTGTATTAGTTGTCATTTACGTCTTTCAAAGGTGCAGTTTCTGAAAACTTAGATTTGGATGACTACAATATTATGAGGAGGTGATAAGAAACCCCATCATTTATAGGGAATATGTCATTGTCAGATGTAAATTGGCCCAAAAGGCTTACCCAAAATCACGGATGGTGATAGTTGAGGATTTCCTTTCCTCCACCATTGTGCAACCTCATAATAAGTATATTAAAATTCAGAAGTGTGTATGTTGGGGGTGTCCCCTTGTAAAAAAAATAAATAAAAAAATTAGATTTTTGCCTAAAGTGCATTCGGATAAGTATTTTTGGTGGATTTGTGACCAATGAAACTACAGTCGCTCTATCTACATAAATTCTCAACTCTTATACTATACTGTTAATAATGTTGCTATAAATTATAACATGCTATATTTAGTTATACTTTTGACATTAAATTGAGTTCTATAAGTTGAGGATGCCATTATTGCAATGGACTTTGCCAAATTTGTTGTTGAAAAGGATTAGGAAAAGGATTTTTCATGGAGGCTATTCCTAATCTAATTTGTCTACAGAATGTATGCCAATTTGGGAATTTAGAAATGACAGAATGGCAATTTGTGTTTGTAATTTTGGTGGCATATCTGCCTATTATTTAAGCAGGTAAAGTAGCATATTCCCCCTCAGTCTCTGCTAATGAATCAAATCACAGATCTGTGGGTAGATAACTTTATTGACATTAACATATAATGCATAAAACTCCACTATTGCACTTTGAATTCAATAAAAAGAATTGCTTTTAAGTACCATTCTGATGTCAGAGAGGTCCTTAAAAATTGTTAAGCATCCTGTCAGTGTTGTTAAATACTAATCTTATTTTAGGGTGTTAACATAGCTGAAGTGCCCTAGAAAGCTGTTAAACACTTAATTTGGACTTTTCTAAGTTCGAATAGCATGTATACCAGGTTCCCAATGCTCTTCTGTGGTGACTGCTCTCTGTGTCAATGTGTTACAGCTTTCTAAGTTCTAAAACCTTTAACACTATTGCACTAAACAATTGTAGTAGAAGTGTGCAGGTAAATTTCCATACACTACACAGAATTATGATCAGGTCCTTCTGATCATAACCTGGCATATTTTGTGTTGTTCACATGATTACCAACACTCAAGTCTAGAGCATCACTCATAAGGTGAATTCCTTTTACATCCTTCTCTAAAACCCATAACATCTTGATCATGACAAGAGTCTCAGTTAAAACCCCTATATTGCTCTGAGCCAAAGAACAGACTTAATATTCTCAGTACAGAAGATTCTAATCTGTATATATTATATTTATTTATTGAGGTAGCATCCAAGGGTCCATTTTAAGCCATGGAATTGTTGCATTAAAAACACAAAGCATTACAGTTCCATCAATGTACATGTAGACAGAAATTATATTTCACAAATATAAAATATATTACTGAAAAAATAATACTTTCTGTTGGGATTGAGGATTTACAATGTTTTTGTATCCTGTAGCATCTGCCAATCATAGGATTTTTACTGAGTCAGTAAAATGAGTGCTAAATGTTAGTTAATTGTTGAACAGAACAGTGGAGAATTTAAGATCAATGACTGTTTTTCATGTTAAGAGTGGAAGTAATAAAGTCTGAGTTGTTAATTTCTGGGGACTGTACAGAATGGTATAAGTATACCTACATCAGTATTAAATATTGCATTGGATGGTATTAGCCATTTTCTCAGATTAGCAAATTTACTGTAGTCCTAATTGTACTTAAATATGTTTAGCCCTGCCACTGTGGTGTTGTGAGATTACCGGAGAATCAGCTGACTGGAAATGTATTGCTCAATCACAGCTCCTCAAATTTATTTTTATAAGATCATTGTGTGCTGTTTAAGACAGATTTCCATATTCTCACTGTCATGCATTCATGCAGTCAAAGAGTTAATAGATGTATGAGTATCACAAAAGAAAGGAGGCTAGCTCCCTGTGGGGTAAAAAAAAGCTGTGCAGTTATGTAATCTGTTTGCTTTAATCAGTTGTAATCACTGAAGTTATTCTTTGATTACATTATCTCATTCTTACATAGTGGAAGCATACATGTAACTGGTCTGTAGGCATTTTGGACAAACTTAGTTTGGCACATTGCCCCACATGTCATTGAAGCATATATTGAAAATCAGCACTGAACCTTGAAGAGGTTCGTAGCAGTAAAGTATAGATATGAACAACTATTCTTCCATTTTTATGAATTGGCTGTGGTTTTCTGGATAGCTAAGCAACAATAATTGGGAAGCTGAGGAAAGGTGAATTCTGCTTTGTTTTTATCCATCAGGACATGGGGTAATTATGATAAATAATTTTGAAAAAAACACTGTCTTAGATGACCAAAATATGGTTTTGATTTATTTCAAACCTTATCTATTGTGCATGAATGAATAAGACCGTCTCTAGACCAATTACTTGTTGAAACTATGTTGACTATTTGTTATTATGTAATAAAGTATTCTTCAAACTATGTAACCTATTTTTTATCATACTATGATTGTTTGTTTGTTTGTATCTTTTGGCTTTTCCCAGTTAGGGGTCGCCACAGCGGAACTCTGGTCCGCTAATGATTGGCAGTTGATTTTTACGTACCGGCTTGCCAGCCCTGATGCACAACCTTCAACGAAGGTACGCCCATTCACGCATGTCTCCAATCACAAGACGCTCTAGCTGAGAATCGAACCGGACAGTGTCTTACTGTGAGGTGACAACGCTACCGCAGCACATGATAATCAGTGTAAATTTGCAGTTGTATATGCATTATCCAGAGGAGTAGAAGTTCTATGATTTCTTTGCCATTGAGTTATTCATAAATTGTGACATTTGTCCTATGAACTAATAAAAGCTGCTCTGTGAATATGTTAAATATCTACTGCCACACTTTCAATTTTAATTAATGTTCATATTATCAAATCATTTTAATAGCAACACATACTTTTTAGAGGATAGAGCCATGATTATTAGCCACATAGAAATAGCTTTTTTCAGAGATCATGTGGGATGTAAGGATGGCACACATTGCTTAGAACATTGCCCAGTTTAACACAGCAATGAACAAAATAACTATCAGCACTTCACAATGTGACTGCTTAGAAGGAAATAAATGAACAAACTTGTTCCAACAACTGCATTACGCAAACTAGAACTGCACATTCTACACAGGCAATTGATTTGTTCTGTTACTGAGCTGCTAAATTTTTATGTAAATTTTACTGCACTATATAACGAGGGATAAGCATGTTTCTATATTGCAAACAAACTCGGTAACAGAGAGAGCTAATGGTATATAAGAATACTGAGAGGAAGCTAATAGAATGTAGTGCAAGTAAAACAGTAAGAAAATATTGTGCTTCATTATATTAGACTTGCAAAATAAATTCTCATGTCTTTATTTACATAATTATTAACTTTTTTTATTGTCTAGATTCCATTGCTTACTCCAAAATTCTACTACAAGAAATTCCATAAAAAATACCTCCACTCCTTATGTTACATCAGGGTATCCAATACGATCATGCAAACCAAAATGTGAGTAGTCTATTTTGTTTTGTAACTCATATCATGAGATTTTCAGATTTGGTATACCATTAAGTGGCAATTTGTTAAATAAACCAGTCTCTGAAATGTCGATCCTTTCTTCACTTAACTTAATCCTTACTATAATTGTTCATGACTAACCTTTCCCTTAAAACCATAATAGATCAGGTGATCTCTGTTATCTCATTGCTTTCTATAAGAGTATATTCATCACAAAAAAAGAATTTCTATCTATCCTGAAAGAGTATACTCATCTTTACAGGATATTTCCTTGTACTCCTGAAATGAGTATGGTTGTCAATGTTTTCAAAGTGTAATTGGCAAAGTTCTGGCACAGATACATACCAAAAACTAAAGTGGCAAGTTGGAATCTACAAGCAGACCTGATTTGCTAAGCTCACATAGTGTAATGGTCAGCATGGAATGTGCAGACAGTGGTTAGAATGGAATGTACAGAGCAGGAGTTATTAAGCAGTATTTTCAAAATGTTATGAAAATATGAGATTTAACTTTTTTTATATTAATAATAGAAAATGGAGTGTAGTACTGTCACTGGGAGTGGTATTTGCAAACAATGGATAGTAGTAAAAAATGACATTAAAACACGGTGGAAGATATTAAGAGATTATGAAATATAAATGCTTTTATGGTAAAACATTTATGACTATAAGCCATATTTTCATAATTGCATTAATTTCATAAAAGCTTTGTAACCTACAGTGAACAAATGATTACCTTTAATACGAAACATGCTACTACTAACAAGTGCCATCTGGTAGGCACAGTTTTGTAGATTAATATTGTTTTGAAATACTGTGAAAAAAAACTACATGCATGGATTCTAACAATATTACCTACTTATGTCATACATCATTGGAAATCGAACAAACAGATGATTAATTGTCCCAGAGATATCATGGATCCGTCTTGCATGCTTACAAAGATAAAATTGTCATTTCCGACAGCTAATACCACTTTTCTTTCACAAATCTGCAATATAAAATTGGCACTACAGAGCTTTGATACGAACATCAATGTGCAGCCCATTATCTTCGGAAGAACTTTCATATTTTACATTTTTTGTAATTCTCACCGTTTATCAGATATTGCAAATGTCATGATGTATGCTGTCAGTAAGTGATTTATGAGAATAGCTTTCAGGCCGGATTCAAAGATGGCTGTCATTCTGTGAACACTGCAGATCTACAGCTCTTCATATATCCTGAGGAAAATCTAACCCCGAAGCTATACTACGATTTATTTAACAACAATTTTTTGGTAAAATAAATCTACTCCATTCAAGTATCCTTCAAGAGGTGAATGAACCCGGGAAAATTAAAGAATTTAACAGGATTAGAACTGATTGATGGACTTTGAAGAGAGTATCAAACAAAAGAAATGTGCGTTCAGCAAAGTTGGCCTATTTACTATCAACTTATAGTAAGTTGCAGTACTGATGTATAATGTCAAAAGAAGACAAAAACATGGACACAGCAACTACAAAAACCATGCTGTCAGAACTTCTATCACCAGAAATTACAAAACAACAGGGACATCTAAAACCAGGGAATAAAAATAAACCAGACCAACTGGCGAACATGGAAGATATTAAAACTGCTTTGCTACCTATTCAAGAAGCTTTGAAAGAGCTATCTAATCAAGTGCAATCCTTTGGAATTTCCTGCAGTTAAATTCTCCAAAGAATGGATAAAACTGAAGCTAGAATAACTGAGAATGAAGACAAATTAACATTGCTTGCCAAAAAAGCTGATGCACGTGAGCTGGATATTCATTCTATACAAGCTAAAATTGTGGATCTGGAAGCGAGATCCAGGAGAAACAATATAATTATTAGAGGAATACCGGAAACTGTACAGTATAATGATCTAATTCCATCCAAAACACAAATATTTACAGCACTATTCAATGACTCTGATCTGGCTAAACAAATAATAATAGAGAGAGCCCATAGAGCCCTGAGGGAATCTCAGGCTTCGAATATACCAAGACCTGTTTATGTTAAAATTCTCAACTACCAAGATGTCAACAAAATAATATTAACTGTAAAGAAAAATGGAGGCTTCATTATGTGGAAAAATAACAGAATTTCTTTGGCTCAGGACTTGCCTCTGCAAATTAGACAAGCCAAACAAGCACTATCTTCATACTGCAAGTTTCTTATTGAAAAACAAATTAAATTTCAAATGAAGTACCCTAACACACTAATATTTACAGTCGATGGCTCTAAATATTCTGTTACTACAAAAAAAAGAAGCAAAATCTACCTTTTTGATGATTTTCAAGAGTTTGCCTGCTTCAGAAATTTAATCTGGCCCTCCGCTGCGACTGGTATAACACCAGAGGTCGGATTCATCTTTTGCTCCAACTCGAGGTCTTGATATTCCTTTGTTCTAGGTTTTAGTGTACCAGGCTCCTTGTTGATCAGATAAGAACCTTGTTTTCCAGCTCCTGGATGTTCGCAAGCTATTTCCAAGGTTTTATAGCCTTCACAAAGTACACTTTCACACGAAGAAACAGGAAATGTTTTGCTGCTGCAGAGGGTCCGGTTTTGATGTGGAGCTTCCGGATGTCCGTTTGTGTAAAGGATCCTCCATCTGGAAGTCAGTGATTGGTTTCCAGGGTTGGAAATCTGAAAAAATCTGTCCAAGACTGAAAAATGTAAAATAAACTGTAATCACAATTTTCTTTAACAGTATAAGTACATAGAAACACATTTAGTTAACCCAAATCAAACATTTAATTTATGCAAGTATATATAGTTACACATGAAACACGAAGCATATATGAGAGTAATCAGAGCATCTATTAATGCCTGAAAATTAGTATTGGGAAGGTTTAAACTGTTATTAGGTAAATTAATAAATAAGTTGTTAAACACATGCAATCTATAATGACTTTTTAAGTATATAATCTGGTTTATTAAGTCCCTTAATAGAAATTACTTACATATACCTTACTAATACACTGAGACTACTGATAAATATTGATGTTACATTCAGATCCAGTACATAAGGTGAGAAACTACATAAATCCTTGTAGAAGCTATCACAGGATTATAGATATTTTGGTATATGTCATAATATAATAGCTTCTAACAAATATAAATCTGGAATAAAGGTTATTGAATGTAGAATGTTAAACGTACATAGATACTAATGTATTAAGAGCAATAGTAAGTAGTGTTGTTAATTACTGGATTACCTACTATCAGGACCATTTTAAATAATTATAACATAGGGTAATAGGTATATACGACACTAGGTATGGGTTATATAACTATATAACTACAATAGCTTTGGATTCTAAAAGTTGAAAGCCAAACCCTGCCATTACTTATTGATACTAGTTAATTCAGTTTAAACCTGGAAATATATAAACAATGAAAGATCTAATTTTGGTAGTGAAGTGGTTATTTATTCATTTTCCAATTAATAGAAGACATTTTAGACTGAATACAGGTTGATCATTGTATTTTATAACTCTTGATAGTGTCTCATATTTGATTTTCTTTAGGTTTAAATATAGGTTTACATATAATCTAGAGCAATCTTACTTATATATTACATAAACTTATCAGCTTTATTACTTTAGGAATATTTTTATTGAGACACACCAAACTATTAGCATTAAAGTAGACATTTGAGATCAAATGGAGAGGACTGATAATACTTATATATGCTGTTATGACCTATTTTCCTTGACATATTCAAGTAAATAGCTAGAACAAGAGATGTGGATGAATAGCAGTGTTTAATAGTGAATGTATAGGTTAGGCTTTCTAGACTTAGTTGTAGTTTATATAGGTTTTTTGCATGTCATATATGTTACATATTATAATCTGAAGAACACATATCTGTCAATGTTATTAATCCTTACAATGTTTTATTATGTGAAAAACCTATATATGTCCTGGTCCAGGGGTATAGTGGGTAGGCACTGGTATGGGATGGGATTCCAAGAATGCTTCCATAGTATACACATATTGAAAATATATTCAAATTTATCATATTGTGTCTGATTTAAAGAACACTTAAGTAAAATAAAGGTTTTGATATGTGGGAAATAGACTCATAGAATACTAAAGGGCTCCAGAACTTGAAAAAGAGGAAACTATTTCTTTATTTATTAATGCAAGCTAGGGCATGTTTTATTTTACTTCAAGAAATTCATTTGACCAATGATCAATGGGCAGTTATTAAGGAAAAAAAATGGATTAGAGAGGTTATAGCCTCGGAAGGTAAAACAAATAGTGTGGGGGTAGCGATAGTTTTAAAAAAGCAATATCAAGGAAAAATTCTAGAATCTAAAATAGATAAAGAGGGAAGATGGTGCTATGTGATTCTTTCTTCTACTCTTTATGATAAACCCATTTTACTTCTTAATGTATATGTACCATGTAATAATCAACAGTCTTTCATAGCATCACTTTATCCTATTTTAAATCAATATAACAACTACTATATAATCATAGGAGGTGACTGGAATGTTTATCAAAATCCTAAATTGGATAAATCAAGACCACATAGGTCATTTAATAATCAAGCAGTAATAGCATTAAGCAAACTTAAAGTTGAATTTAAACTGTATGATCCTTTTAAATATGTAAACAATCAGCTTAACACAAACAATTTCACATTCTATTCAACTTGTCACAAAATGTGGTCTAGAATAGATTTTTCTTGATTTCAGAAATTCTAATTAATCTAGATCCCTTAGTATCTATGCAAGCTCGTTATTTATCAGACCATTCTAAAATTACATTAAGTCTTGCTAAAGACCTTAGAAATAGTTTACCGCACAGGGGTTACAATTGGTCTCTAAATCCAAACTTGTTAAATAAAGAAGATATAATCCAGGAAATTCAAGATATTTTCAATCTCCTATTAGTTAATTTTTCTAAACAACAACATACACCTGATATTGAATGGGTGACAACTAAAGCACAAGTAAGAGGGATTTTTCTTCAAAAATCTTTGTACTATAAAAGAATACAAACTAGAGATGTGCAAAGGTTAGAAGCTAAAATTAAAACATTAGATCAGGATTTAATCCGGAATTATAACCAACAAACAGAAACGGGATTATTAAAATGTCAAAAAGATCTTTTTTGATTCCAAATAGCAGGTTGATGTTCCATGAACATAAAATGTTGGCAAGATATGCTAACCATATTCAAACACCATCAAGGGCATTAGCTAAAATTATTAACCAATCGAAAACACCCTCTCAAATTCCGAAATCAATTTCAAGAATAAAATATATACAGAATCTGAAGATATTATAAATACCTTTGAATTGATATATTCTCAAATTTACGGTGAACAAAATGAATCACTTATAAATAGGATTAATAATGATTTTTTGCAAAAAAATATTTTTCGGAAAACAGACAATAACTCTCAGATAGATTTAATTAAACCAATTCCCTCTGAAGAAATAATACATACAATCAAAAAATTGAAATCCCATAAAGCCCTGATGGTCTGACAGCAGAGTTTTATAAAACTTTTTGTGATATTTTTGGTAAAATACTCCCACATATATTTAATTATATAATTAACAATGAAATTAATGACCCTCATTTTAATGCACCAAAAACAATTCTTGTACCTAAAGAAAATTCAGATCTTCAAAATCCAGATAATTATAGGCCTATTTTAATTTTACATATAGATATGAAAATCCTGACCTCTATTTTAGCTAATAGATTGAAGAAGGTAATGGATTTAATAATATCTAATGAACAAGCCGGATTTTTAAATGCTAGACAAACCAGTGGCAATACTTTAACACTTTATACATTAATTTCTTATGCCACTCAATGGAATTTAAATATCTATGCACTTATAATTGATGCACAAAAGGCTTTTGATAGAGTTAATATAAAATTTCTGTTTGATATTTTACCATATTTTAACATACCTTAAGACTTTATCCTAACATTACAAATATATAATAATCCTTACGCAACTTTATACATCAATAAAAACTTTTCTAAAAGAATACAAATTCAAAATGGAACTTGTCAGGGCTGTCCTTTACCCCCTATATTATTCAGTTTATATCTAGAACCACTATTTTTACATATTAAACAAAATATATACCACAATGCCCCAATACTTTATGGTACTAAAATATCTATGGCTGCCTTTGCTGATGACCTTAATATATACTGTACAACACCAGTTTCAGATACCAAAAAACTATTAAAAGCTGTGGATGACTTTGCAGTAATATCCAACTACAAAATAAACCTTAAAAAAAACAATCTATTTCCTTTAAAAACTCCAAAACCTTTTTAACATTTACCACTGGTAGGGCAAGTCAAATCTGAAGAGGAGATAAAATATTTAGGTATTATTTTTTCTACAGATAACAAAGATTTTTATATCGATAATGTTAAACTGCTTTGGGATCATATACTATCTGACTTAAGAAGATGAAATAATTTGAAATTACCATCGTTAGCAAAGGTTTCAATTATTAAAATGAATGTACTGCCCAGAATATTATACATCTTTAGAGCTACTGAAGTTCTAATCCCTAAGAAGTTCTTTAAATAAATTCATACAGAATCAGCTAAATTCATATGGGAACCTAGGAAAACTAGAATATCATATGATAAATTGATGACTCTGAAAAATAGAGGAGGGCTAGATCTACCCAATTTTTAAACATACTACTATTTAATAACAAATTCTAACAGAATTTTAAGAATTGCTATTTATGATACATCTAGTAATAAATGGTCATCAAAGTGGTTAGTTATGAATTACAGACATCAAATATCAATCCTAAATCACTACCTTTTTAAAGTAAAGACACATTTAAATCATATGCTATAATGGAACACATTAAAGTATATATAATATTGATACAAAATCTTTTTCAATCATTAAATCTCATTCAACATATGATGACCTTTCAACCCTTTCATAAGAATCCAAACCTGAAAATTAATAATAAATTAATATGCCTTAAAAAATTTCTCCTTATGATTAACTTAACTTTACTTGATATATACCCATATCTCAGTTATTCAACACATGAAATAATACATGAAATGAATCTACCTAAATCTTATTTAATCATACTGAGACAGTTAAAGGATCTTTCCATAAGTTACTTCAGAGATTTTAAAATTAATGATGAAGACTTAACAAAATGCTCAAATTTATGGCAAACTCTTCTACAAGATACTAAATTTATAACTTCTACAAGTAAACTGGTAAAAGATTTGAAATACCAAAATCAAGTACTCTTGTCTAACTATTGGAAAGAAAAAATGCCACTGATAGAAGAAAGTAAAATATTAAAAGCAATTAATTTAACAATAAAATCAATCTCTCTTCAAAAGTTAACATTTACCCAACTGATGATACTTAATAATGCTTACTATACACATCTTAGCTTGCATAAATTTAACTCTAAAAACTCTCCTAAATGTCCATACTGTAAAGATCAAATGGCAGACCTCTTTCACATGTTATGGAGTTGCAAATGTGTATATAAACTTTGGAATTCTTTAAAAATTCAACTTCAAAAGATGGGTTACCAAAATTCTACACTTTCTTGGGAATTTATGATTTTACATATCCCTCCTAATAATTTGGCTAGATCCCAAATGACCCTACTCATAAATATATTTTTGTTAATGAAACTCTACATAGCTACAAATTGGTTGAATCCATCTCAAACTTCATGGAACAACTTTAAAAGTTTAGCGATGAAACATATATTAGCCCACAAATTATTAATCAAGGATCATAGCAAAAATATAAATAATCCGAAAATATGGGAGCAAGTTTTCAATATTATATTGGCTTAATGTGCCGAACCCAGTTTAACCCCTGGACATATATACCTTAAAAGGAAAGTTATTAGTAATTAATCATTACAAGATATTAGATCTGCGGATAATCTTCTTCAGACATTCTTTTTTTTTTTTATTGATCTTGGTTAACCAATGGAAGCATTCATGTAAATAGTGTATATATGTTGTAGTATTGTTGTTAGAAGTATTATTTGGGAATTATCTGTTTTTCTTTTTGTTTAATGTTGTATGAACAACTGATAAAACAATAAAGATTTATTATTGATAAAAAAGAATAGCTTTCAGGAAAGTAAGTAAATGCCTGAATTTGAAGAAGTCAAAAATAAATGAATTAATTCTCTTCCTGCTGCTCATGTTTGAATGAGTTACATCTGCCTCATTTAATTGTTCTAACACAGCTTAGAATCTTAGTTCATCAACCTGCATATTTTTCTATGCATCTGTCTAACCTGTCTGGTTCCAAATGCTGTAATCTACATTAACAATGTTCTTCCCTATGAATGCTCACTACTTTTATGGAAACAATAAAGCATATCAGAATGATATAATACTCTCATAAAACCATTAACCTTCAAATTACATTAAATATGATTTTTGCTTCATTAACCTACCCGATTCCTGCACTCATTTTTGTCTCCTACAGACCCATTCCAATAACATGGACTTAACGATCAATATTCTTCTCAGCATTATTGTAAGCATTCTTCTTCCCTTTCTCAGTTTCTTTTCCGCATTATGATAAAACAATTAAAATGATTATCAGACCTGTTCTTTAAAAGATCAGTGTCCAGAGACCATATCTTCATGTACATACCATTTTGAAATGTTATTATCATCTGAAAGAAGATTTAGTCAATTTGCTGCAAGCCTGCTATATGGAATTCAGGTCCTCCAAGCATGATATTTTCCCATTCCCATCTATGTTTAAAATGATTTACTTAAACATCTTCCTGAATTAACTAACTGCAGATTGTTTTATCTAACAATTCAGCCACTTTTCTGACTTTTAGCAACTTTGTATTTTCTTTAAAAAGTACACTTTCACTTCTTCCTTCAGTGAAATTCTTTTCTAATTAAATTTGTCATCTGTTCTGCTTCTTGCTTTAATGCTTGATTGCAGTTACATGTTATAGCAACTGTACTGTTATTAACAATTCTTCCATCTATATGTTGTTAACCAAGTAAATGTTGTCAATAGTTTAGCAAATCCTGTGAAGCATTTAATAAATGCAAAGGGTTTTTAGATAACCTCCTTCGTATAGCTAAATTCTTAAAATATAATGCAATAAAAAATTTGAAATGCAGTTTCTGGCTGTGTGTTGTAGGTGCTCTATATATTTTCCTGTCTAAAGAAAATGTGAGCTTTCCTACCATTGCCACCTTTTTCTATCTTGCCTTTCACCTTCAAAATTATCTTTGTATATGCTGCAGTATTGATGTTTTCTCCACAGCTTTTATCTTGGCCAATAGACACTGAGTTTGCTTTCTTTCTGCAACAAAACCCTGTTTCTGAAAACACCACCTCCACAAGTTTCTTCCTTGTTGTTCTCAATCTGCATTCTTGCCTTTTCCTCTTCTGCCATTCATTTTTGGAAAAGTGGTGAAATGCCCAACTTCCCAGACTGTGTCTCCTCTGCTTCATTTTCACAAAACATACATAGCTAATTACTTCAGAGCTTATTCACAGAAATTATGTTGTCCAAAAATTACAAGAGTGGATATGTAAACCAAACAGCAGAAATATGAGTAGAAGCCAATGGAAGTCCATTCAGACATATATGGCTGCCAAAATAACACAGAAAAAATAAGGTGGAAAGCAAATGGGAATCTGGTTAGAAATTTAAATGAATTAGTGGTAGAAAGTGCAGTTGTGTACACTTACCATAAATGTGGATGTTCAAGTGTATTCACTGTTGCAGTCATCATATTTGAGTTATCTGCTTGCAGTAGCCCTCAGTCGGCCTGATTATCAAAGTCTTGGGTCCTGTGTTGGTTGCTGTCTCATCTTCTGTGACGTTAGGTAGTCAGGGGTATAAAGCATGCAGCTGATGCCATTACATCATTTTTTCTTGCCCCTGATGTCAGGTGCCCCCTTAATGGGAAGCAATTAAATATATATGTATACAAGGTTATACTTCCACCAAAACAGCAAATACACCAAAAAGCTTTTAAGTATAGTAAAGGAGAATAGAGGTATAGCCAAAGGAAGTCAGGGGGCTGGAGGAAGGGTAACCAGGACTGCAACAGTGAATACACTCGAACATCTACATTTATGATAAGTGTACACAACTGTACTATGTTCTTTGTGTTTCACTTTTGCAGTCATCACATTTGGGTAGATTCCCAAAGCTAAGGATGGGAGGAGGAATATAGATAGCATTAGGCTGACTATAAGGCCCTGCAAGACTGCAGTAGCAAAGCCAGCTCTGGATTTAGAGAAAACTGGCAAATGGTAATGCTTGGTGAAAGTATGTACAGAACTCCAGGTAGCAGCTTCTAGGATATCTCTGGTAGGGACACCTCTGAGAAAGGCTGTAGAGGTAGATGCAGCCCTGGTTGAATGGGGTCTAATCCCCTGTGGGATAGGTTTTCTGTGGTGCTTATAACAGAAGTGAATGCAATGGCCTATCCATTTAGAAATGGTTTGCTTTGAAATAGCCTTCCCCTCTGCCCCTGCAGCAAATGCCACCAGCAGTTGTTCAGATTTCCTTTGAGGTTTAGTCCTGTCCAAGTTCATAGGTAGGTACTAGGTTATTAGCGCTAGGGCCTATATAAGCCTAGCCAAAAAGGTACCCTCGCTTTTGCCACCCAAGAACATTATTTTCCTGTGACCCTGTCGAGCAGAGCCACAGAAGTGATCCCTGGGGTGAATTTCCTATTTCCCATCCAATCATCAAGAGTTTTCTTGAAGAATGCTAATGAGGAGCTCTGTTTGACATAGAAGTAAAATCTAAGTTGTCTGTGCACATCTAAGAAGTGCAGTATCCATTCCCCTTTGTTCTGTGGATTAGAAAAGAAGGTTGGCAAATGAATGGACTGATTAAGCGCCACACTGGATACCACCTTGTGCATGAAAGAGGGGTTGGTCCTGAGGGACACCCTGTCCGCATGAAAGATGATGAAAGGCTCCACTGCCAAAAGGGCCTGTAATTCAGATACCCTTCTTGCTGAAGTGATTGCTAAAAGGAAAGCTGTTTTTCAAGAAAGGAATTTTAACTCTGCAGTTGCAGCTGACTCAAAAGGAGGAAGAGTGAGTTTTTCCAATACAAAATTAAGGTCCCGGCTGGAGATGGGGCTCTTCTGGGTGGTCTTATGTTTTTTGGCCCCTCTGAAGAACTGCTTGAGCAGTGGTTGAGAAAAGAGAGATGGTTCTGTGTTGTAATGAACTGAAATGGCTGAGGCATGAATTTTGATGGAGGAAAAGGAAAGTCCCTTGTGAAGCATCTCAGTTAAGTATTGTAGAATCTGATGTAAATTGGGTGCTGTTGTGGCCATCCCTTGAGTTTGGTTCCAAGCACAGAATATTTTCCATTTTTCAGCATAAGATGTTCTAGTACTAGTCCTCTTTGCCTTCAAAATGACATCCAACACCTGTTTACTGAGGAATGGTAACAGAGAGATCAGGTAATTAGCCAGGCTGCCAGGTTCAGGGTTTGAAGCTGGGGGTGCAGAATCCGTCTCCTGCTGTGACAGCAGGGTAGGGGTCTGAGGTAGGTGCCATGGTGCCAGCAGTGACACACTGCGCAAGAGGGGGTACCAGTGTTGGTGTGGACAGTCTGTTGCAATCAGTATCATCCTTGGTTTGTCCTGTTTGATCTTTAGTAGCACTTTGGAGAGGAGAGGCAGAGGAGGAAAGGCATAAACTGATAGATTTTTCCAGCTGAAGGACAGAGCAGCCACTTTCAAAGCTTGTTTGTGGGGAGTCCTTGTGCTGAATTATTCCAATTGGTAGTTCTGGGGGGTGGCAAACAGGTCTATATCTGGGATCCCCCATTTGTTGATCAACATGTTGAAAATCTTTGGTAACAGTTTCCACTCGTGTAGGTCCATGAGATTTCTGCTTAGTTCGTCTGCCAGTGTATTTAGTTTTCCTGGCAGGAATTGAGCCTATAGATGCACTTGGTAGCTCAAGGCTGTGTTCCACAGAGCCATGGCTAGTCTGTAGAGGGGGTAAGAGTGGGTACACCCCTGCTTGTTTATGTACCACATAACAGTGGTGTTGTCCGGTTTACCATTAATTGTCCTGGAAGAATGTGGTCCTTGAAGGCTGTCAGTTCATTCTGTACAGCTAATATTTCCTTTTGATTGATATGCAGGTGCATTTGACTTGGGTTCCATTTGCCCTGAATGCACTTGCCTGCCAGGTGAGCCCCCCATGCATAGTCTGATGCATCGTCTGTTGTTAGGGTTTGGGCGGCAGGGGGTAGAGTGAATGGTAGTCCTTTGTTTTGGTGGCAGGCCTCTGCCCACCAAAGGAATTCTAACCATAGCAAGATATGATAGGAATCATTACTTCTAGATCCTGAGAATGTTGACACCATAGGCTTTTTAGGTACTATTGTAGTTTCCTCATATGCAGTCTTGCATATGGAATTAGTAGAATGCACGAGGCTATGAACCCCAAGGCTTGCAATATTTGCCTTGCAGATAGCAGGGTTTTTGTGGCTGCTAGTTTGAAGTAAGTTGTCAAATGAATTTGTTTCTCTGGCATGAGGAAAGCCATCTCGGAAGTTGTGTTCAAGCTTGCTCCCAGGAATATCATTTTTTGACAGGGTACCAGATGTGATTTATTTTCGTTTATGGTGTACCCCAGGCAAGTTAACACCTTTTGTACAAATGCCAGATGATTCAAAATATGTCCTGGCTTTCTGCCCAAATTAGACAATTGTCCAGGTATGGGTATATTTGAATACTTCTTTGCCTGAAAAATGCAATGACTGGAGCTAGGCACTTTGTGAATACCCCGGGTGCAGTAGATAAGCCAAAGGGCAGTGCAGAGAACTGATAGTGCATGCAGCCTGCTTTGAAGCATAGGTATTTTCTGCAAGATTCCCTGATTGGGATATGCAGGTAGGCTTCCTTTAAATCCAGTGTTGCCAACCAGGAATCTTTCCCTATCATGGGAAGTAACTGGTGAAGAGTTAGCATCTTGAATTTTAGAATCACCAAAAATGTGTTTAGGGTAGACAGGTCCAGGATAGGATGCCATGAGTTGTCTTTTCTGAGTACCAGGAAAAGTCTTGAGTAGAAACCTTGTCCCTTTTCCTCTTCTCGTACAGTCTGAATAGCCTTTAATCTTAAGAGAGAGAGTACTTGCTTTTGAGCCTCTGCCCACTGATTTGGGGGTAGATCTGGCCAACCATTTGGGGCTGATAGTGTGTGGAAGTGAAATCTGTATCCTTGGGAAACTATGTTTAAAACCCATTTGTCCTGGGTAATGAGTTCCCAGTTCTTTGCATGAAGAGAAATCTTTCCCCCTAAAGGAGCAGTCAGTTGAGAAGTGCTTGGAAGTTTTAAAGATAAGTCATTGAGACAGCTTACCACAGGGCAGAGTCTTACTACTCCCTTATTTGGAAGTGGGAGCCCCCCACTGCTTAGTCCTGTGCATACCCTGGGGCTGACGTCTGGGTGTTCTGCTGGTTCTAGGTTTGAACTGAGAAGGCCTGGAAGAGGCAGGAAAGGACCAATTTTTTGAGGGCCAATGCCTACTAAATCTAGGAGGCTGCACTTGTAAGAAATCTTTAACAGTTTGCATAGATTTTGCTTTTCCTCCATCTTTTTAAGAATTTCTTCAGCTTTGTTGCCAAACAGGCAGTCCTGATTTAACGGAGCATCCAGCAATTTAGTTTTAACATGATCTGGCAAGGATTGCTCCTTAAGCCAAGCATGCCTTCTAAGTACAGGCCCAGTGAAAGCAGCCCTGCAAGGTGCCTCTAGTGAATCAAAACCACATTGCAAAGTATGTTTTCCAACCTGTTCAGCAGAATGCACTAAATCCTGTAAATCCTTATTTTCAGCACAATCAGGAATCAACATAATTTTCTGTTTAAGCAATCCAATAATATGCTGCTGATACTTTAACATATGAAACTGGTAATTTAAGGCTCTAACAGCCAAGGTTGCAGAGGTGTATACCTTCTTACCCCATCTATCCAGGGCCCTGGAATCTCTATCAGAGGAAGTAGGATTTTTGGTAGTAGTAGCCTTAATGCCCTTGGGTCCCTGTGAAATGGTCTCAGGGTCCACAGTAGGATTTTTGAAAAGGAACTTATGAGAATCAGGAACCCTGTAATATCTATCAGGTTTTCTGGGAAGCAGGAGGTAAAGAGTCAGGGGCCAAGTTAGATTCCAAAAAGGCATTGTCAACAATGTCCAGCACAGGAGAGATAGCTAAAGGTTTGTGTTGGGGCAGGAGTAAGAAATCTCTAAGCCACTTTTTAGAATCAGAGTAATCCTGGCTTTCCCAGTGAAAATGCTCCCTAAGGTATGCAAGGTTTCACCAAAAGAAAAATCCTCCGGGGGAGAAGAAGAGGGAATGGAGTTCTCTGCATTAGAATCCTCATAGGTTGATAAGGGTAAATCCTAATCATCAGAGGAGACAGAAATTTCAGAATCCTGGTCAGAAGTATCATAAGCAAATTCAGTCCTAGGTCTCTTAGAGGGGGAAGGTTGGCTTCCTCTGATTAAAGTAATAAGGTCTTCAGCCATTCTTATCATTTGTTTTTTAGGCATAGAGGCCTTACCATGCGGTCTGGGCATCGGTTTCCTAGGCATGGTTCGAGTTTTAGGCCTAGAAGAAGAAGATGGCGTTGGTTTACTATGCAAGTCAGTAGGCCTGAATACACACTCAGAAGCTGGTGCTTGCACAGCGGCTCCAGAACCATCCAAGATGGAGACATCCGCAGGTTCCACAGTTGAAGCATCTCGAGGCATACTGGACTATGAATGTATCTCAGTAGAGGCCTGCGAATCTTAAGTAGTGGGTATCAGGGGCTGCAAAAGCACCTCACTGAGTACCGGCAAACTGGCGACTAACTTAGGAGAAGCTTCGTCGGCAGCTTTGGACCCAGGCGGCCCATCTCTGTCTTCATCTTTGCGTTTTTTCAGAATGTCGGTAGTCAAGTGGCTTACCGAAGACATATTTGGATAATTGAACCGAGTACCAAAATATTTAGAAGCGAAAATGAACCGACGACGAATAGTTTGTGGTTTAAATAAGGCACAAAACCGACAGCGAGGTATGTCGTGGTCAGGGCCTAGGCAAGGAATACAGTAAGAATGAAAATCTTTATGAGGTATTTGCTTTCCACAAGAAATACAATTACTGACTTTTACTGACATCGGTTTCAAGCACCAAAAATTTTCCCCACCGGGGTACTTAGCTTTAGTTGAAGACTTTGGTTCTGAAACTTGAAAACAAAAATTTCAGGAGTCGGCCGACTGGCACTTGCGAACTGCTTCTACTTCGGGCACCGCACGGTGAGAAAGACTGATGTAATGGCATCAGCTACATGCTATATACCCCTGACTACCTGACGTCACAGAAGATGAGACAGCAACCAACTCAGGACCCAAGACTTTGACAATCAGGCCGACTGAGGGCTACTGCAAGCAGATAACCAAAATGTGATGACTGCAACAGTGAAACACGAAGAACATCTACAGAAGCTGCTTGCTAACATCTGTCAGTGTAACATTAGCAGTGCTAATGCTGTGCTTCCTGAAGTGCTGGGATTGATTCCCTCATTTTCTACTTGCATTTGGTTTGATTAGTATCAAACTACTTAGCCAGATAGTGCACTCATGCTGTCTCTTAAAAGAGACATGTATACCTTGTAGGCTAACCTAATTATCAAATGAGCAGAAAAAGAGAGTATCGCTCTAAGGGTTTCATTCATTGTTTTTTTTTTTTCCTACACAGGGAAGGTGAATGCAGGTTGCCATAGATTACTGTGTGCTGTTATCCCCTGACTTTAGGACAGCAAACATAGTTTCACCTTCTCATTTCTTACCCATTTGATCAGATGAATTATGCTTTTCATTTGGTAAAGTTTTACCAGTTCCATTTTATTTATTTATTTATTGTTTTGGGTTACATTACCAGCTCAGTAATAACAAATACTCATGATACAAAGTTTTTCTGAGAGTCAGAGTATCAAGAAGTAATTTTCTTTCAGTCCAGCTGGTCCAGTAACTGACTAAACTGATTATGAATATCCATACTCCTTGTACTCTGTATTGCAATTGTTGTAATATTGTTGGTCTCATTTATTTAACTTTCATATCTGATAATTAAATGTCTCATCTCTCTCTTTCCATATCATGTTTATTACTCCAGTGCCTGCATTGCTAATTGAGAGGTAACTAAAAGGCTTGCATTCCTGCATATTTTTTCCCATTAAGATATACATGAATCATTAGTTTTGACTAAGGGTATATCAGCTATTGTCTCTTTGCTTAGCTATCCTATTTGAATAATACCATAACTCATTTTTATTCTATGGATTGTAAATTATTTGTTTCCTTCTGTGAAAATCGTTAATATAAAGACTTTTGCACTGTGAATTTGACTTGTTTAGCTATTGCTTACAAAACTGGCCCAAAATGAGCATACATATATCTAGAGAGTGGCACATGTCTGGCAAGGAGAAATAATGCATTGCCAAATTATATGATGAATTAGATGAATTATGCTGCAGACTATAGCAGTAGCTCTTAACAGAATTTGTAAAATTATTTAAAAACTGCAGGAAAGTTTAGGATTTTTTTCCTGATTGTTCTAACAGTTGTTGTTTGTCTTTTGGCTTTTTCCTGGTAAGGGGTCACCACAGTGGAACTCCAGTCTGCTAATGATTGGCAGTAGATTTTTACAAAATGCCAAGGTGCCAGCTCGATGCCCAACCTTCAACGTAGGCATGGCCATTTACACATGCATGTCTTTCGAACACTACCGAACCGCGGGGAGGACATGCATACTCCACACAGAAGGCACACCCAAGCCAAGCCGAGAATCGAACGGGAGAACCTCTTGCTGTGAGGTAACAATGCTACTGCCATACCACAGTGGCATACCCTGATTGTTGTAACAGTAATAACTTGTAATGGAGAACTGTTAATTCAATGGACATCTCACTAATACTGATATTCTGACAGTGACTGCACTCATTGCTGTGCTTTCTGTATGTTAAATAGGCATTTACAAAATGCTGCTGCTGTGTCTTTCCGCTTTTTCCCAGTTAGGGGTCACCACAGGAGAACTTCGGTCCGCTAATGATTGGCAGTGAATTTTTATGGTGCCGAGTTGCCAACCCGATGCCCAACCTTCAAGGAAAGCACGCCCATTCACGCACGCACCTACCAAAATGTAAAAGAAGACGAACTGCAGTGATGGTAATTTTAACATGGGAGAAGCATCTTGTATTTGATACATTGTTGCATTGGTTGGCATTGCTCACTCACAGTGCTTGGTTCTGTAGTTCAATGCATGGGTGTGGTGCTTTCTATGTGGGGATTGCACGCTCCTCCAAAGTTAATATGAGTGTTTAATGAGGTCTAAAGTTCCATTCCACACCCCAAAGAAATGTTCATAGATAAAAATGCAAAGTAACCACTAATGAACAAAAAATGGCACCCACGGAGCTGGAGAGCAGCTGATGCAGTAAAAACAAGGATGATATCACCACTAGATTCAAAGTACAAACAATTTTTTCCACACAAAGTATATGCACAAGCTTTTGCTCAGTCAGGAACTTCTTCAAAGTAATTCAGTTAGTAAAACACACTTCATTTAAATACTAAATAGGCAGTCAGTAAAACACACTTCATTTAAATACTAAATAGGCATACAATCAATCCTAAAAACGACATCCCCTTTTTTTACTACACTGCTAGTAAAATATATCTTAAACAATAAATAAACTTTATCTCGTCTCTAAAATACAATACATTCCCTAACACATTCACTAAAACAGCTATTTAAATTTTATTTTTAAAATATAATACAATGGGTTCAGCTTGTGGTGGGACATATGCTAACATTGTAATGTTACAGTGGGAGAAAAAATATTTATTTAATTCAAATTATTCTCCCACTGTATATGTTATACGAGATTTTGGGATGATATTTTTATGTACTGGGAGGGGCCAGGTGAGATTATTCCTTAGTTTTTAGAATATTTGAATGGGTGTACCCCTTATCTTAGATTCACACATACGGTAGGAGTTGATGAAATACCATACCTAGATGTGAGGCTAATAAAAGTATCTAAGGTGTTTAAAGCTGAAATCTATCGAAAACCAACATATTCAAACAGCTTTTTGCATTTTATTAGCTCTCATCCATTTAAGCAAAAGAAAGCTGTATTAAAAGGTCAATATGTAAGGGCTGCACAAATGGTATCTGAAATTGAATGTTTCCTAGATGAATGTGATCGCCTGAAAGACATGTTTCAGAAGAGGGGATACCCCAATTCACTAATAAATGGCGTGATGTTAGAAGTGGTAAATAAAAGAGAGAGGGGACATTTTAAGCCATTACTAGATCAAAAACAACACGAAGAAATAGAAGGGAATGAGAAGGAGGTCATAGCTAGCATAAGTATACAATCACAGACTCAAGAAATAGGTCAAAATATTGAGACATCTGAGGAGAAGAAATTCAATAGTGCATTCATCACAATTTTTAATAAAAGTAGTAAGAATGTAGCTGACATTCTATTTAAAAACTGGAGTGGTATTCACTAATAATAGGGACACCAAAAATATAGTAGGTGAACTACCTACTATTGTATATAAAAAAGGCAGAACTATTAAAAATGTTTTAGAAAATACAAATGTGAACAAACAAAATGGCTACATGAAAAAAATGTGGAACCTGCAATTATTGTTGTTACATCTATGAGGTTAATTTAACATCAACAATACCATAGTGAAGATTACCAGTAAAGGCACATGCACAACAGAGAAAGTAGTATATTGCACAGTTTGCACAAAATGCCCATGTTTTTATATAGGCAAAACAGAGCGGAAATTAAAAAGTAGAATTTATGAACATGTAACAGATATAAGGAACAAGAAAGAAACGAATGCCTTAGCCAGACATAGCATTGAATATCCTGACCATACTTTTAAATTTGGTATTTTGGAGACAATAAAACCAGATATAAGGAGTGGGCCACGGGCATTAATATTAGAAAAACAAGAAGCCCTACAACAATTAAGGATGAATTCCCTGCAACGTCCAGGATTAAATGACAATTTCTCACTTGCATGTTTTTTTTTTAAAACTAAAAGGTCTGGAAAGATGAAATTACTAAGAAATGTTTTAAGTGTATTATATTTTAAAAATATAATTTAAATAGTTGTTTTACTGAATGTTTTAGGGAATGTATTGTATTTTAGAGATGAAATAAAGTTTATTTATTGTTTAAAATATATTTTACTAGCAGTGTAGTAAAAAAAAGGGGGGTGTGTTTTTTAGGATTGATTGTATGCCTATTCTAGTAATCTATGAATCTATTTAGTATTTAAATGGTGTGTTTTACTGACTGCCTATTTAGTATTTAAATGAAGTGTGTTTTACTAACTGAATTACTTTGAAGAAGTCCCTGACTGAGCAGGGACGAAAGCTTGTGCATATACTTTGTGTGGAATAAATTGTTTGTACTTTGAATCTACTGGTGATATCATCCTTGTTTTTACTGCATCAGCTGCTCTCCAGCTCTGTGTGTGCCATTTGTTGTTCATAAATGTTCATAGATGATATGTTGAGCCTCGTAAGTACCTGCGCCTGTAGATACAGTGTGCTTATGTGTGTGTTCCTGTTGCTATGGTACATCTCATCCAGGACAGCTTCTCAACATTAACCTCAGTGACTGAAAGCAATAGATTCTGACTAAACTACAACCTCAAACAGGTTGAAGCAGGTACTAGAAAGGAAATGAATGAATGAAACATAAATGAGTGAATCAATTGTCATGTTCGTACTGAACGTCAGTAATGCCAAACTGCTCGTGAACAGTTTTGTCTGTTAATTGATAAAAGTAAAATAACGGCACAAAGAGGAATTAATTCAGAATTAACTTTGACAATCGACAATCTCATCCTTATTTTATAACAATATCGCATGCCTTGAGAGCTGGATATATCTGTATGGTGTGTGCACAAACAGTGCATTGCATCTGAAAGTTCTGTGGAAAATCTGGGGATCAGAAAGAATGCAGAACAAAATGAAATAAATATCAGAAATAGAAGAAGGAAAAAAAGACCAATGAATGACAGCACTATATATCACACGTCTTAACTGTACAGATTTTAACAGAATGCCCAGAATTTTGCCTCATATTTTTGGTCGGTTCATCATTTTGGTTTTCTAGCAAATCACTGAGGACTGAAGTCACAAAATAATGCCATATTAAATTCAGACTTCATATCCTTCAGAAAAAGCATGCTATAACAAAGACCTTTATTATAGCAACTTTCTAAATTTATAAGAGCAATATTTAAAATGTGTCCTTATTTTGATGCTTTTGTCCCCCACCCCCATTATTTTTGGTTTTGTCCAGATTTCTTGTACTAAGAGGTCAGGTCAGGTGGTACGCCATATATGTCTACAGATGTGTGTGTGTGTGTGTGTGTGTGTGTGTGTGTGTGTGTGTGTGTGTGTGTGTGTGTGTGTGTGTGTGTGTGTGTGTGTGTGTGGTAGCAGATGGCAATGTCAACTGTTGCTTTCATGAACAGGCTGTAAAATTATCACAACCTGCCAAATTAGCATTTTATCAATATGTGCTATAGTTGATAGATGTTTTCTCAGCTACAGTACCACACTGGAGAATTTTGTCTGCTAACAATCTTGTGGCCATGGAATTAGTATATACATTTGGATGGGGGGGACACTCATGTTATTTTGTTTGCACTAGCATAGTGTACTATTTACCATTTATTTCTATGCAGTGGTTCGAGCATGCCTGAATATTAGAATGCCTCTCTTGGAGATGAAGCTGTTCTATGTGCACTTGTATAGACCAGTACATGGATGGGAACTGCTATGCAATTCCATGATTTTTCCCTTTGGAGAACAACCCAGAAGTATGTTGGTGCTTCTGTCAACTGCTGCTGGTTTGATATATTTATCTTTTCAATCAGTGCTTTTTCGATGCATTGTAATTGACAAACTGCATATTGACAGAATGCGTTTAAGATGAGCATATAAGTAATCAGTATATCCATCTATGTATCCATCTTTATCTATCTATCTATCTATCTATCTATCTATCTATCTATCTATCTATCTATCTATCTATCTGTCTATCTATCTATCTATCTCTATATATCTATCCAAGAAGATTATGGATACAGTACCAGAAGCACAGAATTAAAGTCAAAAGAAAATACTTCAAATAGAAAATGAAGCCGTCATCACTGTTCTGGTTCCTTTTTTTACAGGTCTTCTATCCTGCAAACATATATGATACATAAACAAACTTATATTTTGATGTATATGGGGGGGTATCTGTATAGCTGAATCCATCTATCTAACCGACTATAGGTACAAATATTATACATTTTTGGAAGGGATATATTCAGGATGTACTGTATTCTGAAAGCATGACTACACTTGTTAAACTTCATATGAGTATAAGCATAAGATTTAAAAAAAATAGATGGAGGTAAAAGTGTTCATTGTAACAAACAAAAGAAAAAAAATGAAAGAAAGAAAGAAAGAAAGAAAGAAAGAAAGAAAGAAAAGAAAATCCCCTCATACATGAGAATTCAGACAGTTCTAGGAAAACTTTGCATCTTCTAGCTGTGGTTCCAAAACTTGACCCATGATGTCATAAAAATGCACTGCAGAAGATGAGAAAGAAGGAAGAATCTACAAACAGTCTATGGCAGGTTGATACACCTAAAAATGTAAAGCAAAAGCTTATTATACCCAGTCAGTATTTAGATAGACAGATAGATAGATAGATAGATAGATAGATAGATAGATAGATAGATAGATACATAGATATATAGATGATAGACAGACACATAGATGGTTAGACTAGATAGGTAGATAGATAGATAGATAGATAGATAGATAGATAGATAGATAGATAGATAGATAGATAGATAGATAGATAGATAGATAGATGATAGATATATAGATGGTTAGACTAGATAGATAGAGATAGATAGATAGATAGATAGATAGATAGATAGATAGATAGATAGATGGGGATGGGAAGAACAAGATACTGGCCCTCACAGAGATTTAGAATCAAACCTAGGAGAAGGGATTTAGCATAGAAACTACAATAAGTGCTAGATTCTGGTTGATGATAGACAGTTGAAACCATCCTGTGTGTTCTCAGAACGTTGTTGCAGTAATGAAAGACCAGACACTCAAGAATGTAAGATATGTCAGTGTAGAAACTGAAGATGAACTGATAGAAAACTTTGAAGTAAAGCCATTACACTACAGACATCTGCACAGATAGTAAAGAGTGTTATTAAAGGAACAGAAAGAACAAAAAAATAGAATAATCAGATACTTTAGTGAGTTCCTTTCTAGCCAAGGAATGGTAATAACTATGAAGAGTAAGCTGGGGGAGAAATCCAGAATTCTAAACCTATTTCCATCAAAGAAACAGAAAGTTAAAGAAAAGAGAACTTTCAAGAGGCTTGTTCAGATAACATAAAAGAAGAAGGAATCATATCAGAAAATGTAGTACTACTGCTTTGGGGAGAGGAAGCTATACCATCCGCTACAAGACAGCCATAAACCTGAATTAGTAGAATTAAATGCAAGCCACAAACACATAAACATAACAAAGCATAATAGGAAAATGCTGTTTTAAATAGGTTGCAAGAAAATATGACCAAAGTTTTACGGGAAGGTAATGAGCAAGATATTCCAGGTCCTTTCTACAGATAGTTTTATGGTAAAAGTTGATCACTTATAAAGGGTATACAAATACAGAGAAGAAATTCTGTATCATTTAGTATCAAAATCTTACACAACACTAGTAATGAAGCTAACACATCACATTTTAGGGTGCCACCTTTGAATTAGAAAGCTATGCAAGAGTGGTAGCCATAGGTTCATAGGTTCATAGGTTGGTACTAGGCTATCAGCCCTAGGGCCTATACAAACCTAGCCATAACAATTCCCTGGCTATTTCTTCCCACATTATTTACTTTCCTGGACCCCTGTCTAGCAGGGCGACTGACGTGATCCCTGGGGTGAATTTCCTTTCTCCCATCCAATCGTCAAGGTTCCTCTTGAAGAGGTCCAAAGAGGCACTCTGCTTGACATGTATGGGCAATCTATTCCAGAGTCTGGGGAGTCCCTGGTTCAGGAACCTATCCCTCCAGCATGTTTTGTTTATTGTGATGACAAGGTTTAGATCCCTGGAGCGTGTAGCTCTGAGGGATTGGGATTTCTTTAAGTGTAGCATGTCCAACAGATCTGGGTTTGACATGGCCTTGTATGTTAAGCAGAGATCGCCTCTGAGTAGACGATATGCGACAGGGTATAGCTGGAGTTTTTTAAGGCGGTCAGAGTAGGGCATCTGCTTTAGGCCTGTGATTCTTTTAGTGAGGTATTTCTGAGGCCTTTCCAGTTGTTGCAGATGTCTTGAGAGGTACATACCAAATGGGGCGTTGTATTCTATAATGGGTCTAATGAGGGATGAGTACAGTGGGACAATGACCTCCTTTTTTCTGGATGAAAAGCCCTTCATGATGAGGTGTGCCACATAGAAGGATTTCCTGACTGTTGTGGCGATGTGGTTATCGAAGGTGAGACCACTGTCCACCTGTGTCCCTAAGTCTCTTATCACACTTTCTGTGTTTAGTGTACTGCCACCTATATGGTAATTCATGGATACATGTTTTTCCCAAAGGGATAACAATACATTTCTTGGCATTGAGCTTGAGCCCATGGCTCTGGCACCAAGCATCTGTTTCTGTAAGGCCCTTTTGTAGAGTATCCACATCATTTGGGGATTCAATAATGGCTCCCAGTTTGCAGTCATCTGCAAACTTTGTTAGCCAGAGTCCCTTAGTGTTGACCTGTACTTCAGAGAAGTAGATGCCAAACAAGAGCGCCCCAGGACTGAACCCTGAGGTACTCCACTTGTCACTTGTCTGGAGCTGGATTTGGAGTCGGCTACTTTTACAGTGTGGGTTCTATCAGTAAGCCATTTAGCAACCCATTGGGTGACATAGGGATTAATGCCCAACTTAGTAAGTTTATCTATGATTCCAGAGTGGGGGATGGTGTCAAAGGCCTTGGCAAGGTCTAGATAGGCTGTGTGGACCACCTTACCCTTGTCCATGGCTCTGGAGACTGATTCAAAGAAGTCAATCAGGTTCAGGAGACAAGATCGGCCCTTCACACACCCAAACTGGGTGGGGTCCAGTGTTTGAAGGTTGCCAATGTCTTTGTTTATAAGTTCCATGATAATACGCTCCATGGCCTTGCAGATAAGGCTTGTCAGACTAATGGGACGGTAGTTTCCGGGATCCAAGGTGGATCCCCCCTTGTGGATTGGGATAACTGTAGCTCTGCGCCACTCAGTGGGCACAAAACCTGAGGTGAGGCTATGATTAATATGAAGGAAAACGTAGCTGGATGCTGCTGATGTTTAAAAACATAAAACACTTGTGCTAGAGAACAATGTGTTTCAGGGTATAGGCAAGGTGTTCAGGCAGGCACAGGGGATTGCCATGGGCACCCCCTGTGCTAACACATATGCCAACCTTGTTCTTTCCCAGTGGGAAGAGGTTTATGTTTTTGGTAATCACACCTGGAATAAGCATTTGTTCAGATACTTCCGTTTTGTTGATGATGTGTTCATTTTGTGGAAAGGGACGGATGTAGAGCTTAGGTCATTCATTGATTACCTCCACACCACCACTACTTTTCTCAAATTCAGTGTTAACATGTCACAGGTAGCCGTGGAGTTTTTGGATGTATGCTTAACACAGCAGGATGGGAGGTTTTCCTCCAGGCTTTACAGGAAGGATTGCTGGAGGAATACCATGCTGTCGTTTAGCAGCATGCATCCGAGACATACTTTCCCTAATGTCGTCCAAGGACAGGTAGGACGTATTTCCAGGCTGAGTAAGGACGATGGTCAGTTCGAGGGGGAGTTGGCATATTTGGGCCGATGTTTTGTTGAGAGAGGTTATAATGAGGGTATGGTAAAGGATGTCATCAGTAAAAATAAACAATATAGATCAAATAGATATAGACCATGGTTGGACACATCACACAATGACCAAGTAACAGAGGGAGTTAGAACACACACCCGTAAAATCACGTTGACCTATGGAAGTGATACTAGAGGAGTCAGTGACATTATACGTAGAAATTGGAACATTTTAACTAGTGATGATTCCTTAAGGGACATGGTAGGTACACGACCGAATTTTGTTTATAAAAGAAACAAGAATTTGAAGGATGTCCTGTGCAAGGAAGGGAGGTTTATTAATAGAAGGAACGTCATCGACAGAGTAGGAACCGTTCCATGTGGTCATTGTAAGGCTTGTGCCTACATTAAAAAAGGTGTGGAGTTTTGTCATCCGAATAATGGTAAAGTGTATGTTTTCAAGGGGAGGGCAACGGTAATACCACCGACCTGGTTTATATAGCTGAATGTAATTCATGTCCAAGCTACTATGTAGGGAAGACGAACCAAAATTGAAAGAACTAATACTTCAGCATTTGTCTAATATTAGGAATGCCAATGAGAGTAATGCATTGTTTAGGCATGTTAAGAGATATCCACAACATTGTTTCTCATTCAGGGTTATTGTTAATTTGTATCTGACCAGTAGGGGGGGGGATGTTACATTGAACACTGAGTTGGCTGAGACTAAATGGATCCTGGAACTTACAGCACATAGGGATCCAGGGTTGAATGATGTGGTCCCTCTCAAACCTGTGCTCAAAAAAAGGCGGGTGTTTTATTGAAAGATGATTGGGTGGGATGTTTTTTAAATAATGGCAATGCATTGTTGTATACATATCTGAGGAAGGGATTAACCCGAAAGCGCTCATTACGTGTTCTTGTTCTTATTTGGAATAAATTGTTTTATGTTTTTAAACATCAGCAGCATCCAGCTACGTTTTTTCCTTCATATTTGTGTACTTGTTAACGGACAGCTGGATTTGGCAGAGCAACGACCTTTTTTCCTTTGATTCGTTCTGTTTGTTGGGGTTCTTCGTTGTTATGCATGCTGATGAGAGATCCGTGATGGATGTAGCGGTAGACCAGGACACCGCTGATTTCTCTACAAGGACATGGTGTGTAAATCAACTCACAGCTACCACTAATCCTTTACTCCATCTGGGATTTGGTGTTAAATCAGCTACATCTGCTGATAAATGTATGCCTATGGCCATGGAGAGAACATTCGAAGATAATTTAAGGGACTTGAGTTACAAGGTTAACCGCCTGCAGCGGTTACAGTGGCAAACTTTCCATCTAGAAGCCTGTCTGGAATACGGCATTGTGCCGCGAGGGATGCGCGTGCTTTGCATGCCATCCCAGGGTGATAGGTATCCCAAACTGCTTGCCAGGTGGCAGTCTATTAATATTAACACTAGTTTCTCCTATATGGAATTGTTAATAGACTTTTTTGCTGAGGAGGTTACGGCATTGAAAAAAGACATTCCATTGTTACAAAACAAGCTGGAGAAGGAGTATACGGAGCCCTGGTGTAAGAAGAAGCTACAGGAAACATATTTGTTGTTTGTTGACAATGATAACAAATTGCGTGCACAGAAATTGGGAAAAATCCACAGAGACTATGACGATTTCTCCAAAGGCAATATTTTCGTATGGAATAGGTTGAGGGATACAACAGTTGCTGAGGCAACTAGATACACCAATAGGAGGGAGAAACGTCATGATGTGAAAGGAGGACCGAGAGAACGTCAGGTTACGACGGCTAGCAAGACGGTTTCCACACCGGTGCAACTAGAGATGGAACCAGCCCCGTCTACTTTGGATGTGCATAGTGGTTTGGTGGATTTGACGAAGCAGGACACCTCCACAGCAACCGTCCTTGCACAGGGTACGGAAAGAGACGCTGGGGTGACTGTTGATTTGACGAGCACGGCCTCAGTTACTTCCGTTACCAGTGGCATAGACGCTATGGTTGCGGAGACAGTTAGTCATGCCTCCACTGATGCCATGGACGGTGATCAACGAGCAGGAGCTAGACCCAAACAACGGTTGATGCAAGGTCATTTTTTAGACCTGTTACCAGTCCAAACGAAGAAGAAGGGCCCATGGAAGCGCTCTTCGAGCGACGACAGGGAAACAATGAAAAAGAGAAGGACTGTAGAGTGACTCATTATAGGTTTGATAATATTGTTTTTAACCTATCTTCTCGTGACTTAACCTGTGACGAACTTGCAGTCTTGAACAAAGGTATGTCCTTTGTTCCTAGCAGGATGTGTAGTTATCAAGATACACTACTTGATGTTATGTATTTTTGTCGGGGGTTGATGTTGGGGAAAATGTTTGGGAATCATGATATTGCACATTTAGGCTTGAGAAAACCGAGTGATTTTATACCGGCTTTGTCACCTGCCTTACAACTTTTTATTAATCAATGTGATCATGATTTTGTTGAATATTTTCAATGCAAGGATAGAGAGAAATATTACAACTTGACAGAGGGACAAAGGCTGGCACTCTCTAACCTAAGTGGCTACACTGACATTACGATCAAAATGGCAGATAAGGGTGGGTCGGTTGTTGTCCTGGACTCCAATTGGTATGAGCAGAAATTGGGCACACTTTTGTCGGATGTGACAACCTATTTACCCATCAACCCGGTAGAAGTGAGGAGGGTGATCAATAGGGTACATAACAGATTGACTGTTTTGCATCAAAGGTTATTAGTTACCCAGCAAGATCTAGAGTTTCTTTTTGTTGATAAACCGATCACACCTTTATTTAAAGCACTTCCGAAGGTTCACAAGAGTTTGAGTAACCCACCCCTAAGGCCCATTGTTTCGGGTAGGGGGTGGGTTACGGAAAACATCTCGATCTGGTTAGAGGTGTTTTTGAAACCATATGTGGCTTCTATAAAGTACATTTTGAAGGATACAGGACACTTCCTGACCATGATTGGTGAGATTAATCCGGGAGAGCTAAGGGAGACTTATATGATGGCCACCTTGGACGTGAATAATTTGTTCACGGTAATAAACAACGATTATGGGATAGAAGCCATCAAGACACTGTTAACAGCTAAGGGGTTGTTATGCAACAAAGTGGAGTTGGTAGTTGAATTGCCAACACTTGTGCTAGAGAACAATGTGTTTCAGGGTATAGGCAAGGTGTTCAGGCAGGCACAGGGGATTGCCATGGGCACCCCCTGTGCTAACACATATGCCAACCTTGTTCTTTCCCAGTGGGAAGAGGTTTATGTTTTTGGTAATCACACCTGGAATAAGCATTTGTTCAGATACTTCCGTTTTGTTGATGATGTGTTCATTTTGTGGAAAGGGACGGATGTAGAGCTTAGGTCATTCATTGATTACCTCCACACCACCACTACTTTTCTCAAATTCAGTGTTAACATGTCACAGGTAGCCGTGGAATTTTGGATGTATGCTTAACACAGCAGGATGGGAGGTTTTCCTCCAGGCTTTACAGGAAGGATTGCTGGAGGAATACCATGCTGTCGTTTAGCAGCATGCATCCGAGACATACTTTCCCTAATGTCGTCCAAGGACAGGTAGGACGTATTTCCAGGCTGAGTAAGGACGATGGTCAGTTCGAGGAGTTAATATTTGGGCATGTTTTGTTGAGAGAGGTTATAATGAGGGTATGGTAAAGGATGTCATCAGTAAAAATAAACAATATAGATCAAATAGATATAGACCATGGTTGGACACATCACACAATGACCAAGTAACAGAGGAGTTAGAACACACACCGTAAAATCACGCTGACCTATGGAAGTGATACTAGAGGAGTCAGTGACATTATAATGAGAAATTGGAACATTTTAACTAGTGATGATTCCTTAAGGGACATGGTAGGTACACGACCGAATTTTGTTTATAAAAGAAACAAGAATTTGAAGGATGTCCTGTGCAAGGAAGGGAGGTTTATTAATAGAAGGAACGTCATCGACAGAGTAGGAACCGTTCCATGTGGTCATTGTAAGGCTTGTGCCTACATTAAAAAAGGTGTGGAGTTTTGTCATCCGAATAATGGTAAAGTGTATGTTTTCAAGGGGAGGGCAACGTGTAATACCACCGACCTGGTTTATATAGCTGAATGTAATTCATGTCCAAGCTACTATGTAGGGAAGACGAACCAAAAATTGAAAGAACGAATACTTCAGCATTTGTCTAATATTAGGAATGCCAATGAGAGTAATGCATTGTTTAGGCATGTTAAGAGATATCCACAACATTGTTTCTCATTCAGGGTTATTGTTAATTTGTATCTGACCAGTAGGGGGGGGGATGTTACATTGAACACTGAGTTGGCTGAGACTAAATGGATCCTGGAACTTACAGCACATAGGGATCCAGGGTTGAATGATGTGGTCCCTCTCAAACCTGTGCTCAAAAAAAGGCGGGTGTTTTATTGAAAGATGATTGGGTGGGATGTTTTTTAAATAATGGCAATGCATTGTTGTATACATATCTGAGGAAGGGATTAACCCGAAAGCGCTCATTACGTGTTCTTGTTCTTATTTGGAATAAATTGTTTTATGTTTTTAAACATCAGCAGCATCCAGCTACGTTTTTTCCTTCATATTTGTGTACTTGTTAACGGACAGCTGGATTTGGCAGAGCAACGACCTTTTTTCCTGTGAGGCTATGATTAAACATGACACTTAGGTGAGGTGCCAGTTCATATTGTATTTCATGTAGTACACAGCCCAGGATGTCATCTGGTCCCATGGATGCTGTATTCTTGGCTTTAGAGAGTGCGTTTTGTACCTGTGTGGCCGTTATTACTGGAATTTGGCAATCTTCCGGTATTGAGATGGGCCATTTAGGGGGTGAGAGGGGGGTGAAGTTGGCACTGAATCGATCTGCCAGGATATTGGCAATATCCTTCGGATCAGTATATTTAATGCCATTCTGTTTTAGCTCAGAGCAGATCTGAGCATTGCCATTTAGATTCTTGACATAGTTATAGAATGCTTTGTGGTTGTCTTTGGAATCTTTGGCAATTTTATTTTCGTAACTAGCTTTGGAGGATTTTATGAGGGTTGGGAGAGTGGCTTAATGGTTAAAGTGTTTGCCTTACAAACACAAGGTGCAGGGTTTGACCTCACAAGGGATAATTGGCTAGAGAAAGAGAAAGAATAAACCTGTCACAGTAATGTACTAAAACTAAAGAAAGATGAAATTCATATAGCTGAGTTCAGAAAATCTCTAGCAGAAGTGCATTTAGAGGGTACCATATTAAAAGTAAAACAGCAGGATATAAGAGAATTCTGTTATGGAATAAAATAGTGCTCCGAGTATACCTCAGAGAAATAAAGTGATAGAACTTACCACAGAGACAACATCTGGCATGAACGTTAGATGGAGCCATTAGAAAGTACTAAAAAGTACAAAACAAATTGTTAGAAATGTTCAAAAGATACACAACTAGGAGTGAGAGAAGTTTCGGTTTGTGGATGGAACAACTCAATATTGCTAATTCCTAGACCTTACAGAAATATTATGTTCCATAACAACTTTAGGAAACTGAGTAGCATTTCAAAGTTTAGTAACTATCCCATGCCCCAAATTAAATACTTGTTAAAAAACCTAGGAAAGGTCATATACTTGACAAAAGTAGACTTGAAAAAGTAATCACAAAATGCAAATGCAACAGAACACAAGACAAAATGTTGCCCCCAGTAAAGACTGTCCCTCCTAGTGTTCCCCTTTTCAGAAGAACAAACGATCACAAAGCACCTCCACAAGTGAGCATATGTTGTAGTTTCCAAACAATAAATAAATAAATTTATTCCCAAAACATAAAATAAAGTAATTAAAAAATAATAAATGGATTGAGTGCTTTCATCTCCCCTCAGGAGACTTCATCAGAATTAACATCCAAAGAGCTTTACCCATTTTATATAATCCAAAAATGCATTTCATTCGCCATACAATTAAATACATCACACATTAACTCTTAAAGTGCATATAAAAAACAAAACAAAGCAACATTTCCATTTGCAAGACAACAATAGCTACAATTAGTTTTGTAGTTAATAAAAAATGTCATGTGTGTGTGTGTGTGTGTGTGTGTGTATATATATATATATATATATATATATATATATATAAGTAAATGCAGTTAGTAGTTTATAAAAACAGTTTATAAAAAACAATTTATAAAAAACAGTATATAACACTAGTAAGATTACTAAGGTGAAAACAAATATTGCAAGAACCCTAACATCTAATATATCAGCACGTATTAGAGCTTATGAAATGTAAAACTGTACTATAAAAACAGCATATAGCTATGTTATTAAAAAAATGATGTAATATAATATAATAAATAGTGAGTACTGCCAAAACAGTGTTAAAACATTAATGTAAAATATATATTAATGTAAAATATGTAATATATGGTTAATCTCTCTCTCTCTCTCTCTCTCTCTATGTATATATATATATATATATATATATATATATATATATATATATATATATATATATATATATATAGGTTCATAGGTTCATAGGTTCATACTAGGCTATCTGCCCTAGGGCATTTATAAGCCTAGCCAGAGTGTGTATGGCTTTCGACACCCATTTTAAATTAATTTTGCTATGCCCTTTTTCGAGGTTAGTATACTGTGCCTCTGTCTAACAGTGACACAGAAGTGATACCCGGGGTAAACCTACGATCTCCCATCCACTCATCAAGATTCCTCTTAAAGAGAGTCAATGAGGGACTCTGCCTAACCTGGACTGGGAATTTTATTCCAGAGTGAAGGGAGCCTCTGGGTTATGCATCTGTCTCTCCAGCATGTCCTATTTATTTCAGTGCTGAGGTTTAAGTCCCTCGAGCGCGTAGCTCGATGGGATTTGGATTTTCTGAGGTGCAGCATGTCCATTAATTCCGGGTTGGGCATGGCTTTATACGTCAGGCACAGATCGCCTCTGAGCAGGCGGTATGCCACTGAGTAGAGCTGGAGTTTCTTTAACCGGGCAGCATACGGCATCTGTTTGAGCCCCTTGATCCTCTTGGTGAGGTACTTTTGGGGTCTTTCCAGTTGCTGCAGGTGTCTGGTAAGGTACATCCCAAAAGGGGCATTGTACTCAATTATGGGCCTGATGAGGATGAGTAAAGAGGCACGATGACCTCCCCTGATCTAGATGTGAATCCCTTCATGATTAGGTGGGCTATATAAAATGTTTTTCTAACCACTTTGGCCACGTGGTTGTCAAATGAGAGATTGCTATCAACTTGGGTCCCCAGGTCCCTAATTTCTTCTTCTGTACTTAATGGATTACTACCTATGTGGTAATTTGTGGGCACTTTGTTTTTGCCAAAGGGGATGACTATACACTTTTTGGCGTTTAGCTTGAGGCCATGGCTCTGGCACCAGTTGTCTGTTTCTATGAGGCCCTTTTGGAGGATGCTTGTGTCGGCTGGAGAGTCTATTATGGCGCCCAGTTTGCAGTCATCTGTGAACTTGGTCAGCCACAGTCCTTCCATGTTGGCCTGTACCTCCGAGAAATATATACCGAACAAGAGAGGTCCAAGACTGAGCCTTGTGGGATGCCACTTGTAACTGGTTTGGAGTCTGACAATGCTCCAGCTATTCTAACCATGTGGGTTCTGTCCTTGAGCCAGTTTGCAACCCATCTAGTGACATAGGGGTTTATATTTAAGCTGGTGAGCTTATCTATAATGCCCGAGTGGGGTATTGTATCAAAGGCTTTTGCGAGGTCCAGGTAGGCTGTATGGACCACCTTCCCCTTGTCAATGGCCTTGGTGACTGTTTCAAAGAAATCAACCAGGTTTAAGAGGCAGGATCTGCCCTTAACAAAGCCGAACTGGGTAGGATCCAGTGTCTGTAGGTCCCCAATATCTTTATTTATAAGGTCCATGATGATCCTTTCCATAGCTTTGCAGACCAAGCTAGTGAGACTTATGGGGCGATAGTTTCCAGGATCCGTTGAGGCACCACCTTTGTGGAGAGGGACCACTGTTGCTGTATGCCACTCTTTGGGTACATATCCAGTAGTAAGGCTGAGATTGAACAGTAGTTTTAGGTTTGGGTTTAGCTCTTCTTGGAGTTCATGTAGGACGCAGCCCGGGAAACCGTCTGGTCCCATTGATGCTGTGTTTCTTGCTTTGGAGAGGGCAGCTCTTACCTGAGCATCTGAGATGTCAGGGGGCCAGCACTCTGTTGGGATAGATATTAGCCCTTTTGGTGGGGAGGGGGGGGGGAGTTTGCACTGAACCTGTCAGCTAGGATGTTGGCAATGTCTGTGGGTTCGGTGTATTTTTTGTCATTTTGGACTAATTCTGAGCATATCTGGGAATTCCCACCCAGGTTCCTAACATAACTAAAGAAAGCCTTGTGATTATCCTTAGTGTCCTGTGCAATTTTTCTCTCAAAGCTGGCCTTAGATGATTTTATGAGTGCCCATAGTTTTTTGCTAATACTGATCAGAGATGCTTTCCCTTTTTGGGATTTTACTCTGTCATGTAGTAGCTTCCTCCTTCTATTGTATAGTTTGTTTATGGCTGGGGTCCACCAGACAGGACGTCTGCCTTTGGAGGATTGGGTCTTGGTTTTATTTGGGATTGCATGATCCATGCATTCCTGAAGGTGGTCATAGAATGCATTTATAAAGGATTTTGTGGTCTGGGCCGTATTATCCACAGGCCCGGAGGCTTTGAAGGATTCCACATCGGTTTTGAGGAGTGTGAAATTTGCTTTAGAGAAGTTTTTCACTGTGGTTTTCTGGGCATGGGGTGGGGTCGGGATGTGAATATCCAGTGAGATTAGTTTATGGTCTGATCTTACCAGTGAGGGATACACTTCTGGTCTGGAGCATAGAGTCCCAATGTTGGTGATGATCAGGTCCAGTATTTTTTCCCCTCTTGTGGGAGTGGTAACAAGTTGTTCCATAGCATTTGAGTTTATAAATTCTAGGAACCTTTGGGCTAGGGTTTTGGAGCTAGAGTAATGCTCCCAGTCTATGGTTGGGTAGTTGAAGTCACCCAATATAATGGTGTTTGGAGAGACCTTTTTTCCAGTGTTCTCAGGAAGGCCGAGTGGGGTTCCTGGGTTTGGGAGTGTGGTCTGTAGCAGGCTATAAACTGGAAGGCAGTTTTACCCACTGTTAGTTGCACATGGATAGTCTCTGATGCTTCGTGCTGTGCCACCAACCTGGAGGTATGGGTATCTTTGACGAATATTGATACTTCCCCTCCTTTTGTGGTTCGGTCCAAGTTTTGGGGCCGAAAAGCATGGTATGAGGTATAACCTGGTAGTGCTGGGGTGCTCTCGAGAACCTTGAACCAGGTTTCTGTTACTGCACAGATATCGATGTTCTCCATGCTAAGGAGAGTTTCGAAAAGTGCATCTTGAGGTTTAGACTTCTGGCGTTGAGTAGCATTACTCTTAGTTTCTTATCCCTTGTGATACCTATGGAGGTGGGTTTGTCTTTTGAGCCTTGCCTAAAAAGGCACTATGGGGTAGCAAGAGCCTTTGCCAATATCCAAAGCCCAGGGCTGACAGGTGCAAGCCATCCCTAGCGAAGCATCGTGGCTTGTCGAGCATGTCATCCCAGGCTGACAGGCATTAGATCCCCTTTGAATGACACCAGTACTTAAGCCAGTTGTTGAAATTGATAATCTTGTCTTCATACTGTGGCATCATTCTTGGTGAGGGTAAGATGCTACTCAAGGTCAGGGTCATACCGGCCTGGGCTACATGCTCAGAGAGCTCCTCTATGTCTCTTTTCATGTAGTCCAGGGAGGTACGTCTCAGGTCATTCACACCAGCATGGACAATGACTGAGTCATATTTGTACTTGCCTTGGAGTGACCTGAGTGCTTGTGTTATGTGGCGGATACTAGCACCTGATAGGCAGCTCACCGTGACCTTCTCCTTGTTCAGCCTGGTGAGCAGGACGTCAGTGTGCCTGATGATAGAGTCACCTATTACAAGTGTATCAGGTGTGTTGTTTAGCCTTAAGGGCTGTGACTGTTCGGCACACTAGCTTTGTGAGCTATGTGCTGCACGTGTTTTGTTTTGGGGTAGCGGTTGCTTGGGTGTCTGCTCTGGAGGTCTCTGCTGCTTAGGCAAATTTTTATTTAGAGCCTCCAAGTATGTTTTTCTGTGTTTATGTGTTTGGTTTGCTGTCATGGTAGGTCTATGTGAGACTGGAATTGTAGTGAGTGTGGTTTCCTTCTCCTCTTGACTGGTTACGCCAGTACTGAGTTGAGAGAGCTTAGCCTCCAGTTTGGCTATATGGTTGCATCTCTCACATGTGTTGGAATTTGTTGGGAGGAGGAGAGGGTTGTCTGTGTACATTAGGCAGTTGTAACATTGCCTCAAGATTCCCAGGTTCACCAGCTGGACCGGAGAGGAGATTGACAACTGACCTTTGGACATGTTAGAATAGTATTGGGAATTCCTTTATAATTGAAAAAAAGGGTCAATGGGGAACAAGTTACTCAAGGGGAGTTTGTGAGGATGTAGTGCTTTTAATTTTTTAGTGCTGACTTATATAATTGCTTTAGTGAGCAGTTCCAAGGCTCAAACCCAAATAAGCGGCGCTGCTCGATGCCGCGCTATGCACAAAATCATGCAAAGCCACGCTACAGCGGGTTTTATACAGGCGGACTTGAAAGAGCTAGAAATTGGCCCAAAACAGCCAACAGACTACCAGATTCCTGTGCTGGGAACACTCCTCCAGGGACAGATAGGCTGCTCCAAGCTCCCCACTGCCACTGGTGAACAAAGAAGCCTCCCTCTATCCAAGAAAGAAAATGGCAACACAGGAACTTTCCAAAAGTCCAGAATACAGCAAAGCCTGTATTTGGACTACTCTAGGTCAGGAAAGATGGGAAACAAGGATAACTTTTTTTTTTTTTTTCTTTTTTGCAACAAACAGCAGGAAATTGCAATAAATATGTAACACAGGCTAGCGCACTTGAGTGTGTAGCCTCAACAAGTAAATGCAACAAACAGGACAAACTTTAAATGTGCAGGTGCAAAAACAATTTTAGACAGTTTAAAACAGTTCAAGAAGCGGAAATATTTGCAGTTTAGCTAGATTGGACAGTCGCCCAGGTAGTAGCAGGAAATAAAACACTTTTATCAGGTTAGCAGTCGCTCTTTTGGCCTCTCTGCTGCTAGCACCACTCTGCCGGACCAAAAGGAGCTTGGCTGAGTAATAACAAGCTAATGACACTAGACTGGGAGGAGTGTCAATGTAGGGGCGGGCAACTGCAAAGCTACCAAGTATAAGAGCAAGACACCAACAGGGAGGGATGGTGGGAGAAAATAGCCTACAGACAGCAAGCACTAGAGACACAAATGAAAGTTTTTAAACAGATAAGGATTTGTAAAGATACAGAATAGACAAAGTGCTATATATATATTAAATTTTAAAAACAGTAATCTGTAAAAATAATCCAAAAAAAATCAAGATACTTATATTTTCAGCTCAGTTGTGGTCAACAACTTATCCAGTCTGCACTGTGTGTAAAGACAGAAACCCTATCAAAGTTAGGGCTTAAATACCAGAACAGCTTTTTTTTTTTTTTTTTTTTTACAAGAACACAAAAGAACCAGCCCCCACTAGCCAAAAGATAAAAAAGGCTTCAGTTAAAACAGTAGCCTACAAACAGCAAGCACTAGAGACACAAATTAAAGTTTTTAAACAGATAAGGATTTGTAAAGATACAGAATAAAGTGCTATATATATATTAAATTTTAAAAACAGTAATCTGTAAAAATAATCAAAAAAAAAAAATCAAGATATTTATATTTTCAGCTCAGTTGCGGTCAACAACGTATCCAGTCTGCACTGTGTGTAAATATATTGCTGTGTGTTGTTATATATTTGCTATATAAGATTATATTGTATTTATAGGTCTGATCTTTTGGGGTTGGATGCTCATATTTTGAGGGCTGGGGTGATAGATATATGATCATTTAACACTGAGCTATTAAATGCATCCAACCTCAACTGCCAAACCATTTCCCGAAATTCTAATCTAGTCTCCCAATCTCCCCCCTCTCATTCTATTTCACGTCCTCCAATATCCAGAATTTGTAATCAGCTTTTTTACAGGTAAACAAATGTCTATACAGAGCATTGTTTTTATTTTTCAAACGAATATCGTACATATGCTCATATATACGTAGCCTGAAGTTGCGCTCTGTCTTGTAAAACGGCTGATTACAAATTTTGGGTATTGGAGGAAGTGAAACAGAATGAAGAGGGGGGGATTGGGGGAGGGTGGCCTAATGGTTAAGGTATTTGCCTTACAATCACAAGGTGCAGGGTTTGAGTCTCACAAGGGATAATTGGCTAGGCTTAAAATGGCTCACAAGGGCAGTTAGCTGAGTACTAATCTATGAACCTATGAACCTATAAGATTACAATTTCGGGAAATGGTTTGACAGTTGATGCATGTAATAGCCCAGGGTTAAATGGTCATATATCTGTCACCCCAGCCCTCAAAATATTAGCATCCAACCCCAAAAGATCAGACCTATAAATACAATATAATCTTATATAACAAATATAAAACAACACACAGCAATAAATATATTAACCATATATTACATATTTTACATTAATATATATTTTACATTAATATTTTAACACTGTTTTGGCAGTACTCACTATTTAATACATTTATTATATTTATTATATTAGTAAGCCATGGTGGTGCAGCAGTAGCATTGTCGCCTCACAGCAAGAGGTTCTCCCGTTCATTTCTCGGCTGGAGCACCTTCTGTGTGGAGCCTGCATGTCCTCCCCGTGGTCAAATGGCATTTGAAAGAATGCGTGAATGGGTCTGCCTTCATTGAAGGTTGGGCATCAGGCTGGCACCTCAGCACCATAAAAATCGACTGCCAATCATTAGTGGACTGGAGTTCCACTGTGGCGACCCCTAGCCAGGAAAAGCTGAAAGAAAAACAACATTATATTATATTACATCATTTTTAATAACATAGCTATATGCAGTTTTTATAGTACAGTTTTACATTTGATAAGCTCTAATACTTGCTACTATATTAGATGTTAGGGTTATTGCAATAGTTTTCTTTCACCTTAGTAATCTTAGTAGTGTTATATACTGTTTTTTATAAACAGTTTTTAATAAATGATTTGGCAGTTGAGGTTGGATGCATTAAGAAACAGTGTTCATGGGACCAGATGACATCCCGGGCTGTGTATTACATGAACTACAAAATGAACTGGCAACTCACTTAAGTGTCATGTTTAATCATAGCCTCACCTCAGGCTTTATGCCCACTGAGTGGCACACAGCTACACATCCCACTCCACAAGGAGGGTCCACCTTGGATCCCGGAAACTACCTTCCCATCAGTCTAACAGGCCTAATCTGCAAGGACATGGAACGCATTATCATAGAACTTATAAACAAAGATGTTGGCAACCTTCAAACACTGGACCCCACCCAGTTTGTGTCTGTGAAGGGCCAATCTTGTCTCCTGAACCTGATTGACTTCTTTGAATCATTCTGCAGTGCAGTGGATGAGGGTAAGGCAGCCCACACAGCCTATCTGGACCTCGCCAAGGCCTTCGACACCATCTCCTACTCTGGAATCATAGATAAACTTACTAAGCTGGGCATAAATCCCTACATGACTCGATGGGTTGCCAACTGGCTTACTGACAGAATCCAGACTGTAAAAGTAGCTGACTCCAAATCCAGTTCCAGACAAGTGACAAGTGTCAAGTGGAGTACCTCAGGGTTCATTCCTGGAACCGCTCTTGTTTGGCATCTACTTCTCTGAAGTACAGGCCAACACTAAGGGACTCTGGCTAACAAAGTTTGCAGATGACTGCAAACTGGGAGCCATTATTGAATCCCCAAATGATGTGGATAGTCTACAAAAGGGCCTTACAGAAACAGATGTTTGGTGCCAGAGCCATGGGCTCAAGCTTAATACCAAGAAATGTATAGTTATCCCCTTTGGGAAAAACCATGTACCCATGAATTACCACATAGGTTGGCAGTACATTAAACACTGAAAGTGTGATGAGAGTCTTAGGGGCACAGGTGGACAGTGGTCTCACCTTCGATAACCACATTGCCACAACAGTCTGGAAATCATTCTATGTGGCACACCTCATCACTAAGGGCTTTTTATCCGGAAAAAAGGAGATCATTGTCCCACTGTACTCAACCCTCATTAGACCCATTATAGTGTACAATGCCCTGTTTGGCATGTACCTCACAAGACATCTGCAACAGCTGGAAAGGCCTCAGAAATACCTCACTAAAAGAATCACAGGCCTAAAGCAGATGCCCTATGCTGACCGTCTAACAAAACTCCAGCTATACTCTGTGGCATATCATCTACTCAGAGGCAATCTCTGCTTAACATATAAGGCCTTGTCAAACCATGAGCTGTTGGACATGCTCCACTTAAAGAAATCCCAATCCCTCAAAGCCACACGCTCCTGGGATCTATACCTTGTCATCACAATGAACAAAACATGCTGGAGGGATAGGTTTCTGACCCAGAGACTCCCCCATAATCTGGAATAGACTGCCCATACATGTCAATCAGAGTGCCTACTTGGCCCTCTTCAAGAGGAACCTTGACGATTGGATGGGAGATAGGAAATTCACCCCAGGGATCACATCAGTTGGCCTGCTAGAAAGATGTCCAGGGAAGTAAATATTGTGGGAAGAAATATCCGGGGAATTATTTGGCTAGGCTTGTATAGGCCCTAGGGCCGATAGGCTAGTACCAACCTATGCACCTATGAATCTATAAACTACTAACTGCATAACTGCATTTACCTATATATATATCTATATATATATATATATATATATATATATATATATATATATATATATATATATATATATATATATATATATATATATATACATACATATACATGACATTTTTTATGAACTATGAAATGAATTGTAGCTATTGTCTTGCAAATGGAAATTTTGCTTTGTTTTGTTTTTTATATGCTCTATGCACTTAAGAGTTAATATGTGATGTATTTAATTGGATGGCCAATGAAATGCATTTTTGGATGATATAAAATGGGTAAAGCCCTTTGGATGTTGTATCTGATGAAGTCTCCTGAGGGGAGATGAAAGCACTTAATCCATTTATTATTATTTTTTAATTACCTTATTTTTTGTTTAGGGAATAAATGTATTTATTTTTTGGAAACTGCAACATGTGCTTACTTGTGGAGGTGCTTTGTGATCGTTTGTTCTTCTGAAAAGGAGAACACTAGGAGGGACAGCCTTTAATGGAGGCAACATTTTGTTTTGTTTTTTGAGACCTGAAAAAGTGGTTTTGGCAGACACCACTTTTTCCCTCTTCATAACAACAGCCTTTGTAAGCCATAAATGTCTGTTTTAATATTCAGTGCTACCACTTGGACTGCACAGAGCTCAAGCCACCATTCAGATATTTATAAATAACCTACTAAAGCCTTATTGCCAATATACCTATGCATACCTAGATGACATTGTCATCCATTTTGAAGACTGCCAGTCTCATTTACCAAACGTGCAAGTTGGGCTACAATCTATAAGATTGTGAAAGTTAAAATTAATGAGTTGGACAAAGTGAAAGACAGATATTTCAGATATCTTGTAGTTGTAGTAGTAGGAGGTGTGGGAAAATCAAGACTGTAAAAAAAAACGAAGCCATAAAAACAGCCCTATATCATACACTGAAATATAAATGAAAGCTTTCCTTGCACTAGCTGGATTTTGCTGAAAATGTATACATAATTTTGTGATTAAGGCATATCCTGTGATAGGAGCCACAAAAAGGAAAATTCCTGTTAAGACACATGTTTGCTTGAAGCAGTTAGATCATTTAAACAGCAGAAGAGAATATTATATATTATGTTCTGAAACACTGTATCTCCTGTATATGACTGCATCAAAGGCTGGTTTGTGAGCTGTGTTATCCAAAGATACTCAAGATGAAGACCACTGTGTATGCTATATCTCTCAAAATTTAAGCAATTTTGAAAAGCTGTGCTGCCATTTGGGAAGTCCAGTGTAACCTTGTTACTCTAGAGGCACAATTTCAGAATGAAGAATGGTCGTCTCTAAAAATTCCCTGACTCTCCAACAGATCTGAGGCGAAGCATCAGTTTAGTGGTTTTGGCATTCCGGGTGTTGATGCCCTCAGTATTGTTCAGTATCAGACGTTTTAATTAGCCTATGTGCATAACAGTCTTATTCTCCAGTACCATGAGGTCATCAGGCTTCTCCCATAAACGTATTTATTTATTTAATAAATTAATTATTAATTTTTATTTGTTTGTTGGGGTTGAGTGCTGATCAAGCCATAACCAATTGCAGGCTCAGTCTGGTCTGTAATAAACAACACATCAATGTCCAAAGACTGTAAAAGGAATCTATAACACAACAGTAAATGCAGCACAAGCAGTGGTATAGCATTGCTTTTCTGCAGAAAATAACTAACAAAATACATATATAAATAAATGCAGTGACAATGCAACTCTAAAATAAATGCCCACATGCAGTGGTCTAGCAAGTAGGTTTAAGCAGTAAATAAATGAAAGCAGCATAATAGCTGAACAGTAACTGCAGAGAAGTTGTACAGTTAGAAATGGTAAATGAAAGAGGAAGTAGTGTTAGTAGTATAAGTTGTATTGTATCATGACAAATTCACATTTACAAAATTTCTGATGTGAGGGGTCAGTACCAGTAAGTAATTTGTTTAGTTAGGTGGTATGTCCTATATTATGAAACATAGTGGTGCTACGGTAGCATTGTCGCCTCACAGCAAGACGTTGTTCTGTTCAATTCTCAGCTAGAGTGTCTTCTGTGTGGAGACATGCATGCATGAATGGGCGTACCTTCATTGAAGGTTGCGCGTCAGGGCTGGCAACTCGGCACGTAAAAATCTACTGCCAATCATTAGCAGACCGGAGTTCCGCTGTGGTGACCCCTAACCGGGAAAAGCCGAAAGACACAACAACAACACTTAAATTACTCTGGCAGCGATTGTTTGAGTTGGTGTCAGAAGTGAGAGCATTCTGATGTTTCTGTTATGTTTTCTTGTAGACACTGCCAAAGCTGGGGACTAAGATGGAGAAGCTCTGGTCAGGGCAGTGAAATTTAATTGTTGTGGTTTTGAGTTAGGAACTTTCTTGCATACTGAGGTTGTCAGCCAGGTTACTTGTGAACAGATTCATGATGTGGTGAGAGGGTACCGTGATGTAGCAATTTGAAAAGTAGGGAGTCCAACAGGGTCTTGATTTGCCTTTTTAAGGTCACCATTTTGCTTTAGTCAGGGTAAATAATGACACTCACATTGTGTTAAGTTGGTAATTAACCTCAGATTTTATTTGAGATGAACTGAGGTATGGTTGTATTTTTGTGTCAAAATAGAAATAATCCATACTCCCACTGAGCAAAAAGAACATCTTTACCTAAGGCAGCAGTGGATAGTTTTTGTACCTAAAATAAGTAGGCAATTAGGCCACTCCAGTGATGTAGAAGGATAAAGCCACAGAGGTTCCTCTCTAAAAGAATACAGGACATAAGTAATACATCCTATGCAGGCCACCTCAAGGCCCTATCCTTGTATTCTGTCTCCTACAGGTTGTTGAGAGGATAGCTGTATCTAGCATTCTGATGGACTTCCTGCATATCCACAAAACAAACAGCATCATAATTACCTGTTATAATGACTTAAACGTTGCCTGTCATATGAATAGAACCATTGGGTCACACTGTGTACACACTCAATTTGGGTTCTCAGTTATAAATAGTACCTGCTGGAGAGACAGGTATGTATCGCAGAGACTAACCCATTTCTGGAACAGGCTCCCCATACATGTAAAGCAGAGTTCCTCCCTAACCCAATTCAAGTGTAACTTGGACAATTGGATGGAAAACAGGAAATTCATCACTGGCTTGGCAACTGTATCTCAAATGGACAAAGGCAGCCTGTAAATGGTCCATCTCCCAGGCCCCTGCCTGTAAATGTTTCATCTCTCAAGCCCCTGTTTACACTTATCTAGGGTATCAGAACTTGTTAGAGATTTGGGATGCATAGATAGGCTTAAAAAGGCCCTTGTGGTCATTAGCATAGTAAATACCTATGGACCTATGAACCTAAAACTTCATCCCAGGTAACCCTAGTTTCATTAGCTGCTTGGGTGACTGATAGAAGTGGCAAGGAGAAATGTGCATAGTTGTCCTTGGGTCGGAGGAACTTGTTGATAATGCTCACTAATAAGTGATGTGGTCCAAAATGGAGAATTGCCCTCAGACATGGATGATGTGTGGATTAGGAAAGGGAGTGAGTAAGACATGTATAAAAAAGTGCCCCAGATGGAAGCATAGATGGCCGAGACCAGAGGATGCCCTTCAGATCCATTACTGGCTCCAGCGATAGTAGAGTAAATTTGGGAAGTAGTCAGTTGCTTGGTAGAGCCGGCATGGATGCAGGGCACTGGGGAAGGGCTTATAAGCTGAGGTCCAAGGGGACCAAAAAAAAATTTATATAAAAAAAATAATAATAATAGTAGGTTATTAATCTTGGCCCTGAGTTTTTCAGTGTATTTCTGAAAGTGTAGAGACTAGCAAGGGCAAATACCTAGAAATCTAAAGCATGCTTCATTTTCTGTGGAGTTACTGGATACAGTATTAGATAATTTTGCTAGTCTTTTCTTGTTTATATCAATTCATCAAAAGTTTGGGAGGATTAAGGAATGTTTGGGGTTATCAAAACATACTGGCGAATCATCCGACAACCTGTGCAGATGATTCTATAGGAATGAGAAGTGTACTGATTGGTTCTCTGACAGAGTAGCTGATGCATGGTATGGAACAGACTACCAAATTACAATAAAGCAAGTACTAGTTTAGATATTTTTAAGAGCAGTTTGGATATTTATTATGGGAACATGTGCTCTGGTATATTGGCAAGCTAGAAGGGCATTTAAGCCCGTGCTTGAAATATTTGTATGTATGTATGTATGTATGTATGAATGTATGGATGGATGACCATATTTTGTCAGAGTCAGAAAGAAAAACAGGTGGTATTTGTTCAAGCAAAGGGGTAATCTACATAGCTATAATCATGCTGAAGTAAAATGATTTGATGGCGCTAGACACAGTGCGGAGGGTGGCAGAAGGGGATAAAGGTCTTTGGGTGAAAGGATATTGGTTTGACAAGGTATGTAGCCCTGTGTAGTGGGTTCCTTAGGCGGACCCTACCTGTAATATTGTTTATGTCTTGCTAGAACTTTTAAAGTGAGTGTAGGACAGAGATCTGCTTAGTTGCTGTATATTTAGCATGTGTGTGTGGACTGTTTAGTGATATTTGCAATTGGTTAAGGGGCAGATGCTGTAGTTAGTGTTCTTTATGTGATGAAGTGTGGTCTTTTTACAGGTTTACTAAGCATCATTATGAAACTGCAGAAGTGCTTTAAGCTTTTGCTTAGTCAGTGTGTTTTTTTGTGTTTAAGTGTTTTAATCTCCTCTGTTATTCAAATGTATGGATAGTGGGCAGGATTCACGAAGCCTCCGTGTAAGAGTTAATAAGTCTTACACGGAGGCTGCAGTTAAACGGTGTGACATCAGCATGCCATGCATATTCATGAGGGCATGCTGACTCACACCCAAGGCTAACACGATCCGTGTAAGAAAGTAGGGGGTGTGTCCGCAGGGCGAGTCCTGCAAACGGACACGCCCTCAGAAGAGTCACAGTCCGAAAGTAATCCCCCACGAGCAAGTCCGTGTAAATGTCAACAAACACAACACAACACATGCCCCCACAGACTATAAACGTAAAATGTAAAAATGAACAGTTATTTTTTTTAAATAATTTTTAAAAATGTTTGCCCGTAATTGCGCTCGTTTGCGCGGGTGTGCCCTTCACTCAGCCACAGTAAGCAGTCAGTGGAAAAGCATATAAGATCTAAATATGCAAAGTAAGCCAAGAAGCAATAGCGTAGCGGTAGAGACGTCGTCCAAAGAGAAGGCAGTCACGGTTCAAGCCCCAACAACATCAATTTTTTTTTTAGTGAAATAACCACAAACAATCCCCTGACATATATGTACATATATATATATATATATATATATATATATATATATATATATAATTATATTTTATGTAAAATGTAATGAAATGGGCCATGTATTTTGAAGAAATGTGAGACAATAAAAGAAAAAAATGTCAGAAGTGCCCATAGCTGAGCTACGCTCTAACAAGCTGAGTATGACTGCCTGCAGGTGAGCATTGGTTTAACAGGTGTAATATGAGTGCCCGGAGTTGAGCAGCACTTTAACATGCTGCAACAGAGTGCCCGTAGCTGAGTTGAGCGTAATATGCATGCTGACAGCCAAATGACGCGTAAACCAGCGTAACCCATTTGCGCGGAGCTGCGCACTGCGCAAACAAGCTTACCAGCGGGCAACGTTGCGCAAGCTGTATCAAAACTGCCTTTACACAGACACACCTCCTAGCCTGTGTAGACAGTCATAAAATAAAAAAAAGCAATGGCCAGGCTCGAAACCCGGATACCATGCACCATAGTCAAAGTACTGAACCACTAAGCCATGACAGTTGCACTGAAAAATGCAGTATTAGCATATATATAGGAATGAATGTAAAGAGAAGCATGACAAAGCAGGTTTAGTGAAGGTGATACATTTCCAAAATGGCCAATCACAGATAAGTGTGGGAAAAATGGCATGTATAAGCCCCATACGCGGGAATACACAGCATAACTGATTGTTGAACCTATTTGCAGTCAGGATGTCAGGTGTAGGAGAGGGTAGTTGCTTCCGAGCACAGAGGTTGGGCATTGAGGAGTCCAAATATATGGTTTGGCTCCTTGTCCACGATCATGAGGCTCAACTCATGCAGGGCCAGGTCCTGTGGGGAGCGTACAAGGCTGAGGCGTGGGACCAGTTGGCACATGATCTCACCAGTGCCACAGGAATACCAAGGACTGGTGAACAGCTTTGTCATCACCATGCGGACCTGAAGAGATGGAAGCAGGACCAACTGAACCGTTGGATCCAGCAGGCCCGGCAAATGCCCAACACCCCACTACTGAGTAAGTTCCATGTAATTATGTATGTAAGAAATTATCCTACCTGATATTATGGATATGTATATTCCAATATTACTTCATTTATATTACAGCTGCAGGTGTGCGTTCTGCGAATCGTCGAGCCTATGCTGATAGGCTGGTGCGGTTGCGCCACCAGGCAGGTTAATAATTATTTCCCTGTAATTGTTATAAAATATAAGTGGGACAGCTTGTAAAAGAGGTCAGTGTAGTCACTTATTAATAAAGTTCAAGTAACAGTTTAAGAGAGATTCTGCAAGTACTGTGTGATTAGATAAGTGATGGAGCCTGTAATCTAGAAATAAAAATGAAACAAGTCTGAAATAGAGATGTTCCACCTATATTGTAATAGTAGACAACCTGCTGCAGGCTGAAAATTACAGATAAACAAGCTGAGTACAACACATGTGTGCAATACATCCCCGTTTAAAATCTGACACATGACACAAGTGAGTCTGGTGGAAAGGATTGTTGTAACCAAGTAAAACAAGTTCATAAAGCCTAGAATCAAGTACCATCCTGAATTGTAAAAATAAAACAAGTGAGAGTGTGAGAAAGAGGTATGAATCCACCAAGAAAGTTGTAATAACTCCTGAATAAAGTATACTGCAGTCAGTACATAATGAAAAGAATGAGACAGGCACAACCAAAGAGTGAAATGTGTGTAATAAAGTAATGAAGCTGGAATGTCTGTCCCACAATTTGGAGATGTTGCTGTACCTTTGCAGTATGGAGATAGTATGGTTGTATGAAATACCAAACATCCACAGTTGTCTAGAGCCATATAAATTAAATGTAGCAGGATGCTGTAGCTGAACAGAGCCAGATATGAATGTGTATGAATAAAAATGCAATGTATATTAATGTAGCAGTAACATTCCCATCACCAACATACCTACGGTTACAGATAGGAAACTGTAGTAAGACCTGTAGGGTATATATATCTGCAGCTAATAGAAATGTACAGCATATGTATAGGTATTTGAAGTTGTTAATGAAATTTGTCCTCACCCTACCCTATATTCACAAATAATCCATTCCACATCAAATGTGTATATGTATTCACAATTAATTCCTCTGGACATCTGTCCTGTT